>NC_056691.1:35516250-35844000 GCF_018350215.1 Panthera leo | reverse complement strand
GTCAGCACAGAAGCCGGCATGGGGCTTGAACTCACGAAATGTGAGATCATGACCTGAGCAAAAGTTGGATACTTAACTGACTGAGCCACCCACGCATCTCAAAAGGTTGTTTGATCTTATATGAGCTATAGGTTTGCTAGAACATGTATTATTGGTACTACATGGAAAATTACTTTGGCTAGGTCCTCCTGAGTTTAGTTGAAGATGCAGATAAAGTACCTCATTGTTATCATTTATGCTTAATTAGAACAACAGAGACTTAAATCTCTGATTCCAGTTTCCGTTGAGTTTAGAATTGAATAAAAAACTAATATGAATGGAAATGACAATCCTGTAGTGGGTTAC
Source organism: Panthera leo (assembly GCF_018350215.1). NCBI lineage: Eukaryota > Metazoa > Chordata > Mammalia > Carnivora > Felidae > Panthera > Panthera leo. The sequence continues at coordinate 35,843,655 of NC_056691.1, read as the reverse complement.
TAATTTCATGACGTATATTTGGGCATATAGTAATCTCAATTAATTATTGGCTTCCACAGTGGAAAAATGAGGTTCTAAATGACCAATTATTAATCAATCTCATTTCTTTGTGAAAATACAAGTGATTCATATACCAGAAAAATGAGGACTAAGTAATCAATGGTTTCTGCTAGGCTCTTGGTTTTAAAATAATATATTCATGGATATCATTCCTATCTCTGGGAGTCTACACTGTTTGTATCTCTTTGTGTAAAAGAAGTGAAAAAGTTATGACAACTCCTAAGTAAAATAAAGACATTCACAACTAATTGTAAATATTTGAACATAATATAAAATTTATGAGTTTACATTGGTTCTCGACCTGTGGTAAAGTTCTATATATTACGATATCTTCCTAAATTTATATTATTGTCATTGGGGTACACAATTGACTTTAAATTAGAAGCTTTAGAAACTGTTCAAGAATTAATTATTAATTAATTCAAGAATTAATTATTGAAATACCTTGAAACTAAAGTAGTATGGTAGTTTAACTCACTCACTCCTGGTCTTACACTGTAAACATGAATTATAATCTTTGAAGAGTAGATTGCTTTCAATTTTTTTTTTAATTTAAGAACCTCAAAAATTATTTTATTTGTAATATAGATATCCTGTATGTGTAAATTTTCTTGTTTTAATACATAAAATATCTTAAGTTACGTTTTATTTCAAATTTACAGATCAAGTGTTTAACCATCTAATCTGGCAAATCATATTTTTAGTGTATTAGTTTCCTAGTGCTGCTGTAACAAATTATTTAAATTAGTGGCAAAACAATTTAAAATTTTATCTTTACATTTTTGGAGGTCATAAGTTCAAATTGGGACTCAATGAGTGGAAATCAAGATGTCATCAGGGCTGCATTCCTCCTGTACTAGGGGAAAATCAATTTCCTTGCCCTTCCATATTTTGGAAGTTATCTGCATTCCTAGGCTTGTGATCCCATTTCATCTTCAATCTCAGCGATTGAATCTCTTTAAACTCTTCTTCCATCATCATCTTTTTTCTGGCTCTGATTCTCCTGTGTAGCTCTTTCACTTAAAATGATTATTTTGATTACATTGGTCCCATGAGATAATTTATCATAATATCTCTATCTCAAGATCTTTAGCTTAATTATATCTGCAAAGTTCTTTTTGCTATGTCTTCAGAGATTCCAGGATTAGGGCGTGAACATTTTTTGGGGTGGGGAGAGAGGCATTATATCGCTTGCCATGATGTGTATAATAGACATTTTTAGGTGGAGGTGTAGGTTGCTGCCTAAACTAGGCCCATTTCCTTTCAGGGAAAATCATCCCTCTCTCCACAGTGTTGGGCTCTTCTGTTCCGCTTATATCTTTGTGCTACCCTAGTCCAAATAATCTCAAGCACACAGAACACACACACACATACACACACCATTACAATTACCACCATCACCATTTTAAGGATGGCTGTCACATTCAAGCTGGCCCAATAAATTGTCCTTCCAGAAAATCTATACATGCGGGATTAAGAATGCTCATCAATAGGTTCTATGACTTGAACAGAAATATGATTTAAAAATAAGCAGGATGAGAAGGCCTTTTGGGTGAAATATGTACAAATGAGAAAGGGAGGAGTGCCTCTCTGCCTACAGAAAAATAAAAACAAACAAACAAAAAAAAACCCTTGAAGGTGATGTACAAAGATGAGTAGAAAAAGGAACTTCACCTGATCATTAAGAAACTCAAAAAGTAGCCTCAGTTATTCATGGCTTTCTAGTTCATGTTTTCAGTTCCCATGAAGTCTGCCTATACATCCTTGAGTTTTATGTCAATTTAGTGTGATGGAACCAGCTTTTGAGAGCCAAAAGTGTATATGTCTTCCCAACTCTGTATTCAGTGGCATCATGTTCATGGCTTGAAATTGACTATGGAGTGAGTATTTACAGTATGGAATTAACTAATGCTGTGGATGTGGGATGGAGAGCTACTTGTGAAATATTTACCAGCCCACAACTGGACATAATCTTAGGCCCTGCAGTCGGTTTCTGTCCCTTTGTATAAGTTAGTTGAATGAGTTTACTTACTTGCAATGAAAAGTACTTTAACCAGAATAACGATGATAAATTTATGACATTTATTCTTTTGGTCAACTACATACTAAAATACACATATACTTTCCTCTAGAAATTTTGAATTTTTGTTCATTTTTTTAATGTAGTAAATTACCATATTTTGGAGGAAACAGGCAAAAGGACAACCAAATGAAGTAGAAAAAAAACAGTAAATGCATCCCTTATTCATTAAGATTAGCAGTTAAATTTATTCAGGAGTATTGGAAGAGATTTCTCTGATGAGGTGCCTGTTCAGTAGAACTTTGCACAATGGGTTACATATTTACAACTGTTACCATCTATCTAAAACATAGATGGAAGGAATTGCAGAGTGTAAGTGGTTGATTAAAAGAATTGTTCCTTGTTTGGCATGTTACTTGAGAATAAATTCAGTTCTGGTTCTGAATTGCAAATATTAAACATGAAAAACCATCATTAAATATTTTCTACTCCAAATTACCATGTAGACCTTATTTATACAACGTGTAAATAAAAATGTTAAGTGGAGTGATGTATATACAAGGTAGAACTGTGACATGACCCAGTCAAGATTAGTTGAAAATTTAAAAGCCAGATCTGCTCATTAACATGATTGGCTTAGAAGTTTGTCTTCAATCTGTAATTTTATTTGTCATTTACTATGGATGATAACAGCTCAGAGAATAATGAAAGGGTAATAATTGCTTAGTAATTATAAATTTTATCTCGTTATATTGACTAATCATAGGATGCTGTTTCTAAAACTAAACTAAACATTTAGGAGGTTCATTTGGATATAGGAGTGTTATTAAGTTACCCAGAAATACATATTCTTATTAAAGAATGAAGATGTAATTTTCTTTATTTTTTCAATAAAAGCTAGCTCCATATGAACAGTGGTTTAAACATTAAAATTTAGAGTTTTAAAATGGGAAAAGGATTGACTTTCTAAATTATTTTGATGACATTTTAAAGAACAATTTATTTCTTTGAAACAGATGTTCTCCATTTCTATTTCAAGCCCTTTAAATGTTAAAAAAAAAAAGTGGAAACCAAATTGCATGAATATAAGTATCAGAGCCATGCCCACAGTGAGCACACCAAAGATAAGGGTGAGTGATAGCAATTAAGACATTTTCCATTTGCTGGCATCTACCCTTGTTAACAATGATGTATTTAACTTGGTTAATTTTTTGTTCACAAATCTCTATTTTTATTTATAACCACCTGTAGTGTTTATGACAATGTGAAATAATAATTAAAATATTCCCTTGGAGCTACTGAGCATATGGCATGTTGAATCCTCTGTTGATTTCACTGTGACACTGGTTCTATTTTTTTACATGTTTTCTCAACATGGTTATTTAAAGTTTTGCTAAAGCTTCAGCGATGAGACAACCATTTAAAAGGCAAAGAAGAATTAGATTTTCTTGTCTTTTTGCTTGTTTGTTTTTGTTGTTGCTGTTGTTGTTGTTGTTTTTAGGAAAATGGGCTGTGTGATGTCTTTGATGCATGTTTTGTCCAAAGTTAAAATATGACAACTTGATGTATTTAAAGTAATTAGGCTAAAATATAAATGTATATTAAATGCAATTAAGAGTAAGAATCAAGAGCCTTACACTCTAATATCATTCAGTCACCTTATTTCAGCATGACACATTGATTTTTAACAATCAGTCCGTATCTAAATACTGGATTTCCTGCCTACAATAGAATGTTTTATCTCAAATACTAGGATTCTGTTTTTTAAGGGCAGGGGTACATATTAAACTTTTCAATGTGTATATTAAAAGCATTATATAAACACTAAGAGTATGAAATGTACCATATTTTTTAAACAACTGCTCATCAAAAAGAGACCTGGAAAATTTGTTTCAAAATCACAGTATGTTTCCAAGCAGTTATCATTAGTAAATCATTCACATCCTTTTCATGGATGCTGAAAATTCTGAGATATCATTAGACTGTTACAACTTATAATGGAGAAATCAATGCAGTAAGAAAATTAAATTTTACTGATAGCCTTTAGGCAAAATGCAATGTTAAAATGCAGTTTAACTTCCCATGTGGTTCATAGGCAAAGCAAGAAATGGAATCTGGGTTAGCTGTCAGTGCAAAATATTTTTTTTTAGAAGCCAGCCGACAGGCCTGCCTGTGAACCAAACTCTTTCCTAATGCATTTGTTCCTTGATTACTTAATAATGTGAAAATAACCGTCCTAATCTGATCATTTGAAAGGTCAGAAGTTGGTTCTACTTAAAAAAAATAATTTCCTAGTCAAAATCAATGAGGAGATTCTCAATCTTCCCAGGAAGAGGAGTTAGCAGAAAGAAAATGGATTTATCTCCTGAGTAATAGAACAATGACATTTGGACCCCTAGGGAGAGAAAGAGTGGGGAAGAGAAACAAAAATGATGGGGGACAGGGACACACCAAGGGAGAGACTGATAGAAAAGAAAATTCATCAAGCTGCCACCTTCCTCTTGTGAAGATGTGACATATAGACCACTTGATGTGGTTTGTAATCACTGTAAGTGACCACTTTTTTGGTTGGCAGACAGATATGGCAGACATGGATTGACGCTCATGTGTTTTACACATCCTGAATCTGTAATAAAGTCATGCTTTATAAGTGATTTAAATGACAATGTTCTTTGCTTAATCATCAAGGGGAATGTGCACAGTTAATTTCTAGATCATAAACAAAGAGAGTAGTACTTTATAACACCTTTTCTACTTTAGTCTATGACTAAAAAATCATTTATTGCCCTCATAAAATGCAATGACTAAGTAGAGAACACAATTTTTTTCCATCTGATTTCTAGAAAAAAAAAGTGTTTTTTGAAATCTACATGCTATTTCATTGTAAGTATTTTAATAATTTTTTTCTCACTTCCATAGGCTTCAAAAGAGTATGTTTAGTTATAGTTAGTATTTGAAAATTGTTCTCAAACATCTTTAAAGTGTTAAATATTATGATTATTAATATTTGAAAGCACTTAGTTATCTTTATTGATGTCCACAATGTACAATAGAGGGTAAGAAAGTTATTATTTTTCCAAGTGAAGATCAATGATCTAAAGGATATTGGTTGTGTTGTCTAATATAATCACAATATTACACATATTTTAAAAATAATTTTTGTCTTTTATTATGATTTTTTGCTTTGTTGATTTGCTAGCTCATGCTACACTGTTCTAGAGTTGCTTACTGTGAGATTTATTTTCAGCAACTTGTAGAAAGTCATTTTAAATTCTTCTTGTAAAATATGGAGTGAGAAGAATTAATTTAGGCAACAAATTATTTAAAAGTAGGGGGAGAATCTAAGATATACATTTGAATCATGTATAATAATCCAAAGTAATATGAATTTGATATATCTTAATAAAGAGACACCTGGGTGGCTCAGTCATTTAAGCAGCTAACTCTTCATTTCAGCTCAGATCACGATCCCAGTGTCCTGGGATCAAACCCTGCATTGGGTTCCATGCTAGGTGTGGAGCCTGCTTAAGTTCTCTCTCTCCCCTCCCTCTGTCCATCCCCCACTATTGCTCTCAAAAAACAATAATTTAATTAATTAATTAATACAGAAAGTATACTTTTTTGAGCAGATTGTATGATTCCTTTTCTCAGTGTTGCAAAGAAAATTCCTGTGTTGCGATGCTTAAGCTATCTAAGGAGTATAATGAACTTTAACTCACAAATTTATTGGAATCATAAAATTGCCATATCTTAGCCAAATCTTAGAAAGGATAGAATTAATATTTCTCTCTAGTTGCATCTTCATTTTACTAATAAGGCAGAAAAGCCAGAGATGATAGGTGGTTTCTCCCTACTCACAGATTTGGGATTCAACCCTGACTTGCTACCTCACAACACAGTATTTATTCCAATATGCTATGTTCGTTTATTGAGAATGAATTAGTATTTTGAAGTTTGGTGGTCCCTCTTCTACATTCCTAAAAACCTGGGGAGAAGACTCTATAATGCAAACTTGAAACTATTAGTTTAAAAACATAGGATTGGCCATGAAACTATAAATGTCATAAATTCATTTGACCATCATTATAGAGAAAATAACACAGCATATTTAAAATGATACACACTCTATCTATCTATCTATCTATCTATCTATCTATCTATCTATCATAATTATCTATTGGTTACCTTAGGGAGATTTTCTAGGCTCTGCCTTCCCACCAATTTCAATGAGATATTTTAAAGATTATTGAATTTGTTACAGATGTTTTACACAAGGTTCCCCCCCCCCTCATTTATTCCATTATCTAAATATCTAGTTGAATTCTACAGCTCACATTATTGACTTCAGCATTCAGAATCCTTCTGTGGTAAACCTGTGCATGATCCATGCCTGTCTAACTTCATCCTGCTTTACTGTTTTTGCTTTATTCGTACTCTTTTTTCATCCTTCTCATGAGAACAATTTCTGTTCAATGATATACATCTTATCTTTCTTAATTTTTAAATCTACTCATTCTCTATTATTCTATTGCTTGTTCTCAACATATATTTGGGATAGAAGTAATATTTCTTATTTCCAACAAAAATGACTTGAAATGTGTGTAATATGTGTATGTCTGAACCCAAATGTGAAAAATTACTGGATGTGTATACACAAGTAAATTTGTTAAGGATTTTGAGTTAGAAAAACTTGTATTTGGAGCTGGATGTATTCAACAAGGTTAAATAACATTCAATATCTATGTATGTGTTTTAATGTTGGAGTAAAAACATATTGAAATATTTAGATATAAATTAAGATCATTCCTTTTGGTAATATTAATATGTATTTCCCTTTCCAGGATTTAGAGTCTTGTTTTCCCATCTTTGTGGCTTTTAAACCTATTGTATCAGAGGCTACTTATATACTCACAAGTAAGAACTTACTGACAAGTGAAGTATCTGTTAATTCTGGTGGAAGTGGCTCAGATTATGTCACATTTCAGTTGACAACTCAATGATTACTTTTCACCCAAAGTAAAACAGTGGTTATATACAATACCCTATCTGGAATGGACCCATTCAGGCTTTTTTCAACTTAAGTTCTCAAAAAAAAAAAAAAAAAAAAAAAAAAAAAAAAAACAAAAAAACAAAAAACAAAGCATCAGCACCTTGCCCAGCATGTGGAAAGGAAGAGAGTAAGAGGTGGGCTCTGTGGATGGAGAGTAATTCATTCTGGTTGTAGGGAGACATCAGTTTGTCCCCAGAAATGACACTTTTATCAATGAAAGCTGTTCACCATCTTTCTATGTGAGTCAGTATATTTGCTTGACTCTTTTTTTTTTTTTTTTAACGTTTATTTATTTTTGAGACAGAGAGAGACAAAGCATGAACGGGGGAGGGTCAGAGAGAGAGGGAGACACAGAATCTGAAACAGGCTCCAGGCTCTGAGCTGTCAGCACAGAGCCCGACGCGGGGCTTGAACTCACTGACCGCGAGATCATGACCTGAGCCGAAGTCGGCTGCTTAACCGACAAAGGGGCAAAGGCGCCCCTTTGCTTGACTCTTAACAGACCATTGAATACATAGAACAATGTTCAATGGAAATAATTCTTAATGTGTACTCTTACTGTGAATTATAGTTATATCACAGGCATGAACAATTATTTCTTTTTAATTGGTAGGAATAGCTCTTCTTCCCCCATCCAAATGCTGACAGCTTTATAGTTTGGATATTTGGTGGAATGGCTTGTGATTAGCTCCTTACATCATCGTTTAGGGTCTTGGGAACATCATGCTTTCTCTTCCAGCTTACCTCATAGGAACAAGTTTAAAGTGTTGGTTAAATCATTTTCTTCACAGTGTGGTATTGAGACGATTTGTCCAGAAAACAACTCCCTGTCAGTGAGTTATTTCACTATATTGTACTCTGTGTTTTAAACAACATTCCCTCTCCTCCAGGAATAATACTGTTAGAGAAGAACCTATAAATCATGGCCCCTTGTGGACCTACAGTAGTCCAGTGACTGAGACACAGAGACCTGATGGTCATTTTAACTGTTTCAGTTTTAAAAACACTTATTTCACTGTAGGTACCCCATAAAGCCCTTAAGTTTAGAAGAATTAACTATTCTCTAAAACATTGTACTTTACAGCTACATAAGTTCATAGATCATATCTCCTTAGAAAATATGGTTTGCTTCATTTTATAAAAATTGTTTCATTTATAAAAATTTAGATGGCACTATGGGGCGCCTGGGGGGGCTCAGTCGGTTAAGCGGCCGACTTCGGCCCAGGTCATGATTTCGCGGTCCGTGAGTTCGAGCCCCGCATCGGGCTCTGTGCTGATAGCTCAGAGCCTGGAGCCTGTTTCAGATTCTGTGTCTCCCTCTCTCTGACCCTCCCCCATTCATGCTCTGTCTCTCTCTGTCTCAAAAATAAATAAACGTTAAAAAAAATTTTAAAAAATTTAGATGGCACTAAAAATGTCAAGTTCCTTGTCACCTTCTCACAAAGGGTCTGTCAATGGGGGAATGCACAGTAATCGAAAGCTTTTTATATGACTGGCTTTTTACATATGCAGTTTTAAGTAGCATTGTAGGGTAGTGATTATGACCAATTAATGATGAGTGAATGGAGACTCACAGAAAAGAATAAAATTCTAAGATCACTCATCCAGTAATGATGGAACTTGGATTTAAATCCAAACCTGTCACATTCCAAAAGCTAGTTTTTCTACTATACAATGGAAGCCTTTGGAAATTAATGAAGCATTTATGATATCTGATGACAACACATAAAATAAAGATTGCCATAAGGAATCTCAGATTGCCATAAGGAAAATACCCAAGTGCCTTGAAAATATGAGTGTACTGAGGATAGGCATAATGTAAATGTCAGGAGATTATAGCATCAGTTTTTAATAACTGTGACAAAGTCTCTATGATGTAAATCTTTCTAAGTTAAATTTTTATAAATTTTTTTTTCAACGTTTTTTATTTATTTTTGGGACAGAGAGAGACAGAGCATGAACGGGGGAGGGTCAGAGAGAGAGGGAGACACAGAATCGGAAACAGGCTCCAGGCTCCGAGCCATCAGCCCAGAGCCTGACGCGGGGCTCGAACTCACAGACCGCGAGATCGTGACCTGGCTGAAGTCGGACGCTTAACCGACTGCGCCACCCAGGCGCCCCATAAGTTAAATTTTTATATCTGCTGATAACTGAATATGATCTGATGGTACCTTCATAAAAGAAAATTCAGTTTTAAAGACTAGTGAATCATTAACATCATATATTTTTACAATATTATATGTTCTTAAAAATAACAAAAAAAATGCTGCATGTTATCTACAATGCCATAATATTAACAAAAATACTACTGTATAATGCTGGAGTCATAAAATAGCAAAGCAGATGAATGACTATGCCACAGCAGTTGGCAGCATGACCTTCTAATATATTCTGCTGCACATTGTCACAAGTTTCAGGTAGAGTTATGGTTTCAAAATCCTTCCATTCATTCTTCTCCCCTACAGTGCTGTGGACTGAGGGAGGGGTACATTAGGGAAAAAATATAGCCATATAGAAAAAAAAATCAACCTTATTGACAAGTAGGCAAACCTCCAGGCATGCCCAAGAATGTTGACCACATAGGAGATAGTAAGCAAGTAGATCACATGAAGCCTGAGCTCCACGCTTTAAGATATGGTGACCTGTAACCTCCAATACAATAATGTGAATATCCTGGATTTACATCAGTCAGATTTGCAATTTTTTGGTAAGGGAAGGGATTAAATTGGCAGCTTGTCCTGGTAGGAAAATGCTATAGAAAGATGTCCCTCCTCACTGTGTATGTATGCATATGTGCATGCACACATTAATTTTTTTTCTATCTTTTGATCTTACTTCATTTCAGATTTTTAATCTTACATAAAGATTATTCTCTTCTTCCTCTCAACACCTCTCTATCACTATCTTTCTTTCTATATCTTTTTATAGCAATTTAGTTGTCAGTAATTATTTTGCCTCCTAGAGGATTAAAAAAAAGTGTATTGCTGAAATAGTAAATCTCAGTTAGCAATTTTACTATTACCATTTGTGACCTTTAGACTACTATCTTGCAGTGACCACTGGATAATATCCTCTGGAGTTCTTAATAAATTGGGACAGATAAAATATTCTCTATTTAATAGTAATTTTGATAGCTATTTCTGGACATTCTAGTTTATCAAAACTGGAGATATGGGTAACAAATACAAAAACAAATGGCATAGGTCCAATGGTTTGTGAGGGGGATAGTTGGGTGAGTGAGAGTGCTATGGATTTTTTCATTGAGATTCTTCCTGAAAATCTAGAAATATGAGTTAATAATTTGACTTAGCACCTTAAACATTACGAAGTATTATTGTGTAATATGAAAGTGATCCCTTTAATATATGTAGACAATTAGATAAACCCAGCTTATTTTATAGATATATTGATCATGTTAACCTTGCACAAAAGACTTTTTTATATGCTAAGTAAAAGTTGTTTTAACTTTATCCATTTGGTACATTCAGTTCTCTCAGACATTTTATGTCTTTTTAATTAACAATTTTTTTACCCATAGCATTTTTTTTTTTACCTTTTAAAGTGTGTTCTTCAAATTTTCTACCTTTTGAATGCCTTTACATTCCATATATGACTCAAACAGATGAAATGTCACTTCTTATAAAATCTCCTCCAACTCTTCTGGACAAACCTGATGACTTTTTCTTCCCATGTTTATCATTATACTTTTTACATTATTTTTTTTCTTTCTATTTGCTAAAAGCCCCTTAAGAACAAAGATTCTTTCTTCATTGTTACTGTCTTCCCAGCATGTAGAACAGCCTAGCATATATAGTATTCAAAAATTAATTCATAAGTTAGTGAAATGTATTGTGGCCAAATCTGTTGGAATATAGTTGTTGTTTAGTATGGCATTAAAAACAAAACAAAACAAAACGGTAGTTTGTTGAGTACCTATGAGAAGAACAGGGGAATTCCCTTATACACTTAAACCTTTTATTTTTATTTTTATTTTTTTTGTTTAAAACATGCTTATTTATTACTTACTGTATGGTACACAGTGCCAGGGGTTATAGGAAGATAAAAGAATTAGTTGCCTGCCATCACATCAAATACAGAAATATCCGTAAGCCACATACAGAAATATCTACCATGCAAGTTTGAATGTGATAAATGTTATAAGGGAATTCTAAAGAAAAGATTATAGAAATTCTTAGGATAGAGAGTTATTTCAGCACTCTTTATTTTTTCTTCATTTATTCAGTAATACTTTTGAAATGACCATTATATGCCAGGTAGTATAGATACAAGGGTGAACAAGATATCATCTCTAACTTCAAAAATTTGAAGTCTAGATAAGGTTGGTGTGATGTTGGAAATGCAGATAAGTGGACAAACAATTCTAGAACAATGATGAATGCCATGATAGAGACAAAACAAAGAAAACATCTATATAAAGTAAGTCAATAGGGGTAGCACATGAGTAACATTGATTTGTCTGTATCACATTAGATTGTCTACACTGTGGAAAATATTTTTCTTTCCATCCATAAATATGCCTCAGCTTATTTCTTATAATACACCTTATTTTAATTCATTGAAGATAAAACACTCCCAAAATATGATTTACCTACAAAATAGTTGTTGCATGACAAATAAAACACAATTTCATAATTTTATCACCTTGAAGAAATAAATATGTTTGTCACTGAACCTGACAGATTTAGAGAATTAAGAAAAAGTTGGTTGTAGAGACAATGGTATAATGAATTACATAACTATGAAAAAGGTAACAATTTAGCAACCTAGATGCTGGATAATTTTGTAGTATATTTAAGTTTCATCTATTCAATGGAAGTCAAGGCGGTATGTATATGAGGATATACATACACAGAAATATATAGGATGAATTTTTAATAACTTAGACCAAATAGTATGCATGCAAATAGGTTAATAAACTAATTATTAAAAAAACCCAAAACCAGACCATGGAAGGGGAGAAGGAGCAGATATTTTATCAAAAATATTGGTATAGTTGTTAAATTGAGTACCACTTTGCCACTGAACTTCCTTGAAACAAGAGTAGAGACTTAATACAATGCAAAGAGCGTATCCATGGGTTCCCATTGTTGAATGATGGCAGCTGTTGCATTGATTTAAATTGTGACAATTGAAATTCTAAACTGTATGCATACATGATTAGAAAGGTGAATATCGAATATCAAAGACAAACAGACTAAAATTCAGAGATTATGATTTTTTGATTAATAAAAGTAAGGATTTTTAAAAAGTAGTATGCATTCATTTATGTATGTCTCCACTTCCTGTACTACATATTAGTGATTTTTGCACTCTATTCCATTCAACTATTGGGTTATAAAGAGAGAACATTAAAAGATCAAAACATGGGTATCAAGGTAAAACAAAAGGGTAGGGGTACAGGCACCCACTCAATACATTCAGACCTGCTTCAGATTGTTTTCCAAAAGGTCTTAGCAGGGATGTATTTTGGAAACCACTTACAGATAATATATCTTAGAATTACATTAGAGATCTTATCACTTAATCAAATGGAACTTCGATATTATGATTATTTTAAAGCATGCTATAGCATTTTCCTAAATAACACCAACAAATAAGAATGTGTGTGATTATGAATATGCAATAGGTTTGCCTTTGAAAAATATTAAAAGACATTTTATTTGATTTTGTGACCAAAGTAAGTCAAAATTTAGAAAAGTATGAGTTCTTGTACCAATCATTTAAAAAATGGTTCTAGGCATATGAAATATAATCTTTTCTCTTAAAGACATTCGTTGTCCACTTGGAGAATGGCAATATACAGACTCTTGCAATACTGGTTAATAAATTTCAGGAAAGAGGAAGGCAGACATACAAATAGAAACACACGGAGTGGGGCATGTGACATGGAGATTGCTCAGGAAGAAATGAGAGATTTTCATAGAATACTTGGTAGAGTAAATAAAATCTCTGAGTTGAGTCTTAAATGTTAAGTGGAAGTTAGCCATATGAAAATGGAAGGGAGCGTTTAAGAATTGTACTTTTCTGTATGTTTGTTCAACAAGGAAAGAATGATAAAATTAATGTGTATCAGAGCTAATGGAATATGCAAAAATTCAGATGTGTAAAAGAATTCTTAAAAATGAAAGGTCTGTAGTACACTAGGTTGCTGCATTGGGTATAAGTTAGGATAAGAGAGAAAGCCAGGTTACTGAAGTTTTTACATGTTTTCCTAAGAAGCTCTTTTTTATTTAAATTTATACATTTCAATACTACCTTTTAAAATAAAAATTGCAGTACTTACTATAAATACTTTTTCTTAAAACATTTGTTAGACTGTTTTTTGAATATCTATCTCATTTAGCAGACCAGAAGGGGGCAGAATTGTGTCTAATTCACCATTCTCAAGACATTATGCCTAGTGCATAATCATTGCTACAAAAATATTTTTTTAATTATATGAATATATTTTGAAGACAATGAAGAACTAATGAGGGATTTTTATATATTACAAAGAATATATTATAAAGATGAAATTGAACTTCAGTGAGACAAGTTAAAATTCTGTTTCAGTAGTCTAAGATGTAAATAAATTCTAAGTTTCTGGTTTGGACAATTAGGTAGATGATACCTTTTGGCAAAATAGGTCTGTAGATTGAGATTTGTGCTTATATTTGTGTATAAAATTTCTTTTTATTCCTAAGTTTTTAAATTCTATCTTAAAAACTATTATTGAAGTGTAGTTGACATACAATGTTATATTAGTTTCAGGTATACAAGATAAATGATTCATCTTCTCTATACCTTATACTGTATTCACCACAAGCGTAGCTACCATCTGGCACCATACAATTCTGTTATAATATCATTGACTGTATTCCCTATGCTATGTCTTTTATTCTCAGGATTTATTCATTCCATAACTGAAAGTCTATATTTCCTACTCCCCTTTGCCAACTTGCTCATCCCCTTACCTCCCTCCATTAGTTTGTTCTCTGTATTTAAAGGTCTGATTATGCTTTGTCTTTATTTATTCATTTTTTTCTCTTTTTTAGATTCTTCATGTGAGTGAAATCTTATATTTTTCTTTCTCAGTCTGATTTACTTCATTTAGTATAATAGCCCTCTAGGTCCATCTATATTGTTGCAAATGACATAATCTCATTTTAATGACTGTGTAGTATTCCTGTGTGTGTGTGCGTGTGTTTGTGTGTGTGTGTGTGTGCGCGCATTACATCTTCCTTATTCATTTGTCTATTGGTGGACATTTGGATTGCTTCCATATCATAGCTATTATAAATAATGCTATAATGGGGCGCCTGGGTGGCTCAGTCAGTTAAGCGTCCGACTTCGGCTCAGGTCATGATCTCACGGTCCGTCAGTTAGAGCCCCGCGTCGGGCTCTGTGCTGACAGAGCCTGGAGCCTGCTTCAGATTCTGTGTCTCCCTCTCTCTCTGACCCTCCCCCGTTCATGCTGTGTCTCTCTCTGTCTCAAAAATAAATAAACATTAAAAAAATTAATAATGCTATAATAAACATAGGGGTACATGTATCTTTTCAAATTAGTATTTTCATTTACTTTGGATAAATATCCAGTAGTGGAATTAGTGGATCCAAATTTAATCTTTAGAAATTACATTTATTATAGCACGCATAATGACTATAGGCAAGTGGTAATATGTAGCCTATGGGAAATGTTATACATTCTTTACAGAAGTCCCTCACCTAATAGATGAGAAAATTGAATCTGGGAAGGGTCAAATTCAGCCAAACACTCTCTGTTGGACTTTACCCCCTTATAAAGTCAACTGGTTATTTCTGGTAGGCAGAGGATGATATTAGGTATTTTTAATTAAGTCACATTTATATCTTTCTCATGACTATAATGAAAAACAAAAAAATAATGCTGTGTTTGTATTTGTCAGGGTTTAGTCATTGAAACAGAAACCATCCTCTGTATTTCTCATGAGGGAATAGGGTAGTACAGTGAATTGGTCACAAAAGAATCTAAAAGGGTCGAAAAGCAAATGGCAAATGGAGATGACAATGACAAGTTTGTGAACCAAATATAGTATTGGTTAGCCCACAGGTCTGCACATGAAGATGGTATTGCAGTTAGTCTTGGATTCAACAAAGAAATTTCATCTGTCTCAAGGCTGGAGCTACTATAAGATGTAATGTCTCAGCCTATCTGAGTCTCAAATGAATCCCCTCATTCCAGCTAATATTATGGCCATTGCCAGGAACTGCCATACTGCTGGTACCAGAAGCAGAATACTACTCCCCCTCCTTTTTTTCCTGCTTCTTATCTCCTTCCAGTGTCTTCTATTGCCAATATTTGGAGGAAGTTTGCAATCATAGAAGCCTGGAAAATATAATTCACTGAAAAATCAGCTTCATCAGTTTACAGCAGAGTTTTAAAGAGTTTTATGGGTCTGGGAAACAAGTAGTTTCTTGTAAGCAAGTAGTACAGATGATATTTCAAAATATGTAGATTGCAGGATATGTCTTCTCTGTTAAAGGTAGTCTTATAGAAATTACGTTGGAAAGACATATTTCTTACCCATGCTCTTAGGCCCCTGTGATTTTATAACTAAATAATCATGTTACTCTAGGAATTACATAATACATTCACTTCAAACATTTTTTTTATTTAGCAGTAAAATTTGTTCAAAAGAAAATATTATGTGTTTACATCTGTTGCAAGTGTAATGCTCAAGTCTAAGCACAGCCAGCGAAACTTAAGAGATAAAGGAATGGAAGAGAACAACCACAAATGACACCAACAACACCCTTTAAGGAACATAGTATTTGAGCATAATTTCTGAAATTGAAGTTTTATATTAAATATATACTTTAGAAAATGAATGTAATTTATTTATTAGGAATCTTTTTGATGAAAGTTAGAATTCTAGTTAAACTAGAATAAGCTTAAATATTAAGGGAAAGATACAAGTTTGCATAATCAAACCATAAGAATTATGCAGTCTTAGGACTGATGAGGCATACGTTTATGCCTGTGTCTTATTTGTATGTATGAGTATTTCTTTCAGTATCTGTTTTTCTATTTCTTCTGTATGCCTTCGGTTTCCCTTCTTTTCATCTGGCTATTCACATGACCTTGGATCCATGATGAATAGTACATTTAAACTTATTTTTTCATAATTTTAAGATCAAGAGCCAAGGATTCTTTTCTCCGTGGACATGTACCCTAGTGGACCTTTGAAGGATAGGAATTAGCCTCAAGTTACACCTAGTCTGTGTAATAGCCTCATCCTCTTATGTGGGCCTCGTGCTTATATGCCTCACATGCCTCATATGGCCTCTCATTACTTCCATGATTTTGTAAAAAATATTAATCTTACCTTAGCTGGATATATTAAATATAGTTATCAACAACCATAGCTGAATATATATTGCTTTTCATCTTAAAAAATCATTTCATAAGATGTGATGTAAATCAAGTTTTCTAAGCAAAGCCCCACTGTAAATCTATTGATGTGCTTTGGGTCTCAGGGCTTAAAGGTGGTCCTGCATTGTAATCTAAGATTCCAGCTTGCTGCAGTGTCCCCTTTGCACTACTCTACACATGCAGAAAATTTGCCAGTACAATAGTACTTGTTTGGAAGGCACAATTAAAATCAAGGTTTTATTTAAGTTTAAATAAAATATATTTAATGACACTTATAGTTGTATTAACTTCCTGAAGTGTATCAGTCATTATTCAGGCATATTACTCAATATTATTCATATTCATACTCAATGTCAATATACTAAAAGAATTATTTGGGATTTTAAAATGTTTCTATTAAATTACTTAAATGTTACTCCTTGTATTTCAAGTGTATGCATAAATTAAAATCCTTCACTGACTTTTAAGTGTTGTTATTACAGCTCTCCTTTCTTTAACAAAACAATCACACAAAATGCTTTCCCCAAAAGAATTTTTGTTGTTTCTAATTGTGGACCACAACTACAGACATTATAAAACAACAATGACAACAATGACAACAGTGACAACTGATAAACATTCCTGCAATTTTCTTAAGTAAAAGGGAAATTAGATAATGTTGAATACTTCTGGTCAATTAATCTTTGTACAGTATTTCTTCATAGACCTACTTACTTGCTGCATTTTTCTGAGGTTGTTAGCAATATCATATTGTCATATTACAAATGAGTTATTTTAAATAAAGGTGGATGGAATAAATTACTAAAGGATGTTGCAGCTTGAATTCTGAGAAACAGCTTTATAGTACATAGGCAGGAAAAACCTGGCGTGATGACTTCTCTCTAAAAACAGACCATCCTGTATACAGTTCCTCAGTGTGGATGACTGATTATATAGTTTGAAAGGATTCATAATGAGATAAAACATTACCTAAAAAAGACAATTAGGAAACAATCTCATCTCATTAAAAAAATGGGCCAAAGACCTTAACAGACATCTCACCTAAGATTTACAGATTGTAAATAAGCATGTGAAAAGATGCTCTACATCATTTGTAATCACAGACATGCACATTAAGACAACAATGAGATACCATAGTACACACCTACTAGAATGGCCAACTTCTATAACACTGACAACACCAAATGACGGTGAGGATATGGAGCCATAGGAACTCTAATTCATTGCTGGTGAGAATGCAAAATGGTTCAGCTTCTTTGGAAGACAGCTTTTAGGTTTCCTGCAAAACTCAACATATTCATACCATAAGATCTAGCCACCATGCTCTTGGTATTTATGCAAAGGAGCTGAAAATGTTTGTCCATCCAAAAACATGAACACATATGTTTATAGCACCTTTATTCACAATTTCCAAAACTTGGAAGCAACCAAGATGTCTTTCAATAGGTGCATGTATAAATAAACTGTGGTACATTCAGATAGTGGAATGTTATTCAATGAGGAAAAAAAAAAGGTGCTATCAAGCCTTGGAAAGACTACCCTAAGATGCATATTGTGCAAATATACATGAATAATAGAAGCCACTCTGAAAAAGCTATGTACTATATGAGTCCAAATATATGGTATTCTGATAAAGGCCAAAATATGAAGACAGTAAAAAATATCAGTGATTGCTAGAGGTTTGAGGAGTTAGAGATGGGTAGGTAAGGCATAGAAAATTTTTCGAGCAGTGAAAATACTCCCTATAATATTATAATGATGGATATATGTCATTATACATTTGTCTAGCCCCATTTAATGTACAACACTGAGTGAACCCTTAGGTAATATGTGGACTTTGGGTGATTATGATGTGTCAAAGTAGGTACATCTTTGGTAAAAAAAAATCATTTTTGCAAGTGATGCTCTAATAGTGGAGGCTATGCACTCCACTGTGGGAACAGGGTATAGGGGAAATCTCTGTACTTACTTCTCAATTTTATTTTAAACCTAAACCTGGTCTAAAAACTTAAGTCCTAAAAAATAAAGAAGAGACAATATAGTACAATAGATTATGTTTGATTTCTCTTTTAATGTTATCAGTTAATGTTTTTCAAGTATTATTCTTTCTTTCCATTTAACTGGAATTGTAAGTATAACCTTCACAATTCCTTCAAACACAAATAAAAACAAATAAAATTGAGGCATTCTGTGTCATCAGTTGACCTCTGAAATACTTAAAATATGGTTTTTGATATGTCAGAGGCCTTTATTGTCATGTGTCTTATGGGATCTGCTGTAATGTTTTATAAATGGAAGACACTTTAAAGCTGTAATCCTGAGAATCAGCTGGAGAAGAGTTTATGGATTCAGTTATATCGCAAAGGAGAATACTGAGGTCAGAAAGGTGATTGCTGAAGGTCACAAGACAAAAAGTAGAACCATATTTTCTTTTTCTTTTTCTCTATCCTTTGTTCTTTGCACTAAATCACACAAATTCAGGAGTCCTGGGATATATCCTTAGCCTGCAGTTAACTCGGTCTGTAGCATTGGGCACATATTCATTCAATAATATTTACTGGATGACTTTTGTGTACTATGTAGTATTCCAGGAAATGGGAATATAAAGATGACAGAAGCATGTAATCATGTTCAGTATGAACAAGGCACAGTGGGAAAACAACACACATTCTCCAGTGTTTATAATTGAAATTTATTGGACATACTAGATGGAACCTAAGGTTCGTCTGGTCCAAAATGTTACTATATTTACCACTATATCTGAAATGTATTAAATTAGTGCTTCAGGTCTTTTGTTTCTAATTTATAAAACTACCCTGACAGATAGGTGTTACCTTGCCACTTTACGTATAAGAAAATCATGAATTTGCCCAATATTGCCACCAACTTAAAATAGAAAACCTGACCTCAATCTTGGTAAATCCAAAATCTAGACACTTCTATAATACCAAGCTGCTACTGGTTTCCATTTTTGTTTTGAAGAAAAGTTTATATATCCATGGAACTAGGAAATGGGAGAATTTTTTTTTTTAGTCAGCTTTATGCTCACTAAGAAATATTTTTAGGCTCCCTGAAAGCAGTCTTCCCTCATACATGTGCACCACATGTAGCAAGGGCACACTCCTTCCACTAGGAGAAGAATTCTGCAGGGTCCATGTCACTGCTGTGCAAAGGGCTTTCTGATGTGATAGACATATCCTCTATTAGTGCTGTCCAGTATGGTAGCCATTGGCCTCATGTAGCTTTTGAACACCTGGAATATGTCTAGTGTGACAGTGGAACTGAATGTTAATTTTAATTTGATTTAAACTTAATTTAAATAGTGATGTGGCTCTTGAGTACTTGGAACTTGGCTGGTGACACTGAGAAATTGAATTTTAAATTTAGTTAAATTTAAATAATCACATTTGGTTAGTAGCTAGCAAAATTGCTAATGGATATCACAGGCCTGTACACACTTAAATGTGCACGAATAGATTTCAGAAGACCAACAGAACCCCCACAATTGAATATTATGTGTGCGTGTGAAATTTTCTTAAGGCAGGCTTTTCTGTCACATCCTCAAGGGATTTATAGAATAATTTTTTTAATGTTTATTTTATTTGTTTTTTGAGAGAGAGAGACAGGCACACAGGAAGAGCTTGAGAAGGGGAGGGGCAGAGAGAGAGGGAGACACAGAATCTGAGGCAGGCTCCAGGCCCTGAGCTGTTAGCACAGGGGCTCAAACTCACAAACTATGAGATCATGACCTGAGCCAAAGTCAGACACTTAACCGACTGAGCCACCCAGGTGCCCCCTGGGATTCATAGAAGTATTAAGACACATTCCTCTCTGGGAACAGTGTGGGAGGTCTTCATGGTTTTGTATTTTCTAACCCATGTATTTAACACTTATTACATTTGTTTGTACTCTAATGAAGTTGATTCTTACTAAACTTTGCTTCTGACTCTCTGGATGTTGAAATATCCCCAGCACAATTCATAAAAAAGAAATGGGATTTTGAGTAGTTTTGATGAAACATGATCAAACTCTTTTTATATACATACCTTAAAAATATTATTCCAAAGAAGATGTGAAAAATAAGGGGTTCTAATTCCAAAATTATGTTGTTTTGGTGGTGGTTGCTAATGTTCTTAAGCAAATATTTTGTTCTGGGTTTTAGTAAATTAGGGAATATTGTCCTCACAAATTTATCACCATCTTCCAAAATTCTAAATAGATGAGTCCATCCATCCATCCATTCTTCAAACATTGAAAAGGTTGTACTACTTGCTGGTCATTGTATTTAGCACTAATGATACAAATGTAACCAGGAAGTGCTCCCCTCTAACTAGGACCTGGTTAGCAGTCTGATAGGTAGACAAATAAGTGACATAAGTTGTAACACATCATGGTAAATGTTATAATAAAATACAATTGAAGAGTCATTGAATTATTAATGTCAGGTACTGTGCTGAGTGATTATGTGCATTTTTCTTTTTTAATTCCCACAGCATGTTTCTGGCTTGTTATTATTATTTTTTACATTTTACTGATGATAAAAATCAAGCTTGAGAATTTCTAAGTAATTTTCCCTTGGCCACATAGCTGTAAGTAGGTGCACCCACTATCTCAGACTGGAGAGGGTGGATAGAAAGGTCATGAAAGATTGAGAGAAGGCAGTGAAATATATATACAGGTACATTTTTATTATATCTCCTTGGAGGATTTGCTAAACAGTAGGGATTCAGGAACAGTATCAAGGCTCTTAAAGTCAAATTACTTTTACTTGGACTCTGAAAGCTTTATTTTTTCCTCCATCATCTATTTCTAATTAATATCCCATCTAAATTGATTTATATCAAAGATGATTGAATTTTAATATAAGATAAATGGTGATACTTCATTATATTAAGCATATAAGCGTAGTCTTAGGTTACTGTTTTAGAATGTTAGTGCCTACTTTTATCCTCATTCTTTAGTGCACTGAATCTGAAAGAGACAAAAAGGGCACACTTTCAGCAGATTAGCCTTATATAGCACATCTTGAACATCTCAGGAGCAAAGACTGTGATCAGATCCTATTACAGAGTTTGCAGGGCCCAATGTGAAATGAAAATGCAGGGGACATTTTTCTAAATAGTACTAAGAATTTCAAAAAGACCACAAAAGAGCCTTCTTTGTACAGGACCCTTCTCTGTGCAGGACTCTGTGCAAATGCACAGGTTGTGAGCTCATGAAGCCAGCTCTGATGTTTTTCTGCAATACACTTATATGTTTCTTCAAATGTGGCATAAATACATATGCTGTATAGTAAAGAAGTTTGAAGTACCCATCTCTCAAACTTTATGCCCTTTCTTTGGCAATGACCTCCACAACCCTTCCTGAGGGAACTGGCCGGGCTGCCTATGTTTGTGTGAGGTAATTCCATATTGCCTTCAGGTGATGAATCCAGGGGCAAACAGCTAATCTAAGCTGAGCCAATCAGATTTCTCCTTTGAGGAACCAGGACCATTGGAACTAGGCTCATAGGAACATATTCAAAGTTCTAAATCACTAAAGTTTGAAGTTTGGGAGATCTGGGGGTAATAAGAGCAGTATTCAAAGCTCGGTGAATAAAACTTTATGGGAAAGCTGGATCTAAGACATTACATTAGCCATGAGTTGTGGAGTCCAGCAAAACTGGAGATAGCAATAAGAGAAAGAGGGAGGGAGAGGAAGGGGGAAGAGAGGGAAGAGGGATGGAGGAAAGGGAGGGAGGAAATATGCTGTAAGGGGAACGAGTGTTCAGTCTCTACTAGTCTTTTAACAATTAGTACTGTGTCAGACAGGTTGCCATTTTACTCTTTATATATACTTTTAAAGGATGGGATATCCTTTTAAATGATAGAAATGAAGAACAGATGCTGATTACAATTTTTCATGAACTTCTTTCAGTCCCGTGTGTCTTCTCTTTCCTTGGATTGAATCCCCTGTTACTACTTCCACTAATTTGACTGGATTGTGTTTTTTTCAGTAACCTTTGATAATGAAAGCTATGGTGTAATACCAGTTGTTTGTGAAACTGAAGTAAAAGTAAATTCAACCAGTTTTTCATGAGTCATGACACTTTCTACTGTGAAAATTGTGACTGTATTACAGTGTTAGTATTATTACTCATTTGAATGTAATGAAAAAACTAAAAACAGCATCCGAAGTCCAGGCAGTTGGTAGAGCACATGAGCTATAATTGGGACAGAAAGTACTTGTTTCTATTATAACCATGCAGGAATATTGCCTTCCAGTACGTCCTCAATTCCATAGTATGTCCACTATTTTATAGGAATATGAACTATATTTTTCAATTTCCTATATATTATTTTTTCAACACTTCTAACCAAATTATCACTTTTTAAAATTTTTGTTGACTATATCCAATGGTAAATTGCTTGTTCTGATGCTTTAATTAATTGATCTATTTTTACTATTTTATATCAATTCATCTTGCTGCAGTAAAATTCTAAAATATAACTATACTCATACTTTTGTTTTGACCATTTATCTGCCCACATACATTGCCAAAATATGTTTTATTTGAAAATTATTTCAATGAGATTTTGAGTTTCAATGGACATTTTAAGATGGAAGAAATTTAAGGAAATGCTTTCAAAGTGAAAATGTCCTTATTTTTTCCTTAAATGGACTATCTTAAATGGTCTAATGAGATCCAAAGATAATGTTGAATATTTTGAGTAATTTAAAATCATGAAGAATTTTTAAGAAAAGAAACAATAGATTTTTATTGCGTTTGTGGAGGATGTTAAAATTCTCTCTGTTCTTTAAAGAGCTGATATGATCCCAGGGCACTGCCAAAGTCAACAAGCATCAATGAATTAGAACTTGTTAATTTTGTGGTCTTCCATAATTAGAAAGTATCATTATATGAATCTAACTATCTGTATTTTTCTTTCCATTTTAAATGGGCATGCAAGTCATATATATTCACTGTGGAAATATAGAATTCGCATAAAAAATAAACAGTGTCTGTCATGGAAAAAAATCTTTCTTTATAATCTCCACTTTTGTAACCCATTTTAGTATATCTCCTTCCATGTGTTTTTCCTAAGCATTTTCTACTCTATAAAGATCATATTCCATACAGAATTCTGAATTCTATTTAATTTTTACCTAATGTTTTAGTTGGTCATTTTATAAATAGGAAGTAATCTCCCTAATGTTTGCCATTTAGGTGAATCTTAATTTTTGCTACCAGAAATACTCTGGTAAAAATCTTCAGTTGCAAATATTGTTTCAGGTTTCAGATACGTTTAGGAAAGGGTCTCAGAAGTATAAAAAAAACTGTTACAAAGGTTCTTTATATTTTTAAGACTATTTTGTAGTTACTAAATGTTGTTAGATTCCAAAAGTCTGTAACTACAGGTATTCCCATCAACAATGCTATTTCATTGTTGTTTCGCTAGCAAGATTTTTTTCTCTTTTCTCCACACTCTGCTCTTTTTCTTCCTCTTTACCTTTGTCCATTTTATTTCATTTTATAATTTGATATTTCTTAGTATTCATTCTTCTTTACAATGTCTTTTTAGTGAAGGAAATTTATAGGTCTCTGGTTTCTTATATCTTAATATTTGAGTTTATGTTTCCTTCTCTTGTCTGACTACAATCTATAGTAGAACTCATTTTTATCAGTTAATAAATTTTTTTTGTATTAAGAACATAATACTTTTTAATGGCCAGTATATATAATGATGGGCATTCTTACCTTTTGCAGGAGACTGGGTTACTCTAATCTTACTTGATTGGATATATTTTTGGAGGTAGTGAAAGGGATGCTAAGACTGCAAAACCCAAATTCCTCCTAATAGCTTGGCTTTAAGCCTAGAACTACAAAGGAATACCCCCAGTCAAGTTTCTGACACATGTGATGGCTAGCTGCTATTGTATAATAGGTAACCTTCCCCTGCCTGTTGATACAGTTCAAAGTAGGATAACCATTTCTCATTTGCATGCTAAAATGTTTTACTAATTTTATTTCCTATACATCAAGGACAAGTTTGCTTTTTGTTGTTGTTGTTTTGTTTATCCCTCCCTGGAAACACTACAAAATCTTATTTTGACAATATGTTTGGCTTGGTTTTACCAATGTAAAATTGGACAAAATATTATGACTTGAAATAAGGAGTTTTTAGACATTTAAGTCTGCAAGTGGAAAGGCCTTTTGCTGTAGCTTAAAGGGTTTTGGTTGACCTTTTATAAAGACTATAGTTGAACAAGACAAAGAAGTCATATCAGTTTCATAATTTAGGCCAGTTGGAATGGTTGGAAATTTCATAACCATTTTAACACATCTTTTTTATAAATGGTACATGCTGTGGTCTTTAGAAATGCATAAACCTGTTAATAGCAACTGTCAAGTGATACATTATCCTGGGACACTGGAATCCTCAAATACTGGGTGCTATTATGAATGTAGAGGGTGAAGGCAGAAACCATGGATAATATGCAATGATCAGACAATTGTGCTGCACGAGTGCCTGGGTGGCTCAGTCAGTTAAGAGTCCAACTCTGGTTCAGGTCATGATCTCATGGTTTGTGGGTACAAGCCCCGCATCAGGGTCTGTACTGTCAGTCTCCCTCTCTCTCTGCCCCTCCCCAGCTCTCTCTCTCTCTCAAAAATAAAAAGCAAAAATAAAAGAGAAAATTGAACTGCAATTTTACATCAACAAGGAAATAAAGTAAAACATTACTCTAAAACTTCTTACAAATGTATATATTATTTCTTTTCATTCCTTTTTGAAACTGCTTAAGTATACTTTACAGACACGCAGAGATGAGAAAAGTATAAAGGTAAGAAGTTTACAACTGGAAATGACCCTGGAGACTATATATACTTTCCATCCTTTTTCTTCCAGATGAAGAAACTAAAGGCCCATAATATTATCATATGACTTCTCCAGAGAAGATCCATTGGTGAAAGAAATATCTTGAAAAAAGAGGCAGTTTAAGTGAGGAAGAATAATGCCATGTAAGGGTTAGGAATAGTAGAGTTCAATGGCATATGGAGCACATTCAGCCAGATATTAAAAGTCTTGATCATAAAAGCTCTTAGTTATATTTGGGATGAGCATTTATATGGGACTAGGAGATTAAGAGATTGAATCCTAACTACTTGTATTATGGAAGTGAGATAGGCAAGCAGATATTTCCCACACTACATATCCAGGTAATAATAAAGGGGATATTAAAAGAACAATATTAGTAGGAAGAAAATTATAGCAGTATCCTAGAAATTTTGAGAATAATTACTTAAATGTAAAATGTATCATCCTTCATCCTAGCACTTTCCCTTCTAATAAATCTAATCAACAAAGTATACCTGTACAAGTGAGCAAAAACCTATATTAACAGCATTCACTGACCAATTTGTGTAACTGCAATATTAAACACACTATAAATGTCCATTGATCGGAGAAGTAGTTAGGTAATTACATATATATTATATATACATATACATATATGTATTATATATATGTACATATATTATATATGCACATACATTATATATACATATGCATATATATGTATATATGTATACATATGTATATACATATACATACATTATATATATACATATATAATATATATGTAATCAATATGCTCAAACCTTAAACAAAATGAATTGGATTTTTATGTCAGTATTGAAAGAATCCTAAAATATATTGATAAGTAAACAGAGCCAGTGGAACTCACTGCATATGATATGATCTTCTTTGTGTTTTAAAAGGGAAGTGTGCATGTAAATATTTATCCTTGTAGATATTCGGAGAAAATCTCTAGAGAAGCATGTAAGTGAGGGGGAGCAGAAGTGGGAAGATTGTTATTGCTAGCCATTTTATGCTGTTTGGATTTGTTAATGTACATGTGTTACCTTTTTAATTAAAAAGATAAAGATAGTTAAAATGATCTCACAGACTACAACTAGGACAATCCCAGCATAATCACAGAAATTTAAGCATTGTTCAGTTTTGTTTTTCTGTGTTTTTTTTCCCCCAATTCCTGATGGGGTCCTTGACACACTTATCAGTGATGTTTCACCTGTAACTGTTACATTTCTAAGTACTGCATTCTGCCTTAATAGGGGCTGTTCTGCCCCTAACTATATTCTGGACTTTGTAGGCAGGATGGATAGGAATGACAACTCCTGAATGTACTCCAGTGATTCTCTGCATAGAGGGATTGCTAGAGCTTACTATGCTCAGCTCAGGACACTGTCAAAAGGAGCCACAAATGCTACCTGAGCCCAGTTTTTGTCTCCCACCTTGAACTTAATTAAATCTACCATAGGATAAATAATTATCACAAATTCTATCATCAGAATGACTGTAGCAAACAACTTAAAGTCCCAGAAACTGGATTGCATCCATTGGGATAATCAAAAACCAATCCAGGACAAGGGTGCATTTCTTTTTCTCAATAGAGAGAAGGTAGGAATGCCTCACTCTGTGGCCAGCTTGGAACTGTGTTATTGTCACCTTGCTTATCCAGTGTGAGAGTCTTTTTCCTTACATGGGAAAGCATAATTGCCACTTCTTTCTTTTCAGAAGAGGACTAAAAGAAGAAAGAAATCTCCTGTGGTGGACCTCTTCCACTCAGATCTATTATTTTTACTAGAAGAATGGAAGTTGGAGAAAGAAAAGTGGGCTGACTGATCTAGAGTTGTTAGTGGTAGAAATTTAAAATAGTGCATTATGGGATTCTTGGAGACAAGAGGAAAAAGCCATAAAACTTGACAGAGACAGAGGAGTTAAATTATTAAACATGATCAAGTAGAAACAAAAAATGAGGCAATCAGTGTCAGAAAAATAGGTTTGTGTTAGGAGGGTAATAGAGTTTACAGTTTCAAAATGCAAGCAGCTCCTGTTAATTGTAAAGTTGACTGTATGGAGAGCAAAATAAATGTTCAATGAGTGATGTGAGAAGTCTTTGATGTTTAGGGAATTAGAAGCTTTTGGACTGGTATGTTAAAATCCCTGACGTTCATAATAAGAAGGAAAAGACTTGTTTTTATTTATCTGGACAATATAAAGAAGTGACCTATAAGTCAATAGAAAATGGAACAAAAAGGGTTAGGGTAGGCATAATACTGTCTAAAGACATTGGTATGGAATAGCCTATATGCACCAATTTGGAGTTACACAAATGATACCACCACCTCAAAGGACCATTGACAGTGTGAATACAAGGGTAAACGTCTTGCAATTACTGCAAGGTTGTACTCAGAAGAAGAGCCAGTCATGAATATAAGCAAGATGATATAGGGTTAATACTTTGAAGAAGCAAATGTCACAGACTTTGAGTCTGGAGTTCTCTCCTGCCCAGCAAGAGAGCAGACACAGAATTGAATATAAGAGAAGCTAATGTCCGGGAGGAGACAAGAGCCCCAAGTAAGGGTCTGTGTTCTGTATTTATTAGGATCAGAAGGCTTACAAACGTGATGGATGTGAAGAAAGAGGTGATGAAGGAGTGATCATCGTTAACTCAAGTGTGTGAGAGAAAGGGAGTGTCAAAGATATGCAATGTTATGGGTTTGGGTCAATACAAAACAAAATCCCAGCTCCAAGCAGATGGCTGTTTAAGGCAGGCACCAGGCACCACTTCTGTTTATCTTAATTTGCCTAGGGGATAAGATGGTTAGAGGATGCTATCTCAGGGTCAACAAGGCACCTTTCTTTTGCTAATTAGCTCTGGGCAATTTCACCCTGCTGTAGGCAGTCTATTGCCCTTTTTACCTATTTACATATTCTGGATGCTTTAGTCCTGTAGAAGCAGCTCTATACTTTTGTTCTATACTGGGGGCATTTCCCCCCTGTTTACCTATACTCAGACCTATTCTATTCCTTTCCTGTCCTATGGAAGTGGCTTCTGCTCTATGCTTTTGTTATATGCTGGGGGCGCTTTCGCCTTGGGGCCGCTTTCCACTCTAAGCCTTGTTAACCCACTGGTGCAAGCTCAGGGAATTCCTAAACTTATTTCCCACAGCAAAATAAAAGGTGACATTTGCTTAAAGACTACAAAAGATGGAGAAGCTTGGTTGAACTGGCATGAGCTTGAAAACATAAATATAAAGTAGAGAATTAAGGCTGAGAAGATATGTGGAAAGAGAATAATTGAAGAAGTAATCAGTGGATAGAGATGAAAGCATCTTGTTATCACTCTGATTTTGAATCTAAGTCAATAAAGTCATTTTTAACTAGTACTTCTTCTAGGGATGATTTGTTATGTTTTTAGCTTGCATATGCCAAAGCCCAAGGTGAAATGGTCTGGAAGCAATAATGAGAAGCAAGGGAAGTGAATCACAGTTGCAAATGTGCAGTTTGTCAAATGTCAAAGTCAAATGTCAAAGTCTATGCTATCAGAAGAGAGTTTTGGTGGGGGGGGGGGGCACCTGGATGGCTCAGTTGGTTAAGCAGCCAACTTTGGTTCAGGTCATGATCTCGCAGTTTGTGAGTTCAAGCCCCTCATCAGGTTCTAGAAGACTCCTCAGAGGGTCTCCACAAATCTCTGAAGAGATTGATTTCCAGTTCCCCAGATCAGCAACCAGTTCAATGGGGCACATTTTCTTTTCTCTTTCTTTCTTTCTTTCTTTCTTTCTTTCTTTCTTTCTTTCTTTCTTTCTTTCTTTTTCACTTTCATCTTCCCTGCTTTCTTACTTCTGCTTCCTAGATTCAATTCAAAAATTATGTAACCACACTCAGATCCTCATTGTCAGACTCTCTTTTAACAAATTCAAATTAAGACAGTACTTTCTTTTCTCAGTAAGCAACTTAGCTTGGGAATTTGTGGATAATGCAGAATGTTTGGAGTAGAAAACTCTAATGAACGTTCTAGGGATATTGATTAGCAGTGGAGTATAGTGAGGAACAGCTTTGTATTTGCATTTATAATTAGACAATCCCTTGAGTCAAATTTCTTTCATGTGTGATGTGCTTTGATATCATTTTCTGGGATTGTTACCTATGGAATCCCACCTGTCCATCGGCATCAACCCTCCAGAGAGATAAGATTCTTGGAAACAGTGAAGTCACTAGGATCAAAGGGAATATGAGCATGGGTAATTTGATAAAGCAGAGAAAACAGCTTTGAAGAATAACAGGGAGTTCAAGAGGGAGCAGGAGACTGTGATATGAGCCATTATCTCTTCTTTGCCCCTTTATCCTTACATTTTTGTAAGTTAAATTCTTTTTTAAATTGGTCTGTTGTTTTCCCTAAGTGTAGTGGAAAACTCTCAAGAGTTATCAAGTGATTTCTATGAAGAACACAGAGAACATAAAGGTAAAGATGATTCTACCTAGATCTAAGGATCTACACTCTCCTTAAGGCAGAGAGATAAACTTCTGCAGTGGTATAAACTGATGAGTAAGGAAATGGCCCCCCAGAGAGCTAAACCTACCTCATAATCTCTTGCTGATTCTCTCTGTAATTCTTCCTCAGATTTTCCTCTCTGGCTTGATGCTCCAAGGTGCACCTAATCTCTGCTGGAATCAGTCCTGCAATCTTCTCATAGTCCCTTAATCTTTCAAGTGAAGAGGGAGTGAGGGTGAAGCTAGTGATTAATTTGGACTAAACATAAAGTCTCTTCCCATTTTCTCAGCTCTCTGCTTTTCCCTTTCCCTTCAGCTAAAATCTAAGACTTCATGAGAGTTAGCTTCTGAAACTAGAGCCTAACTGGACATTAGCGGTTAGCCCCTCACGTGGAGGTCCACCAGATTTACCTTACACAACAATGCATATATTCAACTACTGCTACAAAATGCTTTCATTAGTAAGTATACATGGTTTAGAATTGGGAACTCTAGGAGGGAGACTATTTTTTATATGCTGTACTGCACTGCTATTCTGTAATTCTGAATTCTGTATATAGCATATATTGATTAGACCAAATGGCTATAAATTGATATAATTAATAATTTTTTTGTCTTTCTAAATTGAACAAAGAACATTAAATTTAAATTCACCATAATTGTGTCATATGCAAAGATACTTGTGGGAAATATTCAGAAGCAGACACATGCAAATTTTTTCTAATTTTCCTGTGTGATTTATTGGTTATGTATTCACAGTTGGTTGCTACCCAAAATTTAATGCACATTAACAGTGTCCTAAAGATCATTTGCATTACTCCAGTGACATATTGCACTTCTGTCCCCTGTGGAGACTCTATAATTACGCTGAAACCTTTTGTCTGTGACATTGGCAGTTCTCCTGGAGTGCACATATCTCCCAGCATCCTACAGATGTTGCTCAAAGTTAATCTGGTGGCAAAGGATGCCTGGTTTTGTTCACATTTTGGGAATCACTAGTGAGAATCTCAGTGCCACCACTTTGTATTTGTCTTCAGAATTTGCACAAGTTATTCAAATCCTCTGTGTGATGCCTGGAGCCAGGGACACCACATGGTCAATGGCTTATGATGAGACTGTAAAGCTGTATTTTTAGGTCTTTCAGATGTTTCACTTTTCATGGCTTTCACAGAACAGCTGAGCCCTCATTGGTGGTGGTTGAGCCCCATGGGTTCCCATTTTCAAATACTTAAACTCCTGTAGTGATTGATACCTAGATGAAAATACATCAGTAGGCCTGATAGATGAAGTAGAAAATGTACATTTCTCCATTTAATAGCTGTGTGGCAGAGACTATCTACTTCTGTGTATGATTTATAACTAAGGTCTCTTTATTCTTTGGGGGAGGAAAAAGCAACAGCGTCTATATAGAGAGTAAAAGAGTCTTTAAATTTAAAAGGAGACCTCATTTTATATGTGTGCTTCAGTTTGTTTTTACGTATTGCTTCAGTCAACTAATGTTTGAGTTTCTGTCACCTCCCAGGCTTGTGGCTAACATTACACATGGTTAAATATTCTAACTTAAATTTTGCTTTACTTGTTTTTACAAGTTTTGAAAATGTTGAAGTTCATTGTCTGAGAGCTCTGAGAAGGCTCATAAAATCTTTTGCCATCCACAGCTAGTGCTACAGCTCTGCCTTTCTCTCAACATATTTTCAGATTAATATGAATTATCATGGTTATAAATATATCTTTATTCTGTGATTGATTATAATCTTGGATAAATCCAAATTAAAATTAACAGGTAACTAATTCTCTATTAAAACACTCTCACAACCAATAGCATATTGTTTCTCATATAGTATAAAGAATAAAAAATATATTGCCATTATACATCTCTTTATTAAAAAATAAAACAACCTGACTATTCCTTCCACTATAACTTTCCATCTTCTTCCTCTTCTATATTTTTAAATCTTCTAAGTGTTGATAAATTTATAAGTTGGTTGAAACTATTATTTGAAAAAAAATCTTGATGTTACAAAATACTACTTATTAGAAAATATAGTAGAAGATATGCACTATATATATGTGTACATATATATATTATTAGTATGTGCACTTCTCATTTGCAATAAATATGTCAGGTAAGAGGGAATGAGTTATTATTAGCTTACAACTCAAACTTTCTCTAAGGGAAAGTTGACATTATGCAGTATTTGAAAAGTTACCAGAAGTGGTAGTGTGTTTTCTCTGGGAGGCCCCCGAACCTGGTAGTATCTTCATGTCTCTGCTCTAGCCCAGGGTCTGGTGTTAAAATTTTTGAATTTCTGGAAATGGAACTTTTGCACTCTATCCAGAGGTGGATTCAAAAAAAGAAGCATTGGTAACAACCATTAATCAAAACTACATGCTATAAATCAATCAAGCCTAATATAAATTTGTGAAACAATAAATGAGAAACTATTTCAAATGGAAACAACATAATTTACTGTCAACCCCAGCCTCAACTCTTCTACTGACACTGATATAAGTTATAAACTGATTTGAAATAAGGAAGTTGATTTTTTAGACCATGTTTAGAGAAAGTTTCATACTACCTATAGGACTATTATATTGAAATTTTGGTGAGGCCCAATGAAATCTAAAGTAGGTGATCTACTTCCAGTGACAGCTTACTTGTCTCTTGGATAATTCAGAAACTCTTACCTGAACAGTGGTAAACTCACATGGCCATATTTTGCTTCTGATTTGTGGCTAACAGCCTTGATATTACTAGGTATATAGGTGAAGGGGGGCTTTATATTTCTTTATTTTGCAGTATATCGATTTGTCCATTGAAGCTTTTATATAGGGTACAGAACATTGCATTATCCTCATGTGCCTCCTACATCCCATATTTAAAAGTGTTGTTAGAATCCTTCCTTTAGGGCTCAGATTAATATATTCATTCACTACCTATGATATCTCATTCACTGGGTTTCATCAACAAGGAAGCAGTGTTTTGCATAAATGAATCAGATCCATGTGATACTAAATTTTGATTCAGAGAATAGTGACAGTATTAGTTGTATTAGTATCTGTTCCCTCATTTTTTATTAACAAATTCCAGTTTGTTCTAGGTGTCCATGTTCCCAATCAAAAAAAAATCTATTTCTCACACCTCTTTGCAGTAAAGGTGTCCATGTGACTCAGCTCTGGCCAATGGGCGGCAAACTACAATTTGCTGAAATCTTTAAGAAAGCTTTGTTTCTTCTTTGTCATTTCCTTCTCTCTTTTGCACAGAAATTGATTTGACAGCTAGAGATAGTCCTTTCATCATGCAAACATGAGGAAAAAAAATAAAGAATGTCATACATAAAAGTTTTAATGTGTGTGAACCACTGATCCAAAACTAAGAATACTTCTTTCCAGAATTTTTGTTACATTGAAAAATAAGTATGTGCACATATTATTTGCTTATATATCTGTCTGTGTTTTCATTTATTCATGGACCAAACCATCCCCCCTGTATAGAAACTTTGGTCCCAAGAGATATTTGTAGTTATTATCAGGATAAAGCAAATTATGGGAGTTTCCCATTGCTACATGAGTTTATTCTTGGCCCAAAACTACAAAGTATTTTGTCTTCATGGCTTCTTAGATATTCCGGCATGCTAAGATGCATTTTTATTTCTAAGAGGGGACTGTAGGATAGTATTTCCAACTAATTTGATCAGGGAATCCATTTTCAAAGAGTTTCTGCTAATGACTGTGGCACTATTCCATATGGCAATGGCACTAAAGTGGAGAAATACATATAAACATAAATTAAATATAATAGAGGAAGTGAAGAGATAAATGAAAGTAATTCTATTGTCAAATAATGGAAGACTACTCAGGTTGGAGTTCAGAGAGACTTTCTAGAAAAAGTGACTGCTAAACTCAGTTATTTTTCATTTATTTTGATATATTCAGCAATCTATTTACACAAATTTGTGAAAATCCTCTTGGTCTGTATATATTTTATGACTTATTTTTGAATAATTTTCCAATTAAAAATTGTATCCCTTGAGAGGAAGAGCAATTGAATCTGTATCAAATAAATAAACAGGGAATTAAAAATAACTTCTAGTTTTATAAGCTCTGTGCTGTAACCAAGTGAACTAATTGGCCATAAACCAGATTTTATTAAGGCCTGTGTGTATAGTGTAAATAGCCCTTTGCAAAATCGTGCTAAAAGTATCCAAAAGAAATGACCATGAAGTCTTGAAAACTATGTAATCTAATAATACACTTGCACTTCATAGTGGGCTATAAGCAGCCAGGGGGAGGAATCCCTCTTCCTACCCTTCATTCATCAATCAGGGCTCTTTAGAGTAAAGTTGAGATATTTTTTGACTTCAGCCCCTGGTCAGGTACTACATGAAGGCTAAGTATGAGAAGGGAATCTATAGAAACCACAGGATGGGATTTCACTCTGCCATTGCTGAATCTTTAAAATGGTTGTCTGACCTGATGAGTATTCAGATATGGAAAGTGATTCTAGTCCTATAACCTTTAAATACTGGTTGCTACTTAGCAAATGATGGGTGATAATTCTCTTTATTTCAAATGTAGCACAAAGCACTGAAGATATATTGCTTTATTCTATTATTTAGAAATAGGTAATTCACATCATCATTTAGAATGTATTTTTAAGTAGACTATAGAAGAAAAAAGCAAAAGTGAAAGGCATTTCATTATGGTAGTATACTGGTAAGCTCTTCTATCATTTTTTGCTTCTGTTTAGATGGTATTTTTTGTCTTCTTATTTATACAAATATTTTCTAAAAGAGTAATATGTTTTAGACTATTTTGTGAAACTCTATCCTTGTCTAAATTTGATCTTCAGCATTTTATTTCCAGGGACAACCATATATAGTAATATTTTAAAGATGTGTTTATGATATGCTAAAGGCATGTTTATCTCAGGATTATCTTATATACATATAAAATATATATTTAGAAAAAGTCTTCTTATGAATTGGGGGAGGCAATTATTGTTCCTTATAGAAAATAATTTTATTTGATTGCTTCCTAAAGTTATTAAGACTATGATGAAATGTCTTAGAGAAAGTAATTTGAAAAATGTGATTGAAATCTTGAGTCATGGATTCACAGAACAGAACTTTTCTTTATGATTGAAATACTCCCTCCACCTTTAGTCACACACCATTTTAGCTCTTTCCTACCGCAAGTTGATTCTCTCACATGTTAGAGCCTGGACATACCTCTGAGCTGTAGTTTAAAGGCTACAATATATGTATGTTGAGACATTATGTTGTAACTTTTATACAACCATCATTTATGCTAACAATGCAAGATTGTTTGACAACAATGCATTAGTAACTTTTAGCCCCAGAACCAGCCTTTCCCATGTCCTGGAAACTTATTTGCTGAGACTCAGCATAGTTCTGATATCCTTTTTTCGTGAGGATTGAGCTCATCTTGGGCTTAAGCATACTTCCTTAAGATAACATTATGTCTGAACTTTTTTCCCAGTAATGCTGTTAGATGAGGAACATATATGTGATCGAGGAATTATTATTTTTAACTTCTCAAACTTTTAGAGTTAAGGAAACTAGGATTCTAGTTAGTCTTTTCTCACACACAAAGTCTGTGACCCAAATTTTTCAACTCTGGAAAGTACTCTAATCAACTAGAAAATTTGGTTTGATTAGATGGTCATCTAGAGCCCTTCCCAAGCCCAGTTCAATAAATAAATTATATAATAGTACATCTTTACACACCTTGCCTAAATGTAAAGATAGACAAAGTGATTTTTAACCTTATGTCTTCTACTTTATAAAAGTGAACAATTTATGGCAAATAATCATAATATTTCACTATAAAATGCATGCTATAAAGGCAGATAATTAATACTTATTACATTATGAGATGAATAAAGAATTTTCTACATTGAAATCATCTTAATTGATTGACTCTAGTAATAAAGCAACATTTAAATAGTAAAATTATATATGAGAATGTTTCAAAAATTCAAGAAAAAATTATTTATAACTATATGAAGTATTAGAGGACTTAGTTGAGAATGACAAAGTTTTAATATAGAGTACCCTGAGATTAACTAAAACATTTTAGACTTATGTTGTTACTTTTCTATAAATCCTTACATAGCAATTAAAGCCAAGCAATGACTGGATAGTAAGTAGAAAACCATATTCCAAATCCTTTCAGTGAACTAATAAAAAATTTATGGTGTCTTATAATACAGTATGAGCCGATGTGGAAATACTTAGGATTGGCAGGAGGAGGCTATTCTTAGTATAAAGCACCTGTTTTATTTTTTTTATTAAAAATTTTTTTTAGTTTATTTTTTGAGAGAGAGAGAGGGAGATAAAGAGAGAGAGATTGATTATTGGAGAGGTGTAGAGGGAGAGGGAGAGAGAGAATCCCAAGCAGGCTCCACGTTGTCAGCATAGAGTCTGATGCAGAGTTCCATCTCACGAACTGTGAGATCATGACCTGAGCTCAAATTAAGAGACGTTTAACTGATTGAGTTACTGAGGTGCCCCAAAACAGCTGTTTTATTAAGTAAAATTTGTCACTATAACTACAAGTAGAATTTGATCAAATTTATAATAAGAAAAGTAATTTTATTAGTCTTTCAAGATGAGAAGGAATTACAAATACTACAGTGTAAGACTCTACTTCTCATTTAAAAAGTAATCTGCCATTAATTTCTCAATTGGTATGTTTAGAGAAAATGTTGGAACATAGTAGAAAATAAAAAAGCTAAACAACCTAAGGATTGTGTCAATTAATATAACTTCAGTTTAATCTGTACAGGAGAAAATATAAAATAAAATTAGTCAAAGTTGTAAACTGGCTTACATTTTTATTGATATAAATTTTATTTTATATTTTGAGTACTTATATTTTATCTATTTTGAGTAGAATGGTCTTCAATTATGTGTGATGGACTGCTTAAATAAATATCTATTTATGTGATTGCAGTTTATAGAAGCTAAATTACTATAGAATCCCCTGATAATGTATTAGACATATTATTCTTTCTTATCTATGATGATATATTTATTCATACAAAATTTTAGTCATCAAAACAGTAAATAAATATGGAGAATTACTGAGATCAACTTAAAGTTTAGCACTGATATTTTAAACTATCAGTTTATTGACATAACTCATTATTTATATGTTGTATCAAAATATATAAAGAGATAAGAAAAAACACTTATCGCATGATTTTAGTACTCTAACAATCATCAGTCATATTTATTAAAAATGTATTTGCTTTAAGAATTTGACACATACAATCCTTTTAGGAATAAATGAGATGATATACAAAAAAATCTCTTGTGACCATGCACTGAAAATTGCTAACATTTCAAAAATGAGCTGTATCAATTGGATAAGCTTTTTTGTGGACACTAGAGGAACTGACTTCTACTTTTTGGGTTGGCCTATTCTTTCATAACCAATAGACAGCTTAGAATGATGTCTTAACTTTCTTCTCATATCAGTGTTAAAGAATAAATCCATTTCCCAACTCTTATATGATGTTATCTTTGGAAATAAAACATAAAAGATAATTAGGTCTTGTTTCATGACATAAATAATACAAGTAAAGGAAAAACATGTGAAATACTGTCTTTCCATCCTTGAGTCAGTGTGTACTGCACATTAATGTTTAATGGTTTCTTTTTTTACTTAGTTCAGTTTTATTGCTCATGAAATGAGTGAGTGATTGCAGGAACTAGAGCCAAGTAAGCTTTCCCATACTCCTCTGCCAGTGCACTGACCTGCAACACCCTGATATTTCATTCCTTGGCCTCTGCTAAGTGGAGTCTGCCAGCCATTTTAAAATGTGCCAAAATGCATCGTGGTTATGTGATGTGAAAAACATCCATTAAGTTATAGTTTGAGTCTACACGCCACTTCATATTATTGTAAACAAAGCCAAATCTCTCAACCTCAGCCTTGAGAGCAGTATACTTAAAAAACAAAAAACAAAAACACACACATTTTTTGTAAGCAGATAAATATAACAGCTTAACAAGTGTACATAAAAATCCTGTAAGATTTAGCAGTCAGGGGTCAATTTTACTTTTTTACTATGATGCAACTGAGTCAAGTCTACATCTTTTGCCTTATGACAGGTTCAGAGCCATGAGGAAGTTGGAGGTAGGGAATTGCTCATATTTGACATCAGTCCCTTGCCTCCCTCTAACATGCTAACACACCCACAAAGGCTGACAATAAAGGACTGTTCTCAAGGAAACAAACAAACAAACAAACAAACAAAAATCTACTTGTACATTATTAAAAGCAACCCCCATTCTTGAATAATAATAATAATCAAAGCAATGAAGAAAATTAAATTAAATGGGTTCTCATTTAGTTAACAGGTGCTGAGTGTATATTTAGGACAAAGCCATTCAAATTTATCAATACACAAACCCCTCTAGGAGCAGAAAAAATCATTATTTAAAAAAATAATATTTATTTATTTTTGAGGGAGAGAGAGACAGGGCATAAGCAGAGGAGGGGCAGAGAGAGAGGGAGACACAGAATCAGAAGCAGGCTCCAGGCTCTGAGCTGTCAGCTCTGAGCTGTCAGCCCAGAGCCCGATGCGGGGCCTGAACTCATAAGCTGTGAGATCACGACCTGAGCCGAAGTTGGACGCTTAACCAACTGAGCCACCCAGGCGCCCCCCAAATCATTATGTTTTTAAGGAATTTAGGACCAGCCACAGAAGTATAGGCCAAGATAATATTCCAGAGTTGTTTTGAGGCTTAAAAATATTAACATAAGCTCTTTCTAAACTATTAAGCTAAAAATATAAAATGAATATTTACTGATGAATGAAAAGAATCTAGAAAAAAACAAACTGTTGTAGGAATATTGGTAAAAATTCCAAAAACAGAACTTACCAAAATATTCATAGAAAAAGGGACAATATGGGGCATCTGGGTGGCTCAGTAGGTTAAGTGTCCAACTCTTGATTTCGGCTCAGTTCATGATCTCACATATATGAATTTGAACCCTGTATTGGGCTCTGTGCTGACAGTCCGGAGCCTGCTTCGGATTCTCTCTCTCTCTCTCTCTCTGTCTTTCCCTCTCTCTACCCCTCCCGTGCTTGTGCTCGCTCTCTCTCAAAATAAATAAACTTAAAAAAAAATTAAAAAGAGAAGAGACAATAAAAAATAGTATTTCTCTCCATTCTTCATACAAGATTCAGACCAATGGCAGGTGTTTTTGCAGGCACAATGAAAGTCATTGAGGGTTAACAGATTTGGTGAGTGATGACCCAGAAATACTTTACACTGAATACAATTTAAAAGAATAATATATATTTTCACTTAGTTTGCTAAAGTATGCTGAATTAGTATGTGTGAACATGAAGAAGAATTTCAGAGAGGGAGAAATGTAATTGTTGCTCAACTGACATACAATGATTAAGATCACTGTTGGGGAATACTCTACATAGAGGTGAGATAAACTCTTCATGCAAAATTTGTTTTAATGTCAAGACTGATGATACCAGTCACACACACACACCAAGAGGTGATGAAAACCTTTAAGACTCACATAATGAGGCTTTCTGTAAAGCCTCCAAAATGAGGCTCTAAAGCAGATATGAAAATGGCTTGAAGAGAGAGTTGGGTGGGCCAGCTGCCCTAAGAATGCATATAGGTCAAGGCCTTTGCACACTTCTAACTTCAAGCTGGCACCAAGGAAGGAAGCACCCAAATTTTCTTATCAGCTTATCCGTATGTGTGGCAGAAGGAAAGGAGTGGTGGGATTTCAAGCTATTTTCATGTTTGTGCTACAAACGTGGAAAATGGAACTAACTTTATTATAGTGGAAAGCAATAGTGATAAATTCAAATGGTTGTTTCCCTTGAAAGCATTGCCCCTTTTAAAAATAGGTGCAAGATCAGGATGGAGAGGAAAGTATGTTTCCAGTACTCAGGGGTAGTTGCATTAATGTAGAAGGAAATGATACTTTTGATTTGGGGAACAGCCAACACCAAAACCCACACTTCCTGGAGAATTGCTCACTGGCTTGAACTGGTGCCCCAGGGGAAGACTAGTGTGGTGCCTTGGGTGGAGCAAATGGCTGGATGAAGGTGGTAATAAATGACTCCTACATTCTAGGTACTTATTATGTACCAAACACTATGCTAAACATCCTAGGAATAATAGCTCATCTTATTCCCAAAATTAACTGATGAGGTGGCCCCTTTTTACAGATGAGCAAATTAAGATTCAGAGAGTAATAGCAAGCTAGTGAATCAAGATTTCAACTTGTTGTATGTCTTAACTCAGATTTTGAGCTCTTGGTTACTACTTCAAAAATGGTTATGTAGTTTCTGCCTATTTTATGTAGCTAACATTTGAAAGCATACATCTCTTATGAAAATTTAGTTTTCTACTATGTTTACATAATAATTTCACTGAAAAAAAGATGGATGATGATATTTCTTTGTTATCAGGAAATATGGAACTATGTGGATCTTTTAGGAATGACCATTATTGGGGTTTGCATTACTTTCCTTTTCTATTCTGAATCACAGCCTGGTTGTATCACTACTGTTAAAAAAGAAAATTCAACTGGATAAATTTGAAGATCTAATTGGCTCATTCAACAGTTCATGAATTGGGTAGCATCCCATCTAGCGAGTAAAAGTAACTTAGAACTATACAACATGTAAGGCTTTCATAGGCAGAAAATAGGCAAGACAAAGGAAGACTGTATTGTTTCAGGCAAAGTCCCGTTCCTTTGGGAAAAGGCAGGTGTCTGTCCAGCAAATTACCTCACTGGTAGCATTAGGTAATTCCAGATTAAAGGGTTAAATGTCACATTCCTGGGAGAAACTGAAACTGCTGTTAGGTTAGGTATGAAGCCTTGGTTTGTGATGTAGGGTGTGGTATAAGTGACTCCATTTGGACCTGCTGTCTGTGTGTTTCTTAACACTTCCTTATTCTAAAGCTTTCAATGGGCTTCTTAACACTTCCTTATTCTAAAGCTTTCAGTGGGCTTATCACTACCAATAGAGTCAAATATAAATTTATATGTCTAAATTCACATCTATTTTCAAAAAAATTATAACCCAATATATTAAGTAGTATTTTATTGGATGTTTTGTATTAAACAAACTGAGAAAATGAAGTAGAAGAAGCTCATTTAATACTGTCTACTGGGGTTTACATAAAGATTCAAAATATTAATAATTACACTTAATTTTAAGATCCATATGCTTAAAAGATAATTAAAATGTGTTAAACATTTAAAGAAAACTCATATCAGCGATATCATATGTGATTTAGATTGGAATCTAAAAGATAAAGATGATTAATAAAGAAGCCTGTTTGTTAACTATGTCCTATGTATGGAACAGTTGACAAAAAACAAGAGGGGACAGAGAGAGAAATTATAGTCCAGAATAATTTATAATCTAGTCAAGAAACCAATCATATAGGCCTGGCATGGGAATAATCACAAAGGAATATCATAAAATAAAGGTTGTATTTTCAAATGTAGTAAAATTATGTCTAGAGAGGGATGCATTAGTCAAGGAAAGCTTCCTGAAAATAATTGATTTTGATTCAAACTTAGAAGCAACTGAATGGTCACAGATGCTTAGAGAATAATAAGGAGAGTTGAAAAATATGAATAGCATCACCCAAACAAAATAAACAGAAAATATTTATCTCCCAGCATCCCCCTCTTAAGGAAACCTGCCATCTTCTTGTGATCAAGATAAGATTTTCCCACTTCCCTGTCCACAATAGTAGGCTCATGATTAAGGATAGGCCAGTCAGGCCACTCCATTTATCTGACCACACTGATTGGTTAAGGATGGGCACTATGATTCAAACTGGGTCAATCAGAAGCTAAGCAATTTGTTTAAGGTCATGCAAGTTGAAAAGCATAAACTCAAATTCAGGTATATCTGACTTCAGAGACAGTGGTTTTATATTTACACCAAATGCTCTCACATTTTAGTATCAAAGACTTGTTAAAATACTGGGTACCACTTTCAGAATTTCTGATTCAGTAGGTTTGGGTTGGATCCTGAGAATATGAGTTCCTAACATATATCCAGGTAACATCAAAGGTGCTGATCTGGCTACCACTTATGGTGAACACACTACACAAGACTATAAGAGGAATAATCAAGAGCATGAAATGCTTTTTTGGGTTTAAACATGTAGTTAAAAGGAAACTTCTAGAAGGTCATAAAATAAATTGAGGATACTATAATGAGAAATGTGAATGTAGATATAATAGTAGACTCACTGAAGGATTTGTTCACTGAAGGAGAAAATAGGAACTTTAGCTAAATGTTTTGGGGTAAAAGATGTAAAGAAAACATAAAGGTTGACGGATAGGAGAAAGAACAGATAGTGAGTTGACAACCCAAGAGGTAACAATTGGAAAAAAAGAGAATGAAAATAGAGACTGGGACGCCTGGGTGGTTAAACATCCAACTTCAGCTTGGGTCATAATCTCCCAGTTCTTGAGTTTAAGCCCCGTATTGGACTCTCTGCTGTCAGCACAGAGCCTGCTTTGGATCCACTGTCCCCCTCTCTATGCCCCTCCTCCACGTGTGCTCTTTCCCTTTCTCTCTCTTTTCTCTCTCTCTCTCTCTCTCTCTCTCTCTCTCTCTCTCTCTCTCTCAAAAATAATTAAACATTAAAAAATAAAAATACAAGAAATAAAGTCAGTGGAGTTTCATTTTTGACAACTTTTAGTTTAGATTAATACACAATATTTTTATAGAGCCATCTATTTTCCAGCCAATTATAACTTATATACTTGATGTCATGTTATAAAAATAGATACAACAGTACAAATTAACAGCAGAAAAAATAAGTTCAGGAACAAAAATAGGAAACAAACAGAAGGTGGTGTTGAAATCCTTAACGATTTTGGAATTAGAGCTGACATTAACAAATCAGTCTGTGAAGAAGGCTGAGTTGTGAGAGATATCATGTCAGTTTAAGAATAAACTGTTTTAAGCCACTTAGATTTTAAAAACATATCTTTCACATAAAAACATGTTGTTTAAACCACATGACCTAACTGTAAATATACTCTGATAAATTTTTTTCATGTATCTTTATTTGGTGACAATAGTCTTCTTATCCTCTTTAGAATTCTTTCTCTTTAAAAATGAACTGACGCTGTCCATCTCCGATAAGGCTATTTCAGGGCTGGAAGGGAAATGTCCACCTCAATTATGAGATAGTTTAAGGTAGCCCAGAAGCAAAAAGAAGCTTTGAAGTCTTCATTTGAAATATTTTGCTGCTTTACTATCAGTCACTGGTTTAGGTGAAACTCTAATGGCTGGAAATAAAACATTGTCACTTACTAATTAGATTTAAAAGGAAATTAGTTGAATCATGGAATAGGGCATGCTTAGATGTTAGCTTTCAAACCCAAGATAGAAGAAAGGAGGTTCTGAGGTATTAACTCCACATCTAACAAGACAGCTGTCTTTATGCTCATGCTTGCTATTCTCTGCAGTATATCCTGAGCCCATATTTATGCAAGCAATGCATTCTGCTTTGAGCAGGAAAAGACTGTTTACCCAGTGTGGAGTGTACATTCTTTACATCAGCACTGGACAGCTCCAACAAAGCATGGCCAGAAAGCATACTCCACTCGTATCGCTTTTTTCAGATGCTTGAGTGAACAGATCAAAATTCTAGTAGGTTAGAGAAGTTCCTTAAGTTTTGTTTTTTAATTATTATTATCAAATTGTACATGCACATGAAATAATAAAAGTTATACATTAGTTTAGCTTTTGATTTAAAATAAGTTTTATGGCCATGATTAAGAGACAACAGTTATAGAACGTAAGAAATCCTGAAAGAACAAGGAGGAAGAGGAAAAGGTAGGAAATAGAAGAAACCAATTAAGATCTATGACTTGCAGGAGAATTTCTCTGAATGCTGCGACTTTTCAAATGTTCAATATCTGTAGAGCAGTTGATGTTATACCTACCTTTTTGTGCTTTCCTATCTCAGTGTTTTAATGAGTCTCCTATCTGTGTGTGAAACAGTGATAGGAGGGATTTGCTAATGATACATAGTGCCAGGACTCAGCCCTGTAGAATTCTGATTGTATGGATTAAAGTTTGGCCCAGGAACCTAGACTTTAGTATTACAACCTGCCCACTCATAAGTGATTCTGTTGTAGGAGAATTCCTTACCACTGTCTGAGAAGCTCTGTTATATCCTCAACACTGTTATTATTCCCAGAAATCCTTATATTTGATTTTTAAAGCCAAAAACCAACTATTTGAGTAGTAAGACAAACACACCTGTGTGAAACTTATGTCGGCTTTCTCACTATGTGACAATACAGGCCATAAAAAATAAAAGAGTATCTTGGGACAAATTATACCGTATGCTTGGATTCACATACAACATGGAGAGTTGCTGACATTATGCTGGATATCAGTTTTCAATGTGCATTGCTTACTATCCTTAAGCCTAAGAGGAGCTGATGTTTTCTCTTACACTGAAATTTTATATCTAATGAAGAAAATCAAGTATATTATTTTTGTTTAATGGTTACCTCCCATGGCATCTCTCTATATAACCCTGTGGCTTTAGTGCTAACTTTTTAAAAAAAGCAAGGCAGTAAAAATCTTTGCTATGGTGATTTAATCATTCCATTTTATGGAAAGCAAGGCACACATTTCTGTGCCCATTAGCAGAACATATCCTTGTTAGATACTTTTTCTTACTTAAAGAATTTGGCATACAGCAAGCACACCAGATCTCAAATAAATGGTGTTGAAATAGCTCACAACAGTAAATAGATGTAAATTTTCTAATGAATTAGCCCCATGTCATAAAATATTTAGTTTGTTTAAGGGAGAGAATAAGTCATTAATAGATTTCCTATGGTGAAATTTGAGAGTCATCAAGATCAAGCAAACAGAAACAAAATAGTATTTGAATTTTTTCCTCCATTTTTTACTTGAGGGCCTGACTGAAATCCAGCATTCAACATTAAAGCAGCAATCTGCTGCAGAGTGGATGAATTTGTGATAAATGGTCCCTTGAGGTTTATAAAACATATTCTCCATAAAACAA
This sequence comes from Panthera leo, assembly GCF_018350215.1. Lineage (NCBI taxonomy): Eukaryota > Metazoa > Chordata > Mammalia > Carnivora > Felidae > Panthera > Panthera leo. The sequence goes on along the minus strand of NC_056691.1, from coordinate 35,798,678 downwards.
GCCACAATATGTTTCTTCACATTAGTCAGTTCCTGACATTCAGGCTGCAGGAGTTCCAGTCCAGTGTTGGTACCTGCCATCCCCAAGCTGTAAACAACTCTTTGTTTATTGCAGCAAAGCTCATACATCCATTTCAAGGTTTTACAGCGATAAAAGGCTGACTGCTTACATAAACTGAAGTGGGCTGCAATGTTGTTATTTTGTTTATTGCTCTTTTACTGCAGTGGTCAAATAGTCCCTTTGAGAACAGACACCAGTTTTCTGCCATCTGCACAGTTCGTGTCAGAAAACTTGTGTCAACTGAATCACTAGGGGAAATATTTATAATGAGAGGACTAATTAAATGAAACGTTGCCTCCCAAAATTGAATAGGAAATGCAGATGATTAATAGCAAATTAAAAGTAATATGCCATCTTTTTTTTTTTTCTTCTTCTTGGTATGGATAGTACAATTTGCCCTGGGGACCTTGGGGAGCATAAATCATGTCTGCCTACCTAGCAATGGCCAGGTAAACATAACTTTTGTCTTTTTCAGTTAAGGTTTTGTGTTTCCATTTTTGAAATTCATGTCTAAATATTTCTGGACAGTTTTAACTACATATTTATGTTTATGGACTGTAAATACCCAGAAAACTCATATCAAATCACTTGTTTTTGCCTTTAAGTATGTTGTCTGAATCAGCAAGTTCAAAAACAAAACCATAATTTTAAGCAGAAAGTAAAATTTGGTTACACAGTTATATTCAACTACAAGAAAATCATGAAAATTCATGATGGGTAGAGATAATCTGTTTTCCTCCAGACAAAATCATTACATTTAATTTGAAATGATGGAGGGATTTCTCTAATAAAAGTCTAAGTATGCTGTATTTTCAGTATTGAACTCTAGAGGGTGGTCCCATGGTGTGATTTTGACATCTTTTTGGAACTCTGATATTAAAATTTAAGATATGTACCTCAGTAAAGAAAGAGTATTGCCTTCTTTGAATCTCATCACAACACAGTGCTGACATAAGCCTTGAATAATTTGATGAAAACAGTGAGGGTTTACCTCAATAAAATATGTTGTAGAAGAATTTGAGGTTTTAAACTTTCAACAGAATTATTTTTGAATAAAAATAAAATTAAAAATATTTAGAAGTTAGGACAAAATATATTTCATATTTATTATTAAAATCTTCACTTAGAAAAATATTGAAATACAGACAACTTCTAATTGAACAATTTTAATGAAAAAGGCTTCCTGTTGAAACCTCATGGAATTATATTGTCTGAAATACATGTGAGAGAGTGTTTAAAAGATAAGAGAGGTAACTAGTATTCAGATGAAATATATAATTATGAAGATAGTTTTATTTTACCTTACATTCATAAAAGCCTGTCAATTCTAAGAAAAAGTTCTTAGTTTCCCAGTATTTACATATTGCATACATGGTAAGGCAGCTGGAGGGGTTAGTATACATCATTTTCTGATGTATGAATTATTATTTATAAATATGTGAAATGTACTTTATGCGTACCTTAATCTTTAACATATTACTGATTAAAAAACAAACAAACAAAAAACCACAACAGAATGCCATGTGTGTCAAAGTAGACTGTTTCGGTACAATGGAATTAAATCAACAAAGTGAGAGCCAGTGCGACAGTTTTCTATACACCTATGCTTGACTATGAATTCCACCCCAAAAGGATTTTCCAATCTACAAATAAGGATACAATATGAGGATATTTTTCATGTCAGCGTGTAATGAGTTGCTTAATATATAAATGATATATGGATGGATGGGTAGATTTCTGAAACTTTACATGAGGAGCCATAAATCCATATGAGCAGGTAAGTAAATGAAATCCAGTGCCTACGAGGTTTTTAGTTATGAAGCATTACATTTTGTTGTGAGAGTTCTTATAAACACAGCAAAAAAGAAAAATATATGTATTATAGTATTCTCATTGTCTGAAGAAATAAAATGTGTTATTTAGGAGAGAGTTTTTCTGGTACAAGATTGTTAAAGAAATATTGAGTAGTAGTCTTTAATACAAGGTTTTTACATCACAAAGTGAATTTCGACAGAAATCTTAGAAAAGGTGTGCAAACATTGTTCATGTGGTCATTGGGGAGTACTTTTTGAATCAACTATTAAATTGAATAGCAGGCAATGCAACTTTTCCCATTATTAGTAATGTTACCTGTGATCATTTGGTTAAGGTGCCATCTGTTAGATTGCTCTGCTCTAAAATTCCACTTTCCAATAAGTACAGCTAGTTTGGCTATAATGTTTCTTTTGAAAACACAGATTTGTTCCTGTGTGATTGGATGTTCGGGAACTAACTGAGTATAAAAGTTGTATGTTCGTTTATGTGTGATTTTGTCCTGGGGAAACACTAGATGAACACAGGAAACTATACCCAGTTGGACCAACTGGGAATACACAAAACACACACATGCTTGCCCCACAAAACATCTGCCTACTACGTCAGTTGCCCATGTGAGTCATGAAACAACCCCACCCACATTTGATGTTATAATTTTCTACCCAATTTCAGATAAACTTTCTTCCACTGCTTCACAATAATTTACAAGCTGCAATCCATCTAACATTGGTAACTAGAAGCAAATTTCAAGTCTTATTAAAGTAAAGTGCCATGTTGATTATAATGTCTTAACCACTTAACATGCTACTATTTTTATTAGGTTTCTATCTTTTTTCTTTATTTGTCACTTATGATAGCTTTATATTTTCCCATAAACCTTGTAGCTTTTATTGTGCAATTTTGCATGGCATGGTGACGTTTAAGAACACATCCCATAATAGTAGAGCTGGTTATAATTTATTATAGATGCTTTAAAGCTATGTAGATACCCTATTTTCTATCAGTATTATTTATTTTTGGTTTTAGCATCCATTGATGATTATTGCCTTGTACTAGCAAAGCAATTTCCTTTTTTTAAAAATTTAATTCCAGTATATTTAACATAGTGTTATCTTAGTTTCAGGTGTACAATATAGTGATTCACCGATTCCATACATCACCGAGTGCTCATCACACTTAATGTTTATTTATGGCCTCAAAATGAGAAACAAGAAAACAAAACAAACAAAACTTCTGCTGTGGGAACTTAAAGTAGGACTCACTGCACAGATATGTATCAGATACTTGTTCTCATGGACCTTTCACTCCAGGGTGTGTGTATATGTTGTGGGATGTGATCTGTAGGAACTCTGGTCAACATTTTGAGGGGAAGGACATTGAATAAATTGGAATTTTGATCGATAATTAGTTTTAAATATTATCTTTACCCTAACCTATTATGGATAATTTAAGATATGATATGTAATAAAAGAAAGATGACTATAATCAATTTTAGTTACTCAGGAGCCACATAATTCTCTATTTCATAATGCTACATATATATTGAATATTCAAGTATTATCTTTAAAGAGGCAGAATGAATCATAAGTAATTATTAGTAAATAAATTCATGTCTCCTGATGTAATGGATCTACATTTTACATGAACTTTAAAAAACAAATCATTATAGTTGCTGTTAATAAAATTGTCAGTGTGAATCTTCTTATGTTGATTATATTTATAGGTCCTTCAACTTGATTGAGTTTTAGGGTAAATTCTTGAATTAGCCTCCATTTGTTCCATTTTCTAATGGCTTAAATATCCAGTGGGTCTATCTTTTTACATTATTATTAATTGTTATTAATCCTGATGCTTGTTTAATTATATGACAATCTACATGCCATTTATGACTTCTTTGCAGTTATGTCTTCTTCCAGTCCACGTTATGCTCCCCTCCCATGCTTAATTTCTGTATTTTAATGGATGAATCATGTTCATACAATAGTTTATGTGCTTTGAAAATAGACTCCCCGAGTATGTCACTATTTTTTGTTACCCATTCCCTTGTCTCTCAGCTCTTTGGGATTCTGTTCTTTTTGGTATCAGTAGCACACCATGTCATTAATCCCCATGCCTCTTTGGGGAAGCATGAGAAAACTTTGGAGAAGATTTACCTGACTTAAAAGGATAAATGACACAGACTGGAGTCCGTTGAATTGTTTATTCTTAGTGTCTATCTGTCCACACCATACCCTGATGCTAAATAACACCTTTCTCAGTTGTATTTATCTTTCCTCTAATGTATTATTCCAAACTTTGTGAGAGCTATGCTAAGTAAACTAAGTTGCTTTTCCATTGTGCATTACACTGAATAAGACGTTTTCTGAAAGAGGAACAGAAATAATAGTGGAACTGAGAAACTAGATAAAGATGGAAGGTTATGTATGGATTTCCTGACCCAGGATCCTAATTTGTTGCTGGCCTGCAATCAAAATGATCACATAGGTCATGAAACTTTTGATGAGCTCTTAGAGCTCATCAAACTCCACACCCGAAAAACAAATAACCCAGTGAAGAAATGGGCAGAAAACATGCATAGACACTTCTCTAAAGAAGACATCCGGATGGCCAACAGGCACATGAAAAGATGTTCAACGTCGCTCCTTATCAGGGAAATACAAATCAAAACCACACTCAGATACCACCTCACGCCAGTCAGAGTGGCCAAAATGAAGAAATCAGGAGACTATAGATGCTGGAGAGGATGTGGAGAAACAGGAACCCTCTTGCACTGTTGGTGGGAATGCAAATTGGTGCAGCCGCTCTGGAAAGCAGTGTGGAGGTTCCTCAGAAAATTAAAAATAGACCTACCCTATGACCCAGCAATAGCACTGCTAGGAATTTATCCAAGGGATACAGGAGTACTGATGCATAGGGACACCTGTACCCCAATGTTTATAGCGGCACTCTCAACAATAGCCAAATTATGGAAAGAGCCTAAATGTCCATCAACTGATGAATGGATAAAGAAATTGTGGTTTATATACACAATGGAATACTACGTGGCAATGAGAAAAAATGAAATATGGCCTTTTGTAGCAACATGGATGGAACTGGAGAGTGTGATGCTAAGTGAAATAAGCCATACAGAGAAAGACAGATACCATATGGTTTCACTCTTATGTGGATCCTGAGAAACATAACAGTAACCCATGGGGGAGGGGAAGGAAAAAAAAAAAAAAAGAGGTTAGAGTGGGAGAGAGCCAAAGCATAAGAGACTGTTAAAAACTGAGAACAAACTGAGGGTTGATGGGGGGTGGGAGGGAGGGCAGGGTGGGAGGGAGGGCAGGATGGGTGATGGGTATTGAGGAGGGCACCTTTTGGGATGAGCACTGGGTGTTGTATGGAAACCAATTTGACAGTAAATTTCATATATTAAAAAATAAAAAAATAAAAATACTATTAAGGAAAAAAAAAAAAAAAAAAGAAACTTTTCCTGGGACACATATAACCTCTTGTTTTGGCCACTCCCCTTTCTGACATTCCCTTGGTGATTCTATCATTGAGGGTCCATAACCAGAAGCACTTCCTCCTTTATTGTAGTACTGTCTATGTAAGGAGTCTCAGTCCTCATTGCCAATAAGTTAACAAGGAAGAAATTGTCTTAATTTTGGGAGACTCTTTTATATGGACAGTAGCGGAAGAGAATCAAGTTAAAAAACAGGGGCCAGGGATTGTGAAGGCAGCTAGTGGAAACTACCCAGAATAATTTGAAATTCAGAGATTAGGTGTAAGTGATTTCTGGTGTGAAAACCAAAGAAAAGAGTTTGAATAGCACTCTTCAAACTGCCCCCACAACCAGAATTCCAAAACAAAAATTTAAAATATGTGTATTCTTGTACTTATTTAGTTTGAAATCTGTCATTTTTCTCATAGGTGAAGTAGTGGCAATTAATGTAATTTCTGTTAATAAATTACAGAATAATTTCTATTAATAATTTTTTAAAGAATTATTATATCTCTATTTAAATGTATCCAATGATATACTAATCCTTCATCAATATGAGACAATCATCCGTCTTCAAAATATGGATATATTTTGTCCATAGATCATTTTCTGCTTTAATATATTATTTCCTTTTACTTCCTAAAAGAATTTTATCTGAGTGAAAAACAATATTTTATTCTTTGAAGTCTTAATTATTATTAACCTGTAGACTTGTGTCCCTTTATTTTCTTCCCGGGTCTTTGTATTTTAGAAGAATGTTTTCAAAAAAAACATAAATAAATGACGAGGATGTTCTAATCTGTACTGGCCAATCCAGTAGCCATGAACCACATGTGTCTAGTGAGGAGTTGCAATGTGGGCAGTGGTAGTGAGGAATGGAATTTTTAACCTTATTTAATGTTAATAGTTAAGCCTGAAGGGCCACTGAAGTTACTGACTCCTTTATTGGACAACATAGTCTTAAGGCAGTGTTCTCATTGCGGGATGATTGAAAGGTGTGCTTTATTTTTTGTAAAGTGGGAGAAGAGCAATTGTAAAAATAGACGCAGAAGGAGAGAGCCAGGTGATGACTCTATGGTAGGCAAATTCTCCAGTATAGCATTTTTGTCAGGAAAAAATACATTTAGAAAATCCTTGTGGATCCCCTTCCTGACTGTTGAAAACCTCTGCCTGTATCTTTTCGGGGAATATTTTATCCACAATTTTGTGTTATGATTTCTAGTGAGGTTTGTTTCCTCAAGAATCTGCAGTGAGCTCACAGACTGCCTAAGGCAAGAAGTAAATAACATCAAACTAGAACTATATTATTAAAAAGCTATAAACCAGTTATGGACTTGTAGGTTATGACATGAAATCCTACATATTTTTGGTGGGTTAATATCACATGGGCAGTTGTTTGTACTGCATATATAATAATTAGATGACTCAGTGTAGAAGAAGTGCTCTGAACAAGACTACAATTCCAAAACTAAGCAGGAGAAAATTCTTTGGTATTTTTTTTTTACAATATGGTTAAACCACATTTTAAATCATATTACTATAGGTCTTCTTTTGAAATTTGTGAAAAAAAACATTAGGAGTATTTAGCAATTTTATATGGTTGGACAAATATAGTTTGAAGGCTGGGGAATTAAGTAATATTTTGGATTTATATACTGCCTTTCTTCTGTTGAAATCAGAAATCTATTAAAACTAATACCTCTTCTTTATGACCATATCCTTTGAGAGAAAGTAAAGACTGCTATCCTGGAAATAGAAGCATTTACCTGTAGTGAAGAAATTTATGATATAAGTTCTAGTATTCTAATCTATCCAATCATGTGCCCACCAAGAATACATTACACTAACTTTGCTTATTTTGCTGCAATATCATAGTTTGTCTTTTCAGATTACTTCTATATTTTAATTTATCTACAGTTATGATTTAAAAATAGTAGCAGGAAAACTTTTAGTACAAAAAGGAAAGGAAAGTAGTCAATATTACATTGTGCATTTAATTGAAAGTCACTTATTAATAGTTGCCCATGCCTTGGATTATTACTTCTCAAAGTGACATTACAGGTTTCTAGGGCATAGGAAAATGCCTTTTAAAATGATTAAGTATTGCTTTTATTTTAACAGAAAAATAACTGATGTTCTCAAATTATGTTGAACTCAAATGCTAAAGAGAACATGTGCCTTCAAAAGTAACACATATCCTGTTCAAAAATGTATTTCTTCAAATGATTTTTTAAAAATCAGATATTGACTTCTTAGAGGATCTGGGTTGTTAATAAATGATGTTTCCCTTATAAAGTTTTGATTGGATATATTATGGTATTAAGAAAGATTCTTTTTTTAAATTTCATTAAGTTTTAGGTTGGTAAATAGATACAGATAGATGATAGATGATAGATAGATAGATAGATGTGTGTGTTCTTAGATGTAGATTTCTAATTTTAAATAAAAGACAATAGCTGATTTTATTATATTATGAACTACATGTAAGACCTTATGCATTTAGATACACAGTATGCTATAAGGTAAGTATTATTGGTATCATTTTATAGGTGAGGACAAAGAAGCTTATTGATAAATCACTTATCTATGTTCACAGAAGTAGTTAAAAGCCATAGCCGGGTGTCAAACCCAAGTTGTCAGGCTTCCAAATCCAGGAAGTTAATCTACAACCTTCCCTTGAATTTAGGAACCAAGTTAAGTGCAATTACGTCTTAAACCTCAGTTGTGATGTTAATATTTTTGATAAGATGATTAGAAATGTATTTGGTGGTAAGAGGAACTAATATTTCTAAATAATATTTTCCACTTATTTCACAGAGGGTGGAGATAGTGAATAAGTATAGAAAAAAGAATCTTCGTAGTATGAAACTAGTTAATGGCCATTAATTAAAAAAGATGTTCACTATTGCACCAAAATGTTTGCCACACTATTTTGATAAATAAATACATTATTCACTTATATGTAAGTTTGATAAAGGCAATGCTTCTTGCTGTTTTGCTCATGAATATATGCTAGATTCCTAGAAGACACTATGCCACACTGTAGACATTGAGTAATATTTCTGAATAAATGAATATTTTATCTTTCCATATATGAAGACATTTTTCATTGTTTTTACTTATCCCAGGCAAATATGTGTGTAACAATTTTGTTATATAAAGAATATGTAAGGTAAATAAATGGAATTTGAAACCAGTAGAAATCTACTTGAATGCAAGTGAAATCAGAATTTTCACTTTATAATTTTTATTCACAGAAAAAGTTCACTGCAGAATTCAGTTTAGAATGGATGTTGTTATATGAGTATTTATGTCTTGTAAACAACATATCTCCCCAGAAAACTGCATTATTTCAGATCCCCACATTTTGTACTGCCTCCAAACAAATGTGTATATGGTAGGTATGGATATGATTCCTATCCCCTCAGGAATTTTGTTTCCTGCTAAATTCCTATGTTGAAACCCTAAACCAAGTCTAACCGTATCTGCATATAGGAGGTAGTTAAGTTTAAATGAGGTCAGGTCATAAGGTTGAGATCCTAATCTGATAGGATCAGTGGCCTTATTAAAAAGGAGAGAGGAAATTTTTCTCTCTCTGCCTATACACACCAAAGAAAGAGGTCACAGTGCGAAGGCAGCTGTCTGCAAGTCAGAAAAAGAGTCCTTACCAGAAACTGATTATGGTGTCACTGTGATCTTGGACTTACAGCCTTCATAACTGTGAGTACATAAATTTCCGTAGCTTAAACCACCCCGCCTGTATTATGTTGTTACAGCAGCCCAATGAGAGAAGATATTACATTTTATTAATTAAATGGTAGCATTTATTGGCATCATCGTGTAGAGTTCTAGTCTCACTTGAAATAAAAATTAATAGCATGATGTTTGTCTTTCTGTTTCTAACAATGGGCACATGATTTTTTTTTTCACAGTAATCATAACGGGAATCAATGGCTACATACAATTTTACCTGTAAGCAAATATTTGTGGCCATTTGCTCTTTTCATTTTTACATTTTGTTCAGAGACGTGAACTTGAAAGATATTGGTGCTTATAAAGTATTTTTTGTCTTATAATTCTTTCCACTTTGTTTACATTGAAGGGTTAAAATCGTGCTTGCTTGCAGGAGGATAAATGCCTTCACTGTGATTGCAGAACATGCCTGAGAAAAGACTGTAGTGGGAACAGTGGGAGAGTGGCCGAGCTTGAGGTATAGTTCAGGACAGCTGATTTGTCACTGATACCTAATATATCAAGGCAAGCAGGAACTGTGCATGCTTTCAGGAGCATCTAGGCTGGCAATAAAAGTGTCTATGCAAATGAGTCTCCATATATATTGATATGTGGTGGTAAATCATAGCAATTATTATATAATTCTGTAGAGAACTGTGTCAGTCCAGGTATACTGTCTTTTGAACTAAAATGCCATAAGATATACTTTTAAAATTTTACTGTGTATTTCTTAAATGTTGTACAATGTAATACCTACCAGTCTGATTGTATTTTGAAACCACAGAGAGGTTTTGATGAAGCGTGTTCATTAGGCTGCATTAATTATACATGCAACAACCATGAAACAGGTGTTTGGCTGTAAGAGGGGTGGTTAATTAAAAAAAATTGATCCTAAACTAGTATTTCATATTCTATCCTTATTCATGGGCTCCCTCACAGAACATTAATAAAAATTATAATTAAACACTTAGATCTTCTTTTGGTAAATACTCTTTTTAGATGAAAGCTGGCATATTTACACTATAAAACAATCTTTTTATTTACATATTCTTTAAAAATTTCAGTTTCTAAATTTTGTTCAGTTTCACTGTGCTTAAAATAATCCAAATTGAGGGTTCTTGCACTGAAAAACCTGAAAATTGTTTGAGATATTCTTGGACACATACCATCTTATAGCTAATAAATCTAAACTAAAACATTACATGATCGTTGTTCAGGTTGAGTTTGCATTTCTCAATTGGTTAAGTGTTTGTGCCTTCACAGTTACAAGATTCTCTCACTAAATCAAATACGTCCCTATAGGATTTGGAGTCACCTATCCTGTTATTACTTTTAACAGGCACAGATTTCAAATATTCTGAAATAGGTAAGTAATCAGGTATTTTTATTTCTTGAGAAAGGTCAATTTTTACAAATTACATCAGATGGTAACAGGTCTTAAAAGAAAGAAAGCAGCTTTTCTCAGTCTGTAATGTTAAAGGCCCTCTCATCAGCTTTGCATAAATTTAGAATGATCACATCTCAGCTCAGCTGAGGAGGATGCTTGTGAATGTCCAGAACCACATAGCTGATGGCTCTGCATTCAGAGTCCCACATTTTACTGCCCAGAGATTTTGCAGATGTTGGCCCTGGCAATGGTTCACAAAGAATAATTGCTTCAGGGACCCCTTCGTGTTTGAATTCCAAAATGGCTCTCTTCCTCTAATGTTCATGGTTCGTGGAGAAGCAACAGGAGGAGTTGGAATGTAGTAAGTCAGCAAGAGCAAGTCTTTAGCTTGTTGAAGCCGTATATCAGCTGAATCTTACCTTCACATCTGATCTTTGTCTCTCTTCTAAATGTTATCTATGAGCACATGAGCACACATACCACTGCTGTACCAATACATATTTATGAATCAAAACATGACAATATATGCAAAAGCTCATTCCACTAAGCTCCAAGAGCTGGAACTGTTTTACTTATGTATCCTTTAAAAATTTTGCCAAGCACTTTGTTTGGCATATACTAGTTAAGTGTTAGATGCTTGAAACAGTTGGTTTTATTTAATTATGTTATTTTGTAACAAGTTTTGAATCTTCAAATTTTTACAATCTTACTTAATAGTACACATATGCTTGCTGGAATGTTTAGAGCATGTTACTTCCCCCAAAAGAGAATTCACAGGTCATTTGATTTTGTGGGGTCGCTTCTCTTGTAGAAGAAGTAAGAGAGGACTTCTAATAACTTTTCCTGCTGAATAGAATGACCTAGATTTGTTGTATACTGGCCAAGCTGCTAGAGGATATTTTTACATTGCCATTTTGTCCTCAAGAGTTATCTAACTGATTTCACCATATGAAATCCCTTTCAAGTTTGTCTTCTGACAATGTGGATATGCTGTTGGATTTGTAGTATCAGAAAGCTGGAAGGCAAGAGGTAAGAGTTAGCTGAAAATAGAAGATAAGAGTTCATATTTCTTCTGACCATTAAAAAAAAATCTACCCAGAAAATTTAGCAAGATCTCTTCTTGCTCCACACATTATTTTGTAGGAACTAAAATGTGTTATTTTAATTATACCAAATATTTTTAAAAAATCCTGAATTACCCTGACATAATTTGAAAGTAGACAAAACAATGTGAATGATGTAAACGTAAATTGTGACCTTGACCCAGCTGTACACAGTTGCCTTCTAATTTCTCACTCTAACTTGATGAAATGAAACATCTTTATTTCACACTCAATTTCCAATGGACTGCTTGTCATACATGGTGCTTAATTTGTCCCTACTTATACCTAATTAATAGATATGATAAGTGTATTCACCAATTTTTCCAAGTGAGATGTGCAACAACATATGTCAAGCTCGTCAGCTTCCCTGTTAAACCATTATTCATGATTTGTTTATCTGGTAGTTAATTGAAAGACACTCAATCTTTTTTAAGGTATAAAATTCTGACTCTAAATTTTCTCACTATTAATATCAAATGCAAATTTTGTGTATGGCAAACAGTACATAGTTATTCAAGTCAGTATGATAGTGTTCTGTAAGCTAGAATAGAGTGAAGGATTTCATTTTGAGGCCATTGATTCCAGTCCCCTGTCTGAAGTTTCTTTCACCTCACTAACTGCTTATGGAATTTTACCCCTGCGTTTTACTAGTAGAGAAGTCAATACATTCCCAAACTGTCTCTAAAACTGCACTTTAGAAAAAGTTGATCTCTTTCACCATGTAGAAGAAAGTAAAGCTGTTCAATCCTTTTGACCTATATACCATCTCTAAACACACATTTTTAAATCCAAAGTGCAAACCCTTAGAAATGAGAAATGCATTCATGAGGGAAAAGATTGCCGCTGTTAATTTTTCTAAGTTAGACAACAAAGACTTTAACCTCTGTCACTCTACACTGTACCTTCACCAACAAGTGTAATATCATCATACATAAAAGAGGGGTATTACATAAACATATGGGTAGATAGCTATAGCTATGACTATAACTATTGCTATTGATATATTTGTATTTACTACACAGAAATTAACAGAGTTCTGACAATTACTTTGCACAGAATCTATTTTTCTATTTTATTGATTTGAAAATCAGTAAGAATAAAATCAAGAATGAAAGAAAATGAAATGGGCCTAAAACAAAACATGTTGCAGACATAAAGCAATTTTTTAAACAATGTTCATGAGACCATAGCACCTACATTGTGCTTTTCCCTGTTTTTCTAGCTGGCAACAGTCAGTATCACCAAATACCGTTCCGTTTTATGGTAATGAAAGATCAAGTAGTGCATAGTTTTGTTTGTGGACCACAAGAGCTTTATCATTCGATTTTTAAAAACATGGGGCATTAGGAAATCATGTTGTTTTTTTTCTCCTCTCAAAGATCATGGGAGTTAACCTCCGAGAAGACATTATCATCAGCAGCAAGCCTCTATTGAGATTCTACTTTGTATTGTGTATTTGGTGCGTATTAAAAAATAGTGTAAGACAGGGAGTTTACCTGAAAAGATAGACTTCTAGGTTGGAAAACTCTATTCTCTCTTGGTTTAGTAATTTTTGAGTGATTTTACTACATTATCTTCTGTGCACTACTGATGTCCTAGTGTCCCATGTTTAGAACAAAGTTAATCTGATGAATGTCAACAATTTCTTGTGAATTAATTTAATCATTCCTTCTATCCCTAGTTCCCTGAAGCAGTTGCATTTAAAAATATGAATGGCTTCTGAAAGATGAACCTAAAGAAATGTGTCTCTAGTAGTAGAAATTTCAGACTATTTAACAGCTAGATAGATATATCTTGGTGACTATTAAATCTGAACCCAAAGATGGCAACCTATTTTGCCTATAAGTACATCTACTTAATCTTTATTATACCATAGAGAATGCATTTGTTTTCCATGCTTTTTTTTTAATATTTAAAATTTCAAGTAAAGAAATTTCTTGGTAATCTAAGATAGTCAAATAAATTTTTGAAATTTTTTTGAATTTCTAAAGCCATGAATGATACAGAAAAAATGTGTTATCTGTGCAATGTTTTAAAGTTTATTGCAATAATATGTGAAATGTTAATTTCCTAAGAGAAAATCAAATCACATTTTTATTTATAAAAATATTTCTTATTTTCAATTCAGTTATATATATATATAAATATATATATTTCTTATATATATAAATACATATTTCTTATATATATATATAAATATAAATATTTCTTATTTTCAATTCAGTTATATATATATATATATATATATATATATATATATATAAATGTGTTGTGATACATGTATATACAATGAAATGTTCACAAATTAATGAATGTTAAAAACCACTAAAGCATATATCATATTTTAACAACCTAATGTTATAAACATAATTATAATTCTTGAAATTGTGATTTTATTTCCCAGAGAAGTGCTTCTTAAAATATAAAAAAAGAAAGAAATAAAGGGAAAAAATCTGAGCACAGAATTTTCTATTCTTGTATAAATATAAACAACAACAAATATATATATGTATATATATATGTATGTATATAGTTTTATAGATTGATATGTTTTCCAAGTTATGCATTGACCTTACTCTTTTGTTTTACATACACAATTCATCAGAAACATAGACTGATTTTGTTAGAAGGCAAAAATTGACGTTAAACCTAATACTGTACTTATCTATAGAGCTTACAGACTAGGCTACTGTAAACATTGCCTGATCATTGAGGTTTGATTCTCTGTGAATTCTTTGAAGTACCTTTATTACCACAGTTCTGCAGTGTTTGGAACTCTGAGAACATTATGGCCTATCCTGGTGTCCTTGTTCATTGTTTCTGTCAGGAAGAATAGTTTCTGCTGAGTTAAGCATCCCTAAATATCAGTGATATAATACAAAATTTTGGAATTTATTTTGCATACTGTGTCCAATTCAGGTTGTCAAGGAGGCCCCAATCATTACCACTGCCACAGTGTGATAGGAACATGGAAAATTATACACTGACTCTCAAAGTGTTCACTAGGAAGTGACACATGTCACTTTCCCTTACGTTACATTAACCAAGTCAAATCACTTGGACGGACCTAACTTCAAAGGAATTGAAAACTACAATCCTACCATGTGCCCAGAAGAACAAAGCTGAATTGCTTTGGTAACCAGTTGTTATAACTAACCTATCTACCTATCTCTTACAGATTGCACTCTTGGAAATGTTAATTCTGCAAATGTAATTATTTAATGATCCCTCCTCGCTCAGTTTTTTTTTTTTTTTTTCCTTTAACTTCTACGTATTTCATCTCTGTTTTTGGAACTCTATTCCTTACTAAACAATTTTAACCTCATCTCAAATTCTTCTACTTCCTTCTTAGCTAAAATCTGAGTCTCTCACAAGAAAGCTTCTTGTCCCAAAGCCCTTATGGTTATTCACTACTGTTTTCCCCATATGACACTTAGAAATACATTTGACGTCATCCTATGTAACTTCCAAACAGTAGTTTCATTCAAATTAAAATCTTTATTAAAACAAACACTTAAACTGACAAAACCAAACCAAAAGTAATAACAATGATAAAACAATAACAACACACAAAGACTCAAGTGTACATATTTGAGTCTTTTGCCACTTTCTGTCCTTCACTAATCTCAACTGACGATCTTCTGTCATCTGGGTCAGTCTTTGTCCCCAGCTATTTTTACACCTCGTTGACTTTAGGTAGCCCTGATGACACACCATCAAACACAGGTACATACTTTTTCTCCCAAACTTTTGTTTCCCTCATCTACTCAATTTGTATTCTCTCTATCCTAGAGAATTTCAAATCTTCTGATAGTACCCTCAAATGATCTCTCTTTATTTTCTTGTACTATATGGAAAATTTCAATCCCAGTGCAGTATGAAGATGTGCCTTCTCTACTCATACTTTAGGACTCTAAACCCTCATTTCCAATCTTAGGTTCTTCCTTAACTGTATCTACCAATCCTTTGTGTGATCTTCATCAGCTATCTTGCATTTCTCCAATTAGCTATGTCAAGCCTTACTATGTCCTCAAGCCAGTACCTCCCCAACTTTGCCCCATTTCCTCTTTCTCTTTCATAACAGTACCCTATTTTGTTTTCAAAAATGAAATAGAGGCCTGAATAATTATTACATGAAGGTACTTATATATTCATCTTTGCTTCCTGGCCTCTGTTAAAGTAGAAATTAAATGGAAGTCATTCATGTAAGGTTACTTTTTATACATGTAACTGTGGATTATATACATGCATTTTCTAGCATCCTCAATCTTTTCTTGAGGCCCTTTCATTAGTAATTTTAGAGCCTTTAAAATGCAAAAAAACCCAAAACCAAAAACAAAAAAAAACCTGTTTTCTTAGCACTGTGCCTTCTATCAACTATCATTGCTTCACTTTCCTTCATTTCACAGTTTCTTAGAATCATTTGTGCACGCTCTCTCTCTCTCCAATTTCTAACTTTTCATTACTTACTGTATTCATGTAACCTGTCCTGCAATCCTTCAGTTTTACTGATATATTTGTCATAGTAAGCAGAGTCCATTTTCCCCCCTAAATCGAATAGCTGTGATTGTTCACTACCTCCTTAATACCATGCCATCCATTATTTGCTCGGTCAGCATTTTTCCTGGTGGCCTTCCTGTGACTCTGACTTAACTTCCTAGTTTTTCCTTCATGAAATATGCTTTCTCTATATATTATTAAATTTGTTCAGCTCCAGAGTTGTATTCTGCCTCTCCTATTCTTACTCCACACTCATGATAGTTATATCTACTTTTGTGCCTTCACATATCCGTGTGCCAATTTGTTTTAAGTCTAAAGTTCCCATTTTGACCTCTCTCCTGAAATCCAAATTTATTCAAAAGTTTTCCAGGAATTTCCACTCATTTCCTCTTATTAACATAAAAAAAAAAACTGAACTCACTGTTTTCTTCCAAAATATTTCTCATGGCTCCCGTCTTTTGTTGAATGAAACCATCATCCTCCAAGCTTGAATCTTTGATTCTTTTTCATTTTGTATATTCAACCAGTACAAGATATATTAAAATTGTCAATGTCTCATGTATTCAGTTCACTTCCCTTCTTCAGAGCCACTAGCTCAATTCAGGACTTTCCATGTAGGTTTTCATATTTTCTTTGTTATTGGTCTTTCTCCCCCTACTAATCCCCCCTCTTTACAAGTTGTTCTCCTCACTGCTGCTAAAGTTGCCTTTGTAAAAGCAAATCTAATAACGTCATACTATGTGTAAAATCCTTGGGCATCTGACCTTTGCAATAAAGTTCCAAACCTTAGCATAGCAATAAAGGTCCTTTGTGATTCTGATTTCTGCTGAAGTCTTCAACATCATCTTTTATAATTTTTCCTTTAAAATTAATATTTCTTCCATACAGGATTTGCTTTTTATTTCTAAGCAGGGATACCATTTCCAAGCATTCTTCCATTATGTATTTTAACTATAGCCTGAGATTCATTTCCCATTGCTCCTTCACTCCTGTTTTATCACCATTTTTGTTTGTCCTTCAGGAAGCCTGCCCAGATATTCCTATTTGGGTTAGCTATAATTCCTCTTTGCTCTACTGACTTTCACTCTGAGCTTTGTAATCATCAGTTGTAAGTTTCCTGAAGTATGAACAACGTCTAATTCATGTGTACATTCCTGGAACCTAGCACAGTGTCTACTGGTACACAATAATCACAGCTAGTTGCTGTTGAACAAGAAGTGAGGAACTTGGTTTTCATAAAATAACTTCTTTTCTTCTTTTCAAGAATAGAAGCTTCAGTAATTATTTTCTTTGGAGAAGGTTTTATATTTAACCATATTAACAAGTTATAAACACAGAACTTCAGAAAACCTGTTATTAAAGAGGCTGTATAAAAAGCCCAACAAATAGACAATGTTTTCTTTTTTTTAGTGTTTATTTATTTTTGAGACAGACAGAGAGACGGAGAGAGAGTGCTAGGGAAGGGCAGAGAGAGAGGGAGACAGAGATTCTAAAGTGGGCTGTGCACTGACAGCAAAGAGCCCCATGTGAGGACTTGAACCCACTAACCATGAGATCATGACCTGAGCCACCCGACCCGAAGTCGGAGGCTTAACCGACTGAGCCACCCAGGTGCCCCGACAGTGTTTTCATAAGTAAGTAAATTATTCTAAAATTACAGGGTACATGAACTTTCTCAAAAGAAGAAAAAACCTGAATGTAAGAAGTAGGAAACAAAGGAGAGTCAAAATTCATTAGTCACTGATGCCTTTTCCTCTCTGTTTTTTCTGGTGTGAAATCACTACATTAGATTTATGCACATAACTTCCCTGAATATTTGTTAATTCATTAAATTCTCTCATCTAACATTCCCTTTCAATGGTAAACTTCATCCAGTACACTGGCATTTATGAAGATTTAATATCTTGCCTGGATATTTACGAAGATGAGTTAAGACTGTAAATACCATTGAAGTCCCCATGAGAGCCCATCTTCTCATTTCCATCAAAGAAACTCTCATCATCAAGATGTAGTAGGGTGCATACATGGAGAAACCAGTGCCTGCTCAAGATCTGTTAGGGAAGAGAGTCTCTTAAATAGATCACCACAACTTAATAAGTAAAACTCCATGTTTTACTTTTGTATCCATACTGCCTAACAGGGTGCTCAGCACATTACATCTCCTCAATCAGTTTTTGTATCTTAGCGGAAAAAAATAAAAGTAAAAACTAGTAAGTGCTAGAGATTTCTATAACGTTCTGAAGCACTGTAATTCAAGATCAATTCATTCTTTCTAGGGCGGTATAGAAGAATTAAGAAAAGCTATGGCGGAAGGAATTTTAGTGTGTTCACTTCTCTGTGGAATCTGGATTTTCAGAAACATATGTCCCCGTTCCATCTCTCTCTTTCCATATATGTAAAAACCAAATGCCTTATCACATAATAAATTATCTTCATTTCAAAAACTGTATGTTAGAAATTTATTATAAAGTTTTCATTGTCATAATAAAATAAACAAGTGCTATGTAAATTATCGTTGTTAACAAGAAAAGTAGAGTAGAAAAATAGCATTACCTGTATTCTTTCTAGCTGTATCCTGTTTTAACTTTAGCTGTATTCAAGAAGAGCAAGCAAAAGATAAATACAAAGCTACCAGGTGTGGAGCCTGGATTCATAACTAAGTTTGACTGACTCCAAAGGCCATACTCTGGGTTTTATTTTGGAATTTAAGGCTTTAAGTCCTTGCATGTGAGTTCTTAGGTCATTTAAATGAGCACAGGGCCATCTACCTGAGGTTTGAGTACTTGAGACTAGCCTTTAAGTTCTTACAGGTTTTTCAACAAATGGTGCCAGAACGGTTGGATGTTATTATGTCAAGAAACTAAAATAAAGCTCAATGTCTACATCACAATTTATACCAAAATTACCTCAGAATTTATCATAGACCTAATTAATTTCTGAAAGAAATCTAGGAGAAAATATGCATGACCTTAGATTAGGCAAATAATTTTATATTTGATACCAAAAGCACATTCCTAGTACTAGGACACCTAGCCCATCCCATACTAGGAAATATGGTAAATTGGAACTTATTAAAATTTAAAATTTGAAATTCTGCTTGTGAAAGAGACTGTCATCGGATGAAAAGATTAATCATGATATGGGTAGAAGTATTTGCAAATAATATTTCTTGCACAAAACTTGTCTTCAGAATATATAAAGAACTCTCAACACTCAATAATAAAAGAGCAAACTACCCTCCAAAAATGGGCAAAAAGATTAATCAGACACCTCTCTCAAAAATATATATGGAAAATGAATAAGCATATGAAAAGATTTTCAACAAAATTAATCATATAAATGCAAATCAAATCAGTAATGAAATACTACTACATATCTATTTAAGTCTCTACAGTTAAAAAAAAAAAAACAATAACAAATGATAACAGCAAATGCTGGTAAGGATACAGAGCTGCTGGAACTCTCGTATGTTGCTGGTAGAAATGCAAAGTGGTCCAGCCACTTTGGAAGATAGTTTGGCAGTTTCTTATAAATCTAAAGATACACCTACCACATGACTCAGCAGTTCCACTCCTAGGTGTCTACCTAAGAGAAGTATAAACTTTCATTCAATCAATATAACCTGTCCATGAATGTTTATGACAACTTACTCCATAATTGCCCCAGACTGTAAATAACCCACATATACTCAACATGGAATAGGTAAATAAATCTGTGGTACATGCATACAATGGAATTCTCCTCAACAATAAAATGGACAGACTGTTGATTTATACAAAAACATGGATGGATCATAAAATACATTTTTTGGTAGGCAAAAGAAGTAAAATATCAAAGGCTACAAATTACATAATTCCATTCATGTGACACTCTTAAAGAAACAAAACACTAGGAAGGAAAGCAGATTAGTAGTTGCCAGTAGCTGGGGAGAGATGTTGTTCTTAAAGGTGTAGGCAGAGGACATTCTGGAGATGTCAAACTGTTCTACATGGAACCATAGTGGTGGATTCTATTCATCTATCAAACCCATGTTACTGTACACCACAAAAATTCAAATTTGTGTATGTAAAATAAAAAAAAATCAGAATATGGGGGAAAGATGAAATGCAGATTATTACAGATGACTCTGTATGAAAAATGAATCATAAAAACACACTGAATGAGATGGGGAAGAAAGGAGCTGACCTAAGTAACTTTAGAAAAATGGTGTTTGACTAAATATTCTAAGGCTAAATACATTTAAAAAATATATATATATACACTACACTATAGTTGATGACTGTTTCTCAAAGGGGTGTAGGTTGGAAATTGTGAAACTAATTTACATGTCTATTAGAAGTGAACAAATTAATAGATATATTGCAGATAATGAAAACTAAGATTCTCTCTGTTGGATAAAGAAGCTGCAAAAAGAAAATGGAATGGCTAGAATGCTGAATTCATGTTGGTGGTATTAAAACAGATCCATATTTTTGAAATTCACATACAGGTAAAGAAAGAAAGAAATACAAATGTGTGTATATCCATGAGTTTATATACATGCATTTTTATCCTAGCTCTGTACAATAACAGATACTAGAAGCAGTGTCATTCAGCAAGGAGCAAACCTAATACCCATATCTTGAATTCTAAATATTATCTCTCATTAAAAAAAATGAGGACTCCTTAGATGTCTGGTTATTTTTAGGGCTAAAGCAGAGGAAATGCAAGACAAGCCAGTTCAGAGAAAATGCAAAATGAGCCTGGAGTACCATGTGATTCCAGAAAGTAGAGCAGTGGAAAAAATATATTTATATTATATACTTATAATATATGTTATATATCTATATGTAAATGT
Source organism: Panthera leo (assembly GCF_018350215.1). Lineage (NCBI taxonomy): Eukaryota > Metazoa > Chordata > Mammalia > Carnivora > Felidae > Panthera > Panthera leo. The sequence continues at coordinate 35,777,757 of NC_056691.1, read as the reverse complement.
ATATGATGCATGCATATTAATAGGACACAGGAACCAACATGAAAGAGCAATTAATAACTAATGTTGGAATAACTTGATCAGTAAATTAAATAACTATAAAATTGGATTATAATCCAAAAATAAATATATCCAAACTGATATAAATAAGTACATATGTCAACAAATGGAAAAGTCACAACTCTTCCTTACAGAAGAACTCCAGTTTATAACTGTAGAATGAATGAGGAAAATAGAAAATCACCATTATGATACCATATTAGAAATTATTACAGGAAAAATCATCTCATGGATTCTAAAATGAGTGGGTGAAAATTCACATGGTGATTTACATAGTCTTACATTATCTTCCCTAAATATTTCATAATTACAAAAGGAAAAAAAATAGTAAGTCTATAGGAAAGAATCCTGTAGATTTGGGATCAAAGTTAATTTTACCATATTTCGTATCAGCATTATATACAATGTACTACATCATATACCCTGTCATGGGCTGACATTGTACCCAAATTACATTGTACCCAATTAAGGTATGTTCTAAAAATTTATTGTCCAGTGTTCATTCATAGAGCCATGTTCATGACAGACAATGATAGATTGAGGAAATGACACAGATTGGAGAAAACTATGGCCACTGAATACAATGTAGTATCCTGGACTGGATCCTGTAACAATAACAACAAGAAAATGCAGTACATAAATGGACAAACTGGTGAAATCCAAATAATTTCTTTCCATAGTAGTTTTGTACCAAGGTTATTTTCTTAGTTTTGATAAATGCGTAGTTATATATGATGGGGAAACTAGGGGAAGGTTGTAGGAGAATTCTTTGTACTATTTTTGCAACTCTGTTATAAAGCTAAAATTAATTCAAAAATTAAAAAAAAAATCAAAGCTCTAAAGTACCACCCCCCTTGTCCTTCCACCCTCCTAGATTCATTGAGACTCTTCACATTCTTCTATGAAATCTTTAAAACAAATGTCGCTACTAGCAATCAGTTACCTTTGTAATGTATATTTATCTTTTAATGGTACCTTGGTTTGAAATCATTTGTTTATACCACCTCTGTGTCTGGTGAGTAAAATTATTGCAAGTGACTTACTTCAATGCAACGATTACTGAGTTGACTCTCACATTTTTTTATATATCTTATTGTTGATGCTTTTCTGCTTATCTATTGATACCTCTAACTGTAGCAACATCTAACTTGTAAGTTAAAGTGTTTTATAAAACATGATTTCATTATGAATCTTTTCCTAATACTTATTATGTTAGATGAATACATTCCCTTCCCTTCCTCAAGAAAGCAATGACCCTAACCCTAAGTATGCAGCTCAGTTAAAATAATATTTGTTTGATAACATGGAACTATGGGTAGAGTCTGCAACTATAATTTTTTTCAACTTCCTGTTGTTCTGTTCGAGAAAGAGGCAGCTCCAGAGCATGCAAGCTTCAAGTCACGGCATGCCTGGTCAGGCCTACAAAAAGTGTAAATTTTATAGCAACCAATGCTTCCTACCACATTTTATTCTGGGTTTCTGAAGGTGTATCTTTCAGTTGTTTCTTGATTACCCACGGGTGGCAGGTGGGAGCTTCACAGCTGTTTGATTCAGTGGCTGATATGTCTATTCTTTGAGAACACAATTGGCAGCTTGGCAGTCAGCATTCTTAAATGATCAGTGGAGCTCAAACAAGATCCCTTGTTTTATGCAGCTCTTTCGTGAAGACTTCAATATGTGTGCCAGCTGAAGAGTATCATATATAATGAGTCCTAAACTTTAAATCTAGTGAAGTCTAATTGCCTCTCTTTGGAATAGTGTTGCCGCTGACTACAACAGCACTTTTGTGGTACCTTACATAAGCTGAATGAATTTGAATTAGACTATCTTAATCACATTGAGAAACCAGAGTGAAGGACATTTGTATTCCTCTAGCAGACATACTACTTGCTGCTCAAACTTGAATGCCTGTTCCTTTTAAGGGTTTGCCTTTTTTTTTTCATCTTTGGCAAAGCCACAATTTCTGACAGCGTCCTAGCATCTCTAGCTATGACAGCTCTTGCGTTCAGATTGACACAGTGTCTGAACAATTCAGAATTGCTTGTATGTAATTGGGTATGTAGTGCCAGCATTGTAACATATACACCGGTGTTAAAATTCAGCTTTTATAGGCACTCAGCAGCACTCCCCTCTCATGTCCAGCTTCTGATACAATAGCAAGAGAATAGTTCCTTTTGGGGGTGGAAAGAGAATATGAGAGAGTCAGTAAAATAAAATGGAAAAAGACATGTATTGGGAATAAGAACACAGGTTTTAGTTTATACTTCTTCAATACTTAGCTTTAAATCTGTGGGGAACGCATTTTAATGTTCTCAATCCCAGTTTCTTTCCTTATAAAATGCTAATAATAGGAACTGTCCTCTTCATCTCATAGGGTTGTGACATCAATGAATTTGGAGGAGTTGCTGTGTAAAATGCAAAATTCGAACACATTTCGTTTTGTTTTGAATTGATATGACTCTGGCTTTGAAGTTCTCATCTTCAGTAATTTCGCCAGTGGTTCCTGAATGCCCAAAGTTTCTGAGGCAGGAATACCAGGTGGCAGTCAAAGAAAAGTGCTCTCATTTATTACTGAAATTAAATTTATGCAAACACCTACTAAATAGAAGAAACCCAAGTTTTATATCTTTTAGAGATGGATTTTCTCTAGTGTTTTTGTTTTTTTTTTTTTTTAAGAAAAAGGCTACAGAGTCAATTTGAATATTAAGCTTAACATGGGCTTGCAGTGAGACTATATTGGAGACTTTGTTTACATATAGATAGGAGAGAGTTGAACTTCTACATGTTTTAGCAATAATACTTGTTTTAGCAATAGTCTCTTGCTTTGGATAAAGGCTTAAAATCACCATTTCAATGAGAATTTCCCTGTGTATCTTTTCTAAAATGGCAATCCTTTTTGTCACCCTTGACACTTATTTTTCCCTTCCTGGCTTTATTTTCCTCCCTAGCACCTATAATTATCTCACTTATTATATGTTGTATTCATTTATCTTCCTTATTGTCTGTTGGACTACAAAACTGTAAATTCCAGGAGATAAGATAGTTTTGTCTATCTTCTTTACTGTTATATCTTCAGCATCTGCAATGGTGCCTCACATAATAGCCTCTTAAAAATATTTTCTCAAATGATAAAGTATAAAATGATTTAAATACATTTTTCTATCTTAATTTTTCTTTACTAACTAAATATGTCAAATATTATTAGGTACTATTAGGAATATTAATTTAAAAAATAACTAAATTGGAATTTAAACTTTTGGTTTCATTTAATATCTTTGATAAAACATATTAATATACTTATTACCTTTGAAAATGCAATCAATTTGTTGTATTAATTTACAAAGTTATACATCTTTAATTTTACAAATTTTTCCTACACATAGAAGAGTTAGTAATAGTGATGGTCACAATGAAGTAATCTGAATTTATCCATGTATTTCATTAAGCTTTCCAAACCTTCCTAGGAAGAGAGGCTTCTCTGTACTACTTCTGTGTCCCAGTGAACTCTACATGTACTTTTCAGCCCCTAAACAAGCCATTCTTTTAATTTTGTGTACCATCACACATTGGTCAGATCAAAATGGGAGTATTGGTTACAGTAGTGGTTATCATAGTTTAAAGAGAAAGTTAACATTTTGAAGGAAAACAGAGATTGTCAATTATTAAGTTTTTCAAGCAAAACAAATAAACAAAAAAAATCCAAAAAACTAATGCACTGCCTAATACGATGGTAAGAATATATATACTGAATCTTTGACCATATGCTATGTATGTTTTAGAAAGAATGTCTTAGAGGAAGTGTTAACTGTGTTACTTATGAATATCCTTCTACCTCTAAGATTCTATGATTTTATTGCTCTTACATCTCTAAAATATAGCCAAATTGATCTTTTACATATCAAATGCATTCTTGGCTAGATGAGTACAATCAACAGTGTTAAAATACATATAATTTAAGTCTGAAATGATTTCATGAATAGATATTCGGATTACAATAGCATTTCAGTACTAATTCTAAAATATACTTGTATATTTTATAATATTCTTGTTTGTGTGGCATGTGTGTGGTATGTGTGTATGTTTATTTTTGGCCTGCTTTATGCAATGGGATAATTAAATTTGAGAGATACCCTCTTTCTTCTAGATTTTTTCACTGACTTTGCAAAAAAAAATTGGACTTGGTGAGACTTTTTTTTTAACCATTTATTAATTTACTTTTTTGAGAGACAGAGCACAAGCATGGGAGGAGCAGAGAGAGAGAGAGAGACAGAATCCCAAGCAAGCTCTGCACCATCAGCGCAGAGTCTGATGCAGGGCTCGAACTCACGAACTGTGAGATCATGACCTGAGCTGAGATCAAGAATTGAATGTTTAACTGACTGAGCTACCCAGGCACTTGAAGGCCTGACCTTTGAGAATGTCAAGTAGTTGGGTGAAAATCATACTTTACTGAATTAACCTTTGCTACATTTCTGTGTACTTAAGATTAGATACCACGGGAACTTAAATTTGCAAATAGCTAAATTAATCATGATAAAATAATTATGCAGTGCTTGAGTTGTATATAGAGTTCTTCTTTTTTGTTGATGCATATTGCTTAAAAATGCACTTCTCAAATGTATATATTGTCATTTCCTATCATATTTTGATAATTTGCATAGTTACAATTTCTTTTATACAGTTTTAATTCTGCTTAATTTTCTGGTAATTGGATGAATTTTTTCTTTGTTTCAGTTTTTAAATAGATGCCAAATAATTTGATAATATTAATTTGAAGATAACTCTCTTTGGTAATTTGAACTTCAACGTGAGATAGTGATTTTTTTCCTAGGTTGTGATTAATTATATAACTGTGTACTGATTAGTCATCAAAATTAAGCTCAAGTTCCCTCTCAGTGGTTCTTCTATAGTAATGGTCCTTAATTCTGCACATTAGAATCTAATGGGGAACTTTCGAAACAGTGATATTAAAACCCTATGTTGCAAAAAATTAAATCAGGATTTCTCATGAGGTGGAGCCCTAGACAAAGGTCACTTTTTGGTTTAAACTCCCTGGGTGATTCTAATGTACTTCCCGGATTGACAAGTATTAGTCTACACCTTCTGTGATGACTTGGTCAACAAAATAATTAGAGGATATCCCTTTTGTAATTCCAACCTGAAAAATGTCCAATAATTGAAGTCCCAGTCCATTCATATATCGTGACATACATTGTTTCCTAATCAGTATTAGGAAAGCATCAACATTTCATCTCATTAAGGTGGAGAATAAATAATATATTCTCAAAGATAACTTGATTTTTCTTGTAAATTCTCCGGGTTGTTTTCTTGTGTGTTTTCATGTAATCTTCAGAATTGGTAACAAGTGATATGAACTGTAAAGTTATTTAACTCTGCTAGGTATGAGTGCTTAGGTAGATCAGACCTCTTTTTTTAAATCTTTAAAAAAATTTTAAACACTTTAAAACACTAGTTTTATTCACTTGTATGTATTTTATATTTCATAGTGAAAATGTTTAAATTAGGACTTGGCAGATCTTTAAAATATCTGAAGACAAAAATAAAAATTACACAATGGGGGTGATATTAGAAGAAGCTGAAAGGGGTCACTACTGCTGAAAATACACTATGTAGTACAGGAGGTGGCTCAGTTAGTTAAGTGTCCAACTTTGGCTCAGGTCACAATCTCACAGTGTGTGAGTTCGAGCTCTATGTCTGACTCTGTGTTGACAATTCAGAGCCTGGAGCCTGCTTCGTATTCTGTGTCTCCCTCTCTCTCTGCCCCTCACCTGCTCACACTTTGTCTTTCTCTGTGTCTTTCTCTCTCTCTCAAAAATAATAAACGTTAAAAAAATTAAGAAAAGAAATATGTAGTATGCATTAGAGAAAAGTCAGGTAAAAGGAAGATGATTTCTAAGTATTAGAAAAAAAAATTATAAAGACAGACAAAGGAGATCCAACATAAGTCTAGTTAGTGACTCAATTTTATGGCTTAGTAATATTCCTGTGTGTGTGTGTGTGTGTGTGTGTGTGTGTGTGTGCGCGCGCGCGCGTGTGTGTGTGTGTGTGTGTGTGTTTATATATATGAATACACACACCACATCTTCCTTATCTATTCATCAGTTGATGGACATTTGGTCTATTTCCATAATTTTGCTATTGTTGATAATACTGCTGTAAACATCAGGGTGCATGTATCCCTTCAAAACAGTATTTTTGTATGCTTTGGGTAAATACCTAGAAGTGCAATTGCTAGATCATAGAGAAGTTCTAATTTTTACTTCTTGAGGAGCCTCCAACCTGGTTTCCAGAGTGGCTGCACCAGTTTGTATTCCCAGCAACAGTTTAAGAGAGTTCCCCTTTCTTCACATCTTTGCCAACACCTGTTGTTTCCTGTGTTGTTAATGTTAACCAACCTGACTGGTGTGAGGTGATATCTCATTGTAGTTTTGATTTGTATTTCCCTGACAATGAGTGATGGATCAGAACTTCTTAATATGAGAATTCTGACTGTCCATGCATCCTCTGGAATTGTAAATTCATACACACTTTTTATATGTATTTTTTTTTCCCTGGGGAAAGGAACTATACATTTTATTAGGTTCTGAATGAAGTCTGTAACCTTCAAAGGAGTGAACAATCTTGGGGCTAAGTGATCTTTGAATGTATTTCATTCTAGAAAGTTAGTTTTCTAACTCCCAGAATGCTTTCAAGGATCAAAAGAGAAAATATGTCTGAAAGGAAGTGTGAACTATAAATACTACACAAGTATATCATGAAAACCATAGTTCCATATGGGATAAGTTAGTTATTAGAAATGTATATATTTGGTGATTTAAAATAGAGAAACAGTATAGTCCTGGGGAGATAAAAAGGTGATACTGAAAAGGGCAGATTTACTTGAGGGAAGCAGGAATATGAGTGTCATGAGCAATACTTTAAGCTAATGATGAGACAATTATTCATTTTTCTCCAGGAAGGTCTACTGCTAAAAATAGGTTACAGAAATTTTAAAGTGACAGTTTATTCTTAAAGATATACCTACAACCTGTTAGATGGCTATTTTTAAAAAAAGACCACCTTTGCCATATGACAGAAATAATTCAAAATGTTCTTTAGTAATGGAAAATAAGGACAAGGTAAGTAAAGTAAAACATGGTGATCTTAAATAAAGGAATGAGAAGCCTTCAAACATATTTGACAGTTAGACCTAATATTGAATTTATAATTAGGTTTGTATTGCACCTTGAATCAAAGTAGCTGTTGCATGAGCTTAGAACAAAGTTTATTTCTGTTTAGCAATTATAGAGCAGTCATATGTTTGGTCAGTTGTATGCATTTTGAAAATGGTTTTCAAACATCATTCATTATTCTGGACAAGAGGTCAATAAAAATTAATAATTTAGACTTTTTTCAGAAAAACATGAAAAATGTATCTTCTTGGCTACTGTGTTTGATAGTAACAGATTTTTAAAAGATTTTGTGCAGATCCAATGATAAGTGGAGATAGGCTGAGTATGTAATCTTTGGTTATCCCTAGTGATCATAAGTTAGTGTGTTTAATCAGGGACTTCTCATTATAAAACCTCAAGCTTCATTTCTATGATGAAGAGTAAAACTGTTAACAACTGGGTAAACTGTTGCTTCATTGAAATGCTTTGAGTTGGTCTGAATATTCTTTGGTAATAATAGTTTTTAATATTAACTGAGATATGTAGTTGAGCTGCCTTTTGTTAGGAGAAAGGAGGTCAGAAAAGATTTGTTTTATATATATATATATATTTTATAATATATATATATATATTTATATAACTATATAGAAAATATAGTTATTTATTTATGTTTATTTATATATACATTTATATATAATATATGTTTGATTTATATATATGATTTGTATATAATATGTATTTTGTTATATATATTTTATATATGTTATTATTGTGTTTAATTCTATCTTACTTGTTGTGTTTAATAGATAAGACTGTTGTTTCTCCCCGCATTTTTCCTTGGGTCTCAAGCTATGAAATATCTATAATAGTTAAGTGTTTAAAATTTTGGATCACTTAAAAACACATATGCTTAAAAAGTAACCTTTCTTTTCTTTTCATTTATGGATTTGAGAAGATATTCGAAATGAAAAAAAAGGATGATGTGACCTGTTTTGTTTCAGGGAAGCTCTCCTTTGATATCACAGAACAAATTGATATTAAGCAAATGATAGGATTATTATTAAGACCTATAAGGCCAATGGTGTATTTTTTGGTGTGAAGATATAATGACTATGTTTCATATTGCTTATTATCAATTATATTTGTATATGAAAGTTTTCTCACATGTCTTGGTTTATTTTGTTCACCTGTTAACCCGTTATGAAGAAGTAATAACTTTATCTTAATATTAAGCTTCCTTTCTATGAAAAGCTAAACATTAGAATCTGAGATGTCACGTTATATACCCAGGAAAATCATGTGTTGGTACTCATTACAAACAGTATGCCTAAAGGGAGTTAAACCAAATCCATGGAACAGCTGAGTGTTAATTGTAATATTGCTCTGCAGCTCATTTGGTTCAAATGGATTATAAATTATGCATGAAGCAAGCAACATACTAGAAATATTTCTGTTAACTGAGGTCAGGACACTTCTTTTAGCTCATCTTTTAATGTGAAGCTAATAATAAAAAGTCCAGTTATTAACTAACAGAGTAGGTAAGCAACCAGTGTGTGGTACATAATGATTCCCACAACACATTTTTAAAAACATTTTCTACTATTAATACTGTTTTTGTTTTTAATGGCCAGTTGTAGGAATGTGGATATTTTTATAAACAGTAAATGTCAATTTTAGGATAAATGGAAAGTAGCATTAATAGAGGAAATTATTTTTTTGGTACACATCTTTGTTTTTTCCTCTAAGCATATATTTCATATTTGATATAAATACAGGCATAATCATATTCTCTTTTTCCCTAAATGTAATAATATTATATCCACAACAATGAAATTGCTTAAAGGTTTGAAAGTAATTCAGTATATCCACTACTATATTCTTCATAAAAATAAGATGAATAATCTTAGCACTCTAAAATATTAATGAATATTCTGTAAACCAACTTTAATCATACAGTGTTAAAATATCCAAATAAAATATACTTGAACTGCATTTATATTTGTCAAAGAGAACAGGTGACTAAACTCACTCTCTATTCATTAAATTAAAGTTTCTTGAGCACGTACTGTGTGTCAACCAATGTATCAAAGGCTGAGAGTACAACGTTAAAATAGATAAGCTTGCCCTTGATTGTGGACTTTACAGTCTAGTATACATGTGCAGGTCATGTGGCAAAATATACAGGAAAGAACACAGATGTGTAAGTTAGTATGCTTGACATGCCAAGTATTCTCAATGCTAAAGCAAATAGATTGAATAAGTTTGTTGCTAAATAATGTCAACACATTTTTTTTGCTTTATTCTTTAAAAGAAGGGTCATCTATCTTTGCACAATGTCTCAAAAATGCAACAGATTGCAAATAGCATAATGCATATTTAGAACATTTTCTCTCTATATACCTAAATATATTATTGTCCTGACTGGAAATTTTTGATCATAGTTTCTAGTTCTTTAAGAAAAATCCAAAAATAAAATGCCCTAAATTTTATTCATAAAATAAAATTTATATTTTGTATCATAGCTATAACTGAAATTAAGCTATGATTCTGAGAAAAACAATGGAGATTATGAATTTGTTTCTCAATATGGAGTAATAATATATTTTGCATAAGAGTAGTTACTCTAGATTAAGAATGTAATAAATAATTTCTAATATTTTAATAAATATTAATAAAAGCTTTGTTAGAAAGTAGATATTATTGATATAACCAAATATACACAATACTAAAATAAAAAATTGATAAGGTAAAATTTAGCTAGCCAGTTTGTCTTCTTCCTATGTGGAATCAAAACAAAAGTTAAAAAAAAAAAGTTAACTAACCCAGAAACTTACTTTTCCTAACCCAGAAACTTACTTGACGATATAGTCTGGTTTTAAATAGACCCACCTTCTGCCTGACATTATATACTACTGTTATATATTTTCACATTTTCTTTTTTTTAACTTTTAAAAAAATTATTATTATTGAGAGACAGAGAGACAGATCATGAGCATGGGAAGGGCCAAGAGAGGGAGACACAAAATCTGAAGCAGGCTCCAGGCTCAGCTGTCAGCGCAGAACCCGACATGGGGTCCGAATTCACAAACTGTGAGATCATGACCTGAGCCGAAGTCAGAGGCTTAACTGCCTGAGCCACCCAGGCGCCCCTATATTTTCACATTTTCAATGTTTCACATTTAAATACTCCATAATATAAATCAAGTTTTTTTGACATTCATTATTTAATTGTACATTTATAGCTTACAGAATTTCTTGCAGTCTTTATATTTCAATTTAAGGATTATATGTATTTCCAAGAATGTTAGGATTTTTCATCCATATTGAAAATTTTATTTCAATTGTATAATTGCCTGCACTTAGAGGAGATGTTAAATACAAAGCACTTCCAAAAGTCCCTGGTTCATAGTCAAACTGTTAGAATTATCAGTTATTACTATTAGAAAAGATAATTGTGGGCACGCCCAACTCTCATAGGAGAGTAAGGAAAGGTAGATGGGGATTCGTTTTAGGTGAGAAATTCTCTTATCACCATAAACCTGAGATCTGGAAGCCCAGGGTCCTCCCTTAACTCTTTTGTTAACAATTTTGATATCAGTGTTGAAGTGGATTTTTTTCTTAAACTTATATCTTACTCTGGATGATTTATGACTTGGCTTTGCAGAAGAGAGACATTTAGCGGGTATAGTGACCCAGTGCCTACCTTTAATTCTAAGATGCTCTTGCTGGTTCCTGATGACTCTTCTCCATTTCCCTCTTAACTCTCCTTGTGATTGTACAGCATTAAGAAACTGGGATATAAGTATAAAAGAAACTTTTCCTACTAAAGTATTATAAATTATTTTTCTTCTGAAAATTTGTTCTAGTCTTCAAAAAATGTTTTATTATTTCATTATACTCACATTAAAAAGGTTACTAATGAAGAGATAATTGTAGTCTAATTTTCTTACCAAAAAAAGGCAGACATGATTAAGACAAAAACAATGTTAATGTACATATTTCTCATACACGTTAAATTTTGTTCACATTTTACAAATTATTTGCACTGAAGTAGAACAGAAGAACACTGGCATTCTGTTTTTTGAGGCAGACTTTTTATGAATATGCAGGTATGAATTCCAATAATATTTGACAACCAAATATGCATGCTAACAGTATGTCAAATGTATCTACTAGAAGTTTTACAATGGTACATTGTGTGCTATAATTTGCCTAACCTAGTATCTTCTAGAAATGAAATCATATAAAAAATTTACTATTCTAATATAAACTATCAAACTGACATTAATTATACTTTGATGAAAATAATCATCAGATTATTTACATTAAAATAATCATCAGATTAATTTGTAAAATTTTTAAATTAAATGATGTCTTACATTTGTATTATAATTTAAAAATATTTCAAAGTTCTACAATTACCTGTGTTTAATGGCCATGTGTTAGGAAAAAAAAATCCCTGCATTGGGAGAAAAGACCTGGAATCTGCCTTTAAGTACAGCTGGAAAACAAAACAAAAATCTAATGAAACTGGAAGTTCAGCCTTCCTAATTAAGTCATCTAGCCTCTTTAAGCCTTACTTTTCTTAGAGGTTAAGTGGGAATACTAGCATCTCAGTATGCTTCAATAGAATGGTATAAGGCCAAATTCTATTAAATACTTAAAAATGTATTATAAATTTAAATCTATGCACATATAGGTTATTGATCTTGTTGATAGTAATTAGAATAAATTATTCCTGTTATGGTCTTTTATACCATTTATCATAATAAAAGCACATATTTTTTCTTTTAAAATAAATTCATGTAATCACAAAATTTGATTATATGTTCATGATAAGTGTTTTGATTAGAAAAAAAAGAGAAAAAATTAAACTTCACTCTGATTTACTTTTTAACTATCTTTAGGGGATACTGCTTATAAAAATGTAAAAAGAATGTATAATATGGGTTTAAATTGAACTGATTATGTAAATATATTGAAACTGAGTTGGAGGTATAAATCACAGATGTCGACTTGATGGAAAGTTTGTTACGAGCAAAATCTGCGCCCAAATCCCAACGTGTTAATTACAAGAAAGCATCTGGTATACAAATTTATGCTAAGCTAAGAAACATAGAGATTAATGTTGAATATAGTATGTCAAATAGATATGGTAGCATCTACTTTTACTTGTTGTATGATTTAAGCCATAATTGTTGGATCAGTGTACATCATGGAAACAGACTGTGATTATTAAGTACAATTAATACTATTGATAGGTAAAAGAGGTATATTTTTGTGTATGTTGCACACTCTAAAAATATACATAAAGAGTTGAGAGCTTAGGAGGAAAAAGTGTATTACACATGGATTGTTATTCTCTGGGAAAAAAAAGAAAGAAAAAATATATATATATACATATATATTGAGAGAGAGAGAGAACGTGCCCAGGAAAGTGGGGGAGAGGCAAAGGGAGAGGGAGAGAGATCCTAAGCAGATTCCACACCCAAAGAGACGCTCAACAACAGACTTGACACGGAGCTCAAGGTGGGATTTAACTCCAGGTTTCACATGGGGTTGGATCTCGTGACTGTGAGATTATGACCTGAGCTGAAATCAACTGTTGCCCATTTAATGACTTAGCCACCCTGGTGCCCCTGAAAAAAACACATTTTTAACTTTAAGAATAAGATACAGATGTAAGGATAGGAGGGATTAAAAAAATAAAAATAGAGAGGCACATGGGTGGCTTAGTTGGTTAAGCCTCCGTCTCTCGATTTCAATTTAGGTCAGGAATCTCAGAGTTGGTTAGTTTGTGAAATTGAGCCCTGTGCCTGGCTCTGCACTGATGGGATGAAGCCTGCTTGGGATTCTCTCCCTCCCTCTCTCTGCCCCTCACCTGTGCACATGCTCTTTCTCTCTATCAAAAATAAATAAATACACTTAAAAAAAATAATACAAGGACATGCTTGAGGACATGTAATATTAGCCAAGCACAGTCCTCATCAACTGATCAAATAGTATCAACAGAAGCCCTGTGAATTTTGTGCTGTCTGCGTCAGGAGTCCTACTTTCCCTCTGAAAGTAAGCCTCAATGTCTATTTTTATAGAGCCTGAAATCTTTTGTCCCTCTATTTATAGATCATTTATGTGGATATGTCATTACCCACCTTACTTTTCATAATTTTAGCCATGTTGATGCTATCTTGAGTTGGTCATAGAGAGTTGCAAGAAAAAAAGCACAGAATCCATACTCAGCATTTCCACATTAACATTTACTTCCTAATTATTCACAAATGGTATTACAAGTTAAAAATGACTTTGTAAAATAGAGCAAAGTTCATGTCTTCAGAGATCTAATTCTTATGTCTTAATTTATGTAAAAAATGCAAGATAATTAGAAAATGTGCATTCTTCAATGAAAAGAAAGGAAGCATGGTCTATTAATTTTATAAAATCAAAGCTAATTGTGATTATATGCTGTAACCCCACTGCAAACATCATCTTGTCAATACATCACTTTTGAGAATTATTCATGACTACTCATTTTTATGCACTCATTTATCAATTATTTATTGAACACAACATATGCTGGGTACATTTATAGCTTTTGGGTATGTAAGAGTGAACAAGATATTAAAGCTCCTTGCATTCAGGAAGCTTACAATCTAGTGGGGAATTGAGACAGTAATATATATATTTTTTAAGTCAGTGAATATAAAGTTAATGGTAAGCTCTACATAGGGTATTAATACAAGGAAATGTGTGAGTGATACTAGGTATGACACACTACTTACAATCCACTTCTTCCAAAATTTACACAGTAGGATAAGTTGTGAAATTTTAATAACTGAAAAACAGAGATTAAAAAGAAAAATATGCTAAATGACAGATGATGCATAAACAAAAGTTCCCTGGGAGATCAAACAATATTCCAGAATATCTCTGCCTGAAATATATGAAGAAATGTTATCAAGTAATAGGGCCTAGGTAGGGCTTTTTGCATGGACAAAAACTAGAGTGTCAGGTATAATTTAAAGACAGGAGGGAAACCATAATATATATGAGCAGATCATAGAGAGAAATTGAAAAGTAAATTGGGGTCACTGCAGAATGATTTGAATCCCATTCAGAAAAATCTAAGGAGTGTCAAAATGCTTTAGGCACATTAATCCAGTGATTTTATACAAGACTGATTTGACATGAGAAGGAAAGAGATGGCTATGTAAGCATGGAGCTCATTGAAATATTAATAAATAATTCAAGTACAATATAATAATAGCTTACATTAGGATAATGGCAGTGATTGTTTTTATGAAAAAATAATAAAGTTATAGTTTTTAAATTTTATTGTAGATCAATGCATATTGGTTGTCAAGTATTTAAATAATCATTAATATAAAATAATTTTAAATGTCATCACATGCAGTTTTATAATTTTATATAAAGGGTATCCATAGTTTCCAAATATTAAATTTTCCTATTCAGTATTTAAATATTATGCAGAGGAGGAGACTGATGTAAAAATTATGTATATATATGTATATTTTTATATATGCTTATATATATAGGTATATATATATATACACATATATACACATATGTGTGTATATATATGTATATATATATATGTTTATATATATAGGTATATATATATACATATGTGTGTATATATACCTATATATATATATAATCCATATATACTATATATAGATTAGATCTACATGATCTGACAGATGTTGCTGTTAAGTAGAAATGCAAATTTAAGGGGAACTTCCCCTGTCTCCCCTCTCTCGCTCGCTCTCCCTCTCGCTCTCCCTCTCTCTCGTTCCTCTCGAGTCCCCCTTAAATTTGCATTTCTACTTAACAGTACAATCTATCAGATCATGTAGATCTAATCCATATATAGTTATTTAGATAAGAATATCTGAAATATATAGAAATGTATAAGAAATAAAATAGAACATGCAAAATTGCATATTTTGAAATAGTTAATGGTGACAATGTGAGAACTATTAAAAAAGTGATACTGTAAGTGAAGTTAAGCATATTGACATAAGAGAACTGCTTTATTCACACTAAAGCCATTAACAATTGAGGATCTGGCAGAGTTAAGTGAACATTTGATGAAGAAAGAAATGATAGGGGGGTGCCTGGCAGGCTCAGTCAGTTAAGCGTCCGACTTTGGCTCAGGTCATGATCTCACGGTTCGTGGGTTCGAGACCGGCATCAGGCTCTGTACTGACAGCTCAGTGCCTGGATCCTGCTTTGGATTCTGTCTCCCTCTCTCCTTGCCCCTCCCTGACTTGTGCTCTTTCTGTGTCTCTCAAAAATGAATAAACATTAAAAAAAAATTAGAAAAAAATAAAAGAAATTATAAGAAGATGCACTGACCTGTGCTAAAAATGGAATAATTTGAATATCAAATACATTTTTAAAAAGCCTTTTGAAACACAAAGAATCTTTAGAATATTCCTTATAAAAGCGAAAGTGTGAAAATCAAATATAATAATTTTAAGCATGCCATCATACATGTTTATTAGAAAAATTGTGGCAAAAATCAACACTTAATATATGAGAGGTTGTGGGTTTATCATTACTGTAACAAAATCCTATTGCTGATTGGATAAATGGATTTCCTTTTTGTATTAAAGGCCCTTTTAAGATTTTTATGATATTGCCTTATTTTCTAATTCAAGTAGTTACATTTATTTATTCAGTTTTTGCTTATCTCTGCCAGTAGAATTTAAGTTTCCTGAGGGCAAGAACTTTTTTTAGTTTTAGTCATAACTGCATGCTTAATGTCTAAAAGTATGCCTGCTTATGGCATGTACTCAATAAATATTTAATGAAACTTTTGTTGAAATTAGCACATAATGTCAGTGAAATATGTGAATACATATTTGAGAGAGTTAGAAAGCAGTCAGCTGTGTAAAATGCTATTGGAAAATGAAATACAGTGAGGACTAAAAATTTGCCATTGATTTTGTTTGCATGGGGATAGGGAAGGAACATCATTATGAGCTACAACAAGAAGAATTTCCAAGGATTAATGGAGGAAGGGCCATTAATCCTGGAGTTGGTTCCAGGTTAAAGATGAATAGAAAGGAGGAAATGACTGCAGATATGCAGGTTTCTTTCTGTAGAATTTAAGTTGTGAATGGGAGTAGAGAGAAATACTGGTCATATGCTGCAATATTTTTGTTGTTGTGGATGACATTTCACTTGCTTTTGCTTTCTTCCTTCTTGCAGTTGTCTTTCAAATTTGATCATACCATATTCTGCCTCAAAAATGTTTTAGAATTTTATGTGATAATATTTGTTAATATTTTTGTTTTGTATTTTTGATTTCATATCACTCTATGCAAGTTTCCATCATAAAGAATATAGAATGTTTTCTTTTAATGTTGTGATGTCTTTGTTTTTGCATTTTTAGTTTTTAACCACATATAATTTATTTTGGTCTAAGCAATAAAAGGCATATTCCAAGGTTGGAATTCTTTTTGTACTACCTTTTAATTTCTAGTTTCTTGTCTCATAAACAAAACACATTTTGTTTCTGCTTTGGGAAATTATCAAGGGTTCCTTATAATAAGATATACCACAGTTTGGGGTAATAACCATATAGGGGTGAGAAGAAGGTACATTTTATATTTGAAGGATATATAGTTAAATACATGATTAGAAGATGATCTTATTAATTAGATTATTCAGATCTTCCATATAAAAAAGGTTATACTTTGGGGGCACCTGCGTGGCTCAGTCAGTTGAGTGGCCAACTTCAGCTCAGGTCATGATCTCATGGTTTGTGGGTTCGGGCCCTGCGTCAGGTTGTGTGCTGACAGCTCATTGCTCGGAGCCTGCTTCGGATTCTGTGTGTCCCTCTCTCTCTGCCCCTCCCCCGCTTGTGCTCTGTCTCTGTCTCTCAAAAAATAAACATTTAAAAAAATTTAAAAAAAAGGTTATACTTTGTCTCTCCAGTTTCTTGAGTCTAGTTACTACCACATTTATGTCAATTCTTAGAATATGTCATTCTTAATAAAATGATTTATTTTTATGTTTTTATATGACTTTTATTTTATTTTTATTTTTTATTGTGTGACTTTTATATAAAAGTCCATGACAGATAAAGTTTCTGTTTCATAAAGTATTCTTGTCACATTTAAGTTTTAAAATTTATCATTAAAATTAATTATAGCTTCTTTCTCCTTTTGTATTTGTGTGGTACTTAATTGTTCCCCTTTAGATTTCAGATTTTTCATTCACATTCTTATGCCTGTGACTTTTGTATGCGACATATAGGTTATTTTTAAACTTTATTCAATAATACTGTGTCCTTGCTTCTTTTTTTGTTTTGGTGAGTTGATTCTTTCTACATTGTTATAACAGTTATTTTTTAGCTTACTTTCTTCGTTTTCTTTTATTCATTTTTTTCTTTTTTTTAAATTTCTTTGTGCTTTCTTTAGTCCATGTCTTCTTACATTTTGGCCTTCTCTGAAAATCTAGGTAACAGATCTAGGTAAGAGATCTAGGTAACAGAGCAGATAAATTCTGGTTATTATAATGATAATCCCTGGTTTGTAATAAATAAATTATACAGTAAATTTTAAATGACTGGGCACAGTAGAGAGTGCCAAATAAATGTTGATTCCCATCTTTTTTCTCCTCCCCTTTCTGTCCCTCTCCAAAAACCTAATAATCTTTTAGTGAGAAAAACAGCCTATCATTTTTTGGGTTTCATTGAGTTATATTTAAACCAAGGAAAGAAGATGAAAGAACTAAAATAAAATAAATAGTGGAGGGAAACTTTGCCAAATTTTTTTTCTAATTTTTTTACTAGTTCTTGAGAAGATCTCTATAATTAGTGAATTCCATAATTAAGATCAACAATTTCTTATTTGAACAAATTTGTGGCCAAATTTAAAATGGGAGCTGATATCCCTTTCCCTCCTCAAAAAATGTTAGCTAGTTCTGAATGCCACCAGGGTACTAGAGTTCCCCAAACTGGTTGAGCATCAAACCCACCTAGGGATTGTTTTACAGATACATTTGAAGCCTATTTTGGACATCTAGCTCAGTATTTTTAAGCACCATAAGTAATCTGTGTGCAACCAGAGTTTGAGGAACTTGAACCTGGACTTGTCTGATGTTGATGTCTCAGGTCATGGAACTTTAGGAAGAAACTGGTAGAGCCCAGCAGAAGAGACCAACAAGTACCAAAAAGGAAAGGTAGAGTTTGAACATGCGATTACTGCTAAAACGTTGTTCCACCTGTCCTTAAACCAGCTTGGAAAACAATTGTGCAATATACCAAATCTGCCTTAAATCAAAGTGACCTTTAGAAAAAGCTAGCATACATATCAGGCAGACAGGTCTTTGTGCCCTGATGCTGTTCTCTTGGCTCCTGGTGAGAGCTCCTTTGTCACTTTACATCTGCTGAATCCACACAAGCAATCAGCATGACTACTTTCTGCCCTTCAATTCTTCTTGAATTGAATTACTTGAATTACTCCTGTAATTTTCACCTCCCCATTCCATCGCTGTTCATCAGATTGTTTTCTTGTTCATCAAAAGATGTTCATCATCTTTTCTTCAAGCAACTTCTTGTCTTCTTGAAGTATATCTGTGAGTCCTTTTCTGTGATTCATTTCATGTTGCTGAAGTTGTGTCTTTTAGGAAGGATAAATGGATAATATACTTCCTGAGTATGCCATATTGATGAATATTTTTGTTACATGTAATATGAATAACAGATTAACTGTAATGTGAGCTGTGCACTTTCCTGATGAAAACTCCAGGAAATTCTTGTTTTCTAGAATCTAAATAAACTGTAGAGAATACTGAATACATTTATGTCCCTACTTTGTAAGTGACACTTCATGTCCTTATATATCTGTAGAACTCTTTCTTAAATGTCATGACTTAATGATGTCATGTATTAAATGTCTTGCTGTTGAGCATCTCTTACTAAAATTTTACAAAATACAGAGTAGTCCTAAAAATCCTGAAATCTTTTCTCTTTAACATGAAGGGTTTTTGTTTTTGTTGTCGTTTACTGTTATTATTATGCATTTGTATAGAATTGAAAATAGATTTTTGTTTCATATACATAGTCTACTATTTGAAACAGACAAAGCAATTATCTATAATTTAAATTTAATGTTATTATAAAACATTTTTTAGATTTTTCCAGTATATTAATACTTATTCTTTGTTTTTCTTTCTATGAATGCACTCTTGACTCTTCAAGCTTCTCTTCCATGTCTTATAGCATCAATGCTAGTGTACAATTTAATGTTTTAAATCTGATAAGTTCTATTAGCTGTCTAATTCATCCCATTTACTCATTTTTACCCTGTTTCTTTACAGTCTACATTTTTAAAATCTGTTCCTATAGTACTGAAACTGTATTTACCTAATATTTTCTTCTGTTCTTGGAGGAACCATTTTTCCAGTACTCCTTTTGATTGTTTTCTGCATTCTGTGTTCGTTTCTTCCTTCCCCATTTTTTTCAGAATTTCACAAAAATCATTGCTGATTTTTTTCTGTTGTATTGTCCACGAATATAGTATGAAATTTCCACCAAAGTAATGTTTGAAGCATCACCTTGACTCACCCTGTCAGGTATATGAATTTTTTTTCGTTTATTTATTTTGAGAAGACAGAGCGCATGAGCAGGGGAGGGGCAGAGAGGGAGAGAGAGAGAATCCCAAGTGGGTTCTGTGCTATCAACAGAGAGCCCCACACAAGGCTCAATCTCACAAACCCTGAGATCATGACCTGAGCCAAAATCAAGAGTTGGACACATAACTGACTGAGCCACCCAAGTGCCCCAGGTATATGAAATTTGTTATTTCATTCTCCTTTTATAGGTGCATTATACAAAACATTAAAAAATAATGACAATCTTTATCAAAATCTTCCCAATAAAGGAATAGAGGGAACACATTCCAAATCACTCCCTGAGGCCAGTACTACTCTGAAACCAAAGCAAGGTAAAAACAATATTAGAACAAAAAAAGTCTATTTTGTCTTATGCAAGTATTGCTATTCTTTCTTTTTTGTATCCATTTGCATGACAAATGTTTATCAACCCTCTCACTTTCAATCTGCAAGTGTGTTTAGGACTAAAATGAGTCTCTTATAGGCCACATATAAATGGTCCTGCTTTTTTTTTTTTTAATCCATTTTAACCCCTTATATCCTTTCAGTGGAATGTTCATTCCATTTACATTCAAAGTAATTGATAGATATGTATTTCTCACTATATTATCACTTGTTTTGTCATAGTTTCTGGAGAATTACTGTGATTCTTTCTTGTCTTTGTCATTTTTGGTCTCTATTTTGCACTCAGAGTCTCCTTTAATATTTCTTGCACAGTTGGGTTAGTGGTCACTAACTCCTTTAGATTTTGTTTGTCTGGGAAACTCTTTACTTCTCCTATTCTGAATGACAGCCTTGCTGGATAGAGTATTCTTGGCTGCAGATTTTTCCCATTTAGCATTTTGAATATATTATGCCACTCCCTTCTGGTTTGTAGAGCTTCTGTTGAAAAATCCTCTGCTGGCCATACGAGTTTTCCTTTCTAAGTTACTGACTTCTTTTGTTTTGCTGCTTTGAATTTTTTTTTCTTTATCACTATATTTTGCCAATTTAATTACAATATGTCTTTGTGTGTGTTTGCCTTTGTTGATTTTGATGGGAGCTCTCTATGCTTTCTCCATCTGGATATGTTTCCTTCACTAGATTAGGTAAATTTTAAGATATTATTTCTTTAGATAATTTGCTGCCCCCTTTTTCTTGATTCTTCTTCTAGGACTCCTATAAAATGAATTGTATTACGTATGATGTAGTCACTGAGTTTCCTAAGTCTATTGTCATGTTGCATAATTATTTCTCTCTTTTGTTCAGCTCCATTGTTTCCCATTATTTTGTCTTCTAGGTCACTAATTCATTCTTATGCTTCTTTCAGCACACTGTTCATTGCATCAAGCCTGTTTCCAATCTCATTTATTGAATTATTCATCTCTGATTCTTTTTTACTCTTTTATCTCTGTGGTAAGGGTCTCACTGACATCTTCTGCCCAGCAAGTATCCTTATGATTGTTGCTTTAAATTCTCCATCAGTCATGTTACTTATGTCTGTTTTACTTAGATCTCTGGTCATGGCCTTATTGTGTTCTTTCATTTGGGATAAATTCCTCCATAATGCCATTTTGTCTAAGTTTCTGCCTTCTTCTCTGTTAGAAAAAACAGTTATGTCTCTTACTTCTGAAAGTAATGGCCTTATGAAGAAGAGGTCATGTAGTGCCCAGGTCCTGGTGCTTCAGGAGTGTTCTGGGTGTATGCCGTTTCTGCTCTGCTATTGTGTTTTGGCTGCTCTGTCCATCAGGCCAGTTGTCTGCAGAGGCTCTCCTTTCCTGCTGTGGGCAGTGTATTTGCCCCTGGCTTGAATGTGATGAGCTTTAACTAGGATTGCACTGGTCAGCTTGTGAAATGGAATCTGACACCAACTCTATCACAGCTGAGGCCTTGCAGAACTCTCTGGTTGGGAGATGGGGTGCTTAGAGGGGGGTTTGTGCTGGTCTTTTGGGGAGGGGACTGCCATGCTGGGACTGTGGCAGGTTTGACTGAGAATGGCAGTCCCACCAGAACACTAAGAATTTGATGGTTTCTGTTCCCTGCTCATCCATCTTAGCTGCCTGATAGAGAATGGATAGGACTTCCAACCACTGAAGGCACACTGAAGGAAATTCTATTATTTGTGCTTGTCTTTTGAAATTTCTGTACTGTCGGCAAATCAGGCTGGGCCTGGAATGGTTCATCATCTAAATGTGGTCATTTGTCGAGGGGAGGTGGGGTTGGATCTTTACCTCCTATATTTTAACTCCTCTTACAGGAATAGAGCATAACACCATTAGGATGGGACCTTGGTTTTTTGGAGTCCATTTGTATCAGGTTATAATAGCATTCATATCTGTCTCCCTGTTTTGTCTTGCCTTCAGATTTTTCCCTCCTCATCAGAGGATGGAAAATTCAGGACCTAAAGAATTAAAAAAATAAGTAAAATTACAAAATACGACCATAAATTTTCTTAACATCCCTGCCAAATATAGCCCATTCAGATTGAATAGTTTTGTGGAAGCCCTTAAGAATATTCTATACTTTTCCACAAACTATTCTTGATTAATGAAGTTGTGAATTCATTCCTGGTGTCTTGTTCAGCACTTTTCAAACTATATTATATCTATCTGTGGTAGAACATAGTGGTATACTGTTCAGAATATGTGGTATACTGTTGAAGTCATACTCAGAGTGTACATTAGGTTTTGCTTTCTCAAGCATCCCCTTTTTTCTCTATCTTTCCTGAAAGGTATGTGTTTTTATATAAAAGACTGAAATTTGAAAGTTAGCTAGTGTTGTTCATGTGACAGACAGGTAGCCCTAGTGTTGCTTGTTCTCTGGGTAAATGACTGATATACAGCTTTGGAACATAATGTATCTGGACACCAATTTTGAGGATGAAAAATCTGTACCATAATTTTTTTTAAAAAAAATTTAATGTTTATTTATTATTGAGAGAGAGAGACAGAGTATGAGCAAGGGAGAGGGGGGATGGGCAGAGAGAGGAGACACAGAATCCAAAACACGTTTCAGGCTCCGAGCTGTCAGCACAGAGCCTGATGCGGGGTTCAAACCCACAAACCATGAGATCATGACCTGAACTGAAGTCAGATGCTTAACCGACTGAGCCACCCAGGCTCCTCTGTCCCATAATTTTTAGCATTCTAAGGAAAGTAAGATGATGAGTGTTCTACGTATACCATCTACTTTAGCCTACTCAAACATTCTGTAAACAAAACCATTGCCAGAAAACTTTATTTCTGATTTAATTACATTGTGTGTTTTGTGAGGTTCATTTAATGATTTTTTAGTGTTTGTTTTTGAAAGAGAGAGAGAGACAGAATGTGAGCAGAGGAGGGGCAGAGAGAGAGGGAGACACAGAATTCGATGGAGGCTCCAGGCTCTGAACTGTCAGCACAGAGCCTGACATGGGGCTTGAATTCATACACTGTGAGATCATGACCTGAGCCAAACTGCTTGCTTAACCGACTGAGCCACCCACGCACCCCATAATGATTAAAAAATATTAGTTTTGAAGATCCTTTTAAAAATTCTGTCCTGGGTGACTCAGTCAGTTAAGGGTCCAACTTCTGCTCAGGTCATGATCTTGCAGTTTGTGATTTCAGCCCGACATCAGGCTCTGTGCTGACAGCTCAGAGCCTGGAGCCTGCTTGGGACTCAGTGTCTCCCTCTCTCTGCCTCTCCCCTACTTGCACTCTGTTTCTCTCTTTTTCTCAAATATAAATAAACATTAAACATTTTTGAAAAACTATTTTGTATTTTCTTCTTCTTTTTAAAAAGTTAAAAAATTATGTTTTGAAAAACATGAAAAACGATTTAAACATTAACTTTAGAATTTTATTTTAGAATCTCATTGGGATACAACATTCAGATTTGTAGACAGTAGAGTTTATTTCTGAAATTTTCCTCAACGGAGATGAGTGAATGTTTACCTGAATTATGTGGAAATATGAAAACATAGTGAGTGGATTCAGATATGTTATTTAATTAAAGATGAACACCCGGAATAATGAAAGGAAATGTTTAGTGTTGCTTTCCGCTAGAAAAGAAATCAGTCTGTATTATTTTAGTTTACTAATATAATGTGATTTATATAAGTTAATTATCTTTTCTTCACCTGTCTCCTCTTTATAATGGGCATGATACAGTAGGAACATACATCTTATAGGCAGGAATCTAAATAAAGAGGTTTTTATAGATTACTTCCTTTAGAAATTACTACATGCTTTACAGATATGGATCTTATCCACAGTGTCCAGAAGTGAATGCTATGGTTCAAGGCATTCAGATTGTATGTTCAAGGCCACACAGTAGGTGGTAAGATTAGACTTAGAATTTTATAGTTTAAACAACATGGTGTTATATATTGTAAGTAAAAAATAAGCTTCCTGTGGTTCCCCTTGTAAGTGTAACAATGTTTATTAGGTTTTAAATGGAACACAATAACTAATTTGTGAATTTTACCTAGTTTGATATAATGTAATTTTTAGGTGGTGTTCTGATTTAAGTCTTAGATTATTAAAACTCTCTCTTCTATAGGATTCTAACACTAAATGAAATAATTCACAACTGATTCTTAACATTAAGATGAGTTGTGTGACTCTTATTATGTAGAAATAACAGGAACAGTAATTTATAATGATCCCTTTTCATGAGTCCAAAGAATGTTTAATTTCCACTGATCTCTTGAAACTTTTCAAACATTAGGATAACTGAGCACTGTTTTCATTTTGTTTGTCTACTTAATATAATTATATCAAATAATATAATATAATATATAATTATAATAATATGTAATTTATTAAATAAAATATTACCATTTGGAATTTAATTTCCAAAATGAATAAATTTCATGTATTTGTTACTAATATCACACACAGACACATATTCGCATATATATGTGAATACACAAGCTTTATCTTATTCATCAATTTCTATATTAGGAAAATGCTATTGTTAGATCATGTCTTCTAAGTATATTACTGTGGGGGCACCTGGGTGGCTAAGTTGGTAAAGTGTCCACTTCATCTCAGGTCATGATCTTTTGGTTGATGGATTCGAGCCCACATGGGCTCAGAGCCTGGAGCTTGTTTCGAGTTCTGGGTCTCCCTCTCTCTCTGTCCTCCCCCACTCGCGCGCTCTCTCTCTCTCTCTCTCAAATATAAACAGTGTAACATTTAAAAAGTATATTACTGTGAATTAATAACACCAAGACATCTCTAGATAAAAGTGAGATTGCTAATAGCTAGAAGTTACACAAACACAACTAAGCTAACAATTCTCTATAGGAGTTACTATGTATACTCTCTGGTATGTGATTCTGAGAGAAATGTTCTCAATTTTAAGTTGGATTTTGTTTTTCTAAATCATTGTTTATTGTCTATGCTAGCCTTTCTGTGTTCTGTTTTCTTCAAAGTTTTCTTTTTTAAAAAGCCAATAGTATAACAAGAAGGATTGAATGTAATTTGGCCACATGTGTCACATGACAAATGATGGCAAATTTTCATGCAGGCCAATTTGAAGTGCTTGAATGAATTTGGAGTATTGCTCTATGGCTATAACAATTTAAGTTTCATGTGACCATACCCTTGAAATAATCTTAATGTTTTAAAATATTAAGCACTCAGTTTATTTGTAATATAATCTCTTCCTTTACTCACATTCAATTATTTAAAAATGATATGAAACATGTTTTTAATTTTTTTCTTTATGTGCCTCTTTTGGAAATAATTTTAAATAGAATTTTTATTATAATTATGATTGCTTTCTTAATGTTAAAAAAATATTTAGGTTTGATGTGTCAGATATCATTCAATTTGAATTTCCTAGGATGTCATAAATGATTTCTTTGCATTTAAGAGAACTCTTAAGAGAAATCTTAAGGCACAAAGGTAAAAGGGGAAAAAGTGGTCTGAACATTTCGTTTTCTCTCCAACATTGGATATTGTTACTACAGTAGCAGTTAGCCCGGATAATGTGAAGATGTCCAGCAGCTCCAGCCCAGCCTGTCAAAGCGAAAGTAGCCTGTTTGTGGTTACAGATATTCCACTGACATTGCCATGCATCTATGCCAACCCCCAGTACTCTATCCTGCTTAAACATTGGTTTTACTTGACATCTTATGTTAAAGAAATTCAAGACTTGTGGACTGCAGTTTAAATTATTGAAAACTGAGTTACTACTTTCTGTAATGTGAATCTTAACAAAAATTGAATAGCACAAACATTTAATCTCAAGATGCCATTCTGGACTTTGCAAAATAAATATTTTGCAGTATTAGTAACTTGAGAAGGGTTGGAAAACAGGTTCATTGTGTATGAAGTGCTAAAACCAAACATAATTTTCACACTTTTCATTTTTCTAAACTTCTTCTAACACCCTCTAAATAAGAACTTGAGAAAAACAATGACTTCATCTATTCTTGTTAAAGTTAGCTTAAGAATCTAAGAATCCTGTAATTTAAAATTTATATATAATGTTTTGCACTTATGAGAACACAGCAAGAATTTTTACATTTTGTGATATCTTATAAACTATATAAAGTTTTGTTGTGAGGTGTGTCTTTTTTGACGTGAGACACAAACTAAAAGAGTGACAATAGAGGTTATTCTTTGGACCTATCTGGCCTTGTGGATTCTTCAGTATTTAATGTCTGCTGGTATTTTGATTGCTATTTTTTCATGTTTTTTCAATTAAATAATTACTTTCCAGTTTTAATTGTAAAGTGAAATTGACCACACAAAATATTTTTAGGCGTGTCTTCAGTTGGAAAAATAAAATATCTTATCATTATGACTATGACTATAACAATGATTTTTTTTACCCATATATCATGAATGCTTCCATAAGGACTTTATAAGCAAAATAATATTAATTTAAAATGCAGGAGAACTTTGTTTTGAACATTCGCTATGTTCTAGGCACTGTGCTAAGACTTTCATATGGTTATTTAATTTATTTTTCACAACTACCAGATTGGAGAAAATAGGAAGCGGGTACAAAATCATATAAATACTGAAGTCTAAGTTAGATTACAAAACAAGCTAGTTCTAAAGTACAGCCAGCATTATTAACAATTAGACTATAGTGCTACACTATCCAGTGATGCTTTAAAATTTTGAAAATTCAAATATATAAAAAGACACAAAAAGAATGTGACTGACACTCGTATCCCCCATCCCCTCAAATTCAATAAGATGTTGCCATTTTGCAATTTTAGTCCAGATCTTTCTTTTGTTCCCTTCTCCTCCCATTTTGAAAACTAATAGCAAAGACTTACTTGGCTACAGTGGTTCTCATTTGGAAGCAATTTTGCCCCTGAAGAACTTTTGACAACTTTTGGAGACAGTTTTAATTGTCAGGACTGACAGGAGGGGTGCAACTCTCATCTAATGTGTAAAGCCAGGGATGCTGCTGAATATCCTGCAATGCACAGGGCAGCCTCCACAGCAAAGACCGTATGCTACTTCATTAATTTTCTCTTCTCTTTCTCCCCAGAAGGGACCACTATCAGGAAGATGATACACATCATCTTCTGGCAAATTTTCATACTGTCATTACTTTGTGTATTGAAACAATTTTATACATTTATATTTTACGCAAATTGTACATATTTTAAGAAAAGGAATGAGTTTAACTTGATATTGAAATCAATTTCCTATATAGTACTATGTAACGGATTTTGATAGCCCACAGGTGAGTTCTCCCTTTTGTATTTTTATATTACTACCTTGACGCTTTGCTGTTTCCTGAGCTTTAGTATAAGCTCAGTATAGTGTAAGTATAAAAAATAAAAATTTTTGTAAAAAATCCCATTGAGATTTCATTTGGAAGGGCACTGTACCCATAGTTTAATGCTTTGCCATCTTTAATGGTCTCCTTCCAAGAAAAATGATTTACTTTATTTATGCACATCATCTTTTGTCCTTATATCATGTTTTGCAAATTTCTTCAACTATTTTGTTAAATTTCTTACCCTGTACCTTATAGTTTTGTTCCTTTTGTGAATGCTACCTTTTGAAACATTTCCCAGTATTCTGTTGGTTGTGTGTAGGGAAGAAACTTGCTGAATATTCCTATTTGCTGAACATTCCTAATTGCTTCAGAATCATTTCCATTTTCTGTGTGGACAACCACATTATCTGTGGGTTGTTTCTTTCTTTTAATTGTTATGTCTGTTTTGCCTGCTTTGAAATTGAGGACATTGCTGGGTAAAAGCATGGATAGTGTACCTCCTTCTCATTTTTCTATTTTTAAAAGGAATTATTTTCAATCTTACCATTATTTTCCTATTACTATATGTTTTTAGTCATCTTTACTAGGTTAGGGGACTTCTTTTCTATATCCATTCCATAAAGAGATATTAACTTTTGTCAAATGAGTTTTATGTATTTACTAGTAACAGCATATGGTTTTTCTTCTTTAATCTACTATTTTGAGGAATTAAATGTATACAAAGGAAAATATTGAGCAATTTTTGTATTCCTAGAATAAACCATGTTTGGTTATGACACATCATTTATGTATGCATGTATACATACATATACTCACTTTGTTTTAACAAGCTTTTTCTCTCTGGTTAAGTTTTGATATCTGCCTTTGGTATTTTGCATTTTCAACAGAAGGTGTCAGGGTGTAGTCCTTCCCACGGGGTTTACTCTGAATGCTTAATTTGAAAATTCATGTCTTTCGTCACCCCTGCAAATTCTTAGCCATTGTTTCTTTGAATAGTGCTTTTTCTTGTGTCTTCTAGTCTCTCTGATTGTAGCAAATATTAGATAAATCTTGGACTGTCTCTTCCTTGGTGACATTTAACCTTTCTACTTATATTTTACGTGATTTAGATATATCTGTCAATCCATGTAATCTCTCCTCAAATATAATGAATTTTATTTTAGTTATTGTATTTTTCCTAATGAAAATTTCTTATCATATGGTTTTATTTGTTGACTTTTGTTTTGTGGGCCTTTTTACATTACTGTATTATTATCTTAGGTTTGCACATTCTTTTTTTATTTTATTTGCTGATACTCATTTAAGACAGACTTTTATCTTATTTTAAATAAAACCTTATTTCTAAGAGGACTTGTTTTTGTTCCTATTTATAAATCTTAGGTGATCTTTTGTATAATAATCCCTCTGTGGTGGATGTGTGTTTGCTTCTACCAGATATCATAAGAGAATTTCTGGCTCAAGATTAAGCTTTATGTTAGGTCCTTAACATGTTGATTTCCATATCAGAAAAACATTGTTGAAAACAAGTAGTGACTAATTTCCATTCTGAGGCTTTCTTTTTTGTACCTTGAGGCCAGGTAGAAAAGTTTGTGTGTTTGCTCATGGTCTTACTGGCTCCTAGTTCACTTTAATCAGGGTACCTCTTAAGTAGGGAGATATTTCAACTTATAGATTATGTAGGCCTAATACATTTTCTCCTGTCCTATGGACGTACTATATCTCAAATTTGCAGTAGGTCACTGGTTCTATTCCCTCCTTTTCATCCACTCTATAGCATCAGCTTACTCATTAATTGTTCTTACTTTCAGTTCCTTTGTTTCTGGTACTTGGGATGTCTTTTATCTTTCATTTAGGTGTATATGTTTTAAAGTTGTTATTTATCTTTATCCAGTATTTCTGTGTGCTGTGCATTAGTTTTGTCTGTCAACTTATTGGAACAGAAACTCCATATAACAAACTAGAATTACTCTTTTGATCATATGTAATCAAAACTATGTCATAATCCATATTTTTTATAAAATATAGTTACTGAAAAGCAAATATAATAATATCAAACACTGTTGTATAAATTATGGCAGCCAAGAATCCATTAGCCTAACACAATTATAGGTTACTGTACAATATGTTTGGCCTACTTTCTTCCACACACACACCTTAATTATCAGAGCTACAGTTGTACTTCACCTGGCATTTTGTAGTGTGCTTTTTTTTAGCATCCAGTAAGTTTTTTTCTGTCCTCATAAGTATACTTTAAGTTCTGCATCAAAATTCAATTGCAAAGCAATTTACAGTAATTTATTATGCCATCATTCCCTAATGTTGAATTTTTAGCTTCCATCCAAATTTTGACATTAAGAAACTGCTGCAAAGAACATTTTCAAATATGTCATCTTTTCCTTAAATTGAAGTTTACTACCCTAAAATAAGGTCTTAAAATGAATTTTCTTTTGTCAAAGGACAAGGTCATTTTGTGGTTTTTCTTACATATTACCTATATTAAATGTCTTCTAAAGCATTGTGCAGATTATGTGTATATAGCATCCCTGAATAGCTAATTCAATTTTAATATCTTTTCAGCATGGCTTATTTTGTGTTGGTTTTTTTTTTTTTTTACTTTAATGATTGCCAAAAAAATTAGATTTTATTTTAACTTGCATTTCATTGCTCTGGAAGAACATTTCCTATATGATTTTCCTTCTATATTTCTTTTCTTGTCCCCTTTCTCCTTCTCCTCCTTTTCTTCTCTATTTGTTTTAGCAACTTTGTTTGATGTTTGCCTGTATGTAATATTATCCATTTTAGATCTTTGTCTTACATTCCTATATTGATATAATTGGTGATCATTTATAATCATAACTATCACTCTTTTACCTCTACACACATGTATAAACACATTGATATTTTTCCTATTTTTCTTTTTCTTTTCCGTATAGGGAATAAGTGTGTGTGCATTTTCCCATGTTTTAAATGAAATGGTTTGGATCTTATTAGAATCTGTATTCATTTGGAGTATTTGAAATATGGGGAGGATGCAGAGTATAGGTAGACTCTTGTGGAGAAAAGCAGTTTCCTAAGGGCAGGTAAAGGTGGCTCATGAAAGGAGACTGCCAGTGAGCGCTGCTCTTGGATGCTTCCCATAAGAAGACAGTGGGGGTGAGTATTTTAGGGCACAGAGTCACTGAAAGACAGGACACCCAAGAGTATTTCTGGGTAGGAATATTATTTGCTTACGCTGTAAAAGAAGGGGAAACAGGCTTAAGGTCCCTTGTCAGAGCTTGCCTCTCCCCATGTCTTGCTGGTCATCTCTTCTGTATGTTGACACTCTCTGGCAATATAACTAAAAATGCTTTCTTGATTTTTTTTGTGCTTTGTATCGAGTTTGTCCATCATCATATTAAAGATAAAATCATTAAAAAATAACTTATTTAATGCTGGTCCGGGAATAATGCAGGTGTTTTACAAGCAAATTATTTCTAATTCTTTAAATAACACAGTAAACTTGGCAATGTTATTGCCTTTTTGCAGATGCTGAGTCTAACATCCCACAACTACTGAGAGTAGAGCCAGGTTAGCCAGCTAACTCTGTGTTTTGAAGTTGTGTGCTCTTTTCCCCACCATACATCATTAGCATTAGCATTACACAATGGAACGGATCTATATTTGACCTGCCTCATGGTGTGAGGGCATGGCAGACATCAGAGCAATTGGCTGTGCATTCTGAGTGTGGACAGATGGGTAGTGTCTGGTCACTAGCTGAAGTGGATAGGTGGAAAGTGAACCTCCCCATGGTGAGGTACTTATTATATTCATTACTATATTTATATTATATATGGCTGGTGCCACAAACCATGGGGTCTCTGGGAACTGTAGTACTCTCTACATAGTACTTGTTATCATAGTTCCTAGAGTAAGTGCATCTGTAGGACACTCAACATCTACATTAGTCATACCCTGCTGAGTGATAATTTTTGATCTTTAATGTTGACAATTATTTTAAATCATTGAGTGAGTTGTGTCTCTCATTTCTCCCCTTCCATGAATTGCTATCAGGGTGCCACAAAACCATGAATAATTCTGCCTTTCTTTTGAAAACCTCACATTACCATTTTTAAATTTTTATGTGGTTTTCCAATGCCTGATCTGCATTCTGTTTTACGTATTTGATTTTGTGCTTTAGAGCCAGGGCCACATTTTCATAAATGTTGTTTACTTAAGGGATTTATTATTCATTTTCAAATAATTAAGCAGTAGCCATGATGTCTCCCTGCATACATTCAAATCTTGAGTCTATTATTTTCCGTCTATAATATCAGGAAACATATTAAGCTTCCCAACCATCAGTTTTCTCATATAATTAACAAAAAAAGGCTGTTGTAGTAATAGTACCTTCCTCATCAGATTTTTGGATTATTATGACAAAAACAGTAAGGAAAAGGTCCAACACTGAACAAATCATAGATAAGAGGCATCACAGTATTAGTAGTAGTAGCAGCAACAATAGCACAATAATTACTATTTCAAGTTTCACTCATTTATTTTTTCCAGTGTGTTTTTCAATCAGCAATCATAGTCCTAAAAACTATATTTTGATTGTATTTGGAATTCTTCTAAGCCTATGTACTTATTACATTCATAAAGTGTTTACTATTTGGAATTATATAGGAATTAATTTATAATATTTAGGCTCTCTATGGCTTGTAGTATTCGGAATTGTGTTCAGCTTATATATTTCCTATCTTTTTACACTATTAATTGAGAGATCCAGGTCCATCATATATATTTCCATTTATTTGCATCATTTTCTGCAACTCAATAAAGTTTTATCAACAGCTTTATCTATCTATCTATCTATCTATCTATTTATTTATTTATTTATTTTTATTCAGAAGAATGTTGTTGCTGCTAATGTGAGGAGTAGCTAAGATTTGCCATCATTTAAATTAATTTTTGTGATAGTGTCTGTTATCATTTGTGTTTTCCTAATGGTCTTTGCTGAAGTACGTAAGTGTTGGATTGTGTACCATTCATCAGAAATCATTATTGACTTCCTTTATTATTAGTAGTGAGAATTTAGCTGATCCTTCCAATACATGCATTGTTATATATAAATAATAATATTTATCTCTATACTTTTTTTAACCTTTATTCATTTTTGAGAGACAGAGAGAGACAGAATGTGAGCAGGGGAGGGGCAGAGAGAGACAGGGAGACACAGAATCTGAAGCAGGCTCCAGGCTCTGAGCTGTCAGCACAGAGCCTGACACAGAGCTTGATCCCACAAACTGTGAGATACTGACCACAGCCAAAGTCAGACGCTTAACCAGCTGAGCCACCCAGGTGCCCCAAGTATTTATCTTTATAACAAATATTCCTATTCATCCTTCCTCTTGAATTATCAGAAGCCTCTTTAATATTGAACAATATTGATAGCAGAAGATAATCTTCTTTGTTACTGAATTGAAAAGGGTTATCGCCATCATTTTGCCATTATTGTAATGTTGGTTTTGGGTTATGTGACTTTTTCTAAACGGAATTCTTATAGTCTTTGAAAGTATTTTATTGGGAGATATGTTAAATTTTTACTTTTGATTAAATTTTGAATGATTTTGTTAAATGTTTTAGCCTACTGATATACTAAGATTGTTACATTGAATTATCCTTTTAATTCTGGGTTAAATGGTACCATTAATTTATTGGTGTGTTTGTTACATTTTTAATATTTAGTCAACTAATAAGTTTAATCTTTGATTTTATTAAATATGGGTTGAGAATCATAACTAGCTCACAAGGAATATTATACATACCTATTATAATTTTTCTTTCCTTTCTTCACCTTTTGATGTAAGGGAGACACATCTTTATGCTTTTCTCTCCTCACAGCATGTTATAATAATCAGAATGTTTTTAATTTCTAATACCAAAATTTTAATACATTTATAGCTGCACATCTAATTCAGTTAATAAATGCGTACCTTTTTTTTTTTTTTAGTATATAGTTATTGACCAAGGTTTTATAGTAATCAACATCTGTGCTGAGAAGTGCTCTCATTTATTATGTTATTTTTCTCAGCTTCTGCAGAATAAAACTGTGGTAAATTTTATAAACGTTCACAAGTCTGAAACTGTCTCTCATCTTCACATATGAATGAAAACTTGCTTGGGTAAAGCAAAGTTCTTGAATAACACCTCTTTTTTTTGTAAGACTCTGAAGTTATCCCTCTATATTACCTTCTGATGTTGACTGTCACAGTAGAGAACCCTGAAACAATCATGCCTTGCCTTCTTTGAAAGATTTTTGCTTTTTTCTTTTAGAGACATAGAAAAAACTTCTCCTTTTCCTTGAAATTTAAGACTATTTCCTTGGTGATTTTATTGAGGTCATTGTGAATTCAATCTGAATGCTTTTGTGAAGTTCTGGAAAGTTTTCTTTAATTTTATATTTCTACCTTTTGTAAAGAGGTGTAAACAAGATGGGTTACAACAGGCAACTTACTCTTGGTTATTAATTCAATTCTTATGTGTTCTATGTTTTCAATATTTGTCATCTCTTCTTGTATTCTTCTTGTCTCTATTAAATTGGTTTTTATTTTATATGCATTTTCAGCTTACCTTCTGGCTTACTAATACACTTTTATCCAACATAAATTCTAATATATGCTTCTCTGAATGACTTTTCAAATAAATGTATTTTAAATTATAGCAACAAAAACCCATGAAACCAGCTCTCAAAAACTATTTTCATTTTCAAAAATATATAAACATGTAATCATGTCATGACATATACACATAATTGTATCTATTATAATGTCTTAGAGTTCTGTATCCATTTTTGACTCAGCATTATGTCACAGACATAATTTACGACATCATAAAGAATGTCAATATTGTAGAAAAGCAAGAAAAACATATCATGTGATGACAATATCCAAAGGTAATGGTTATTCAGTTGAAAGTTGCCATTGTCACCATTGTATATAATTGTATATACATACAATTTATGTAAAGTTCGTATATCTGGTTGATTTTATTGATCCGACATATGTTAATCATTTCTGTGGCCTTAAAAATTTTTGTATTCATCTGAATGGTTCTGTTAATATTAAGCCCTTTTATGTACTGTTGTCTGTATGCATTAATAAATGTGTGTGTGAGTGTGTAATGAATAATGCTACAAAGAACATTACTAAACAGAAATCCAAGCAAACCTTCTGTGCCTTCTTTTAGAAAAGATATTTAGAAATTGTAAAGTTCATATTGTCCTTGTGGCTTTTTTCATAGCTGAAATGTATTGTTTTATTAATAGGGAGTTGGTAATAGTTGTTTCTAATAAATTCCACTTTGTTTGATTACTGTAACAGAGTGAACTATCTGGGTTAAAAATGTGTGGTAATAGGTAAGGACCCAATCCAACTGTCTAGCATACTGACCCAGGTATGGGTGAGAACCCACCTCCCAATGTCTATGAAATTTCCAAACTTCTGTTGTTCAGAAATTTGGACATTGGCTGAATTAGTGACAGTATATTTTGCATTGAGGGAGCAGGGTGGGGTGGCACTTTTACCCTTTTGTTTCTAAGATCATAACATAGTTGGACATTCCAGTAACTATCTCCGTAGCATGAATTTTAAATGATTACCTTTTCTGAGCCAGTATCTGAGGTATGTATTGCTGTTACTATTAATTTCCCTTTTCCATTTAGATAGTATTTTGTGTCAGTGCTTACAAGAATCTGGATTTTTGTTTTAGTTTATTTCAATATATGCTGTGTGTTTCTCTGTGTATGCTAGTGTGTGTGAATTTATTTATATGCCATAGGTTTCCATTGTGCATCAGGAAAGAAAGATCAAAAGGAAAAAGGGAAGCTATTTCCATGGCAAGCTAATTTTCACAAACTCTTCATAGGTATTCCTTGGGAAAGTATTCTATTGCCAAATAATTTTAGACATGCTGGATTACACAAATCTAAGAGGAATCTATAGCGGCTTTAATAGGCTAAAGTCATTTTAATTTCATCCATTTTATAACGTTACACTACTTTACTGTACAAAGCAAAAAATATGTCTGTAACTAGTCTTCCTTGGGACACAGTTTTTAAAATGCATTACATTTTACTCATGCTAATTTTCTTTTTTCCCAGATACCTTGCCCCTGCCTCACTGAGCTACTAATGATATCTTACTTCCACTGTTGAGGAAGGGAGACTGGTAGAAATAAGGATATCTCATCCTATTATCCTAGAGAGAAATGTTCCTGTGATCCGGTTTCCCTGGGCCGTTTGCCATGTATCCTGGTTATATCTTATAATCTGTGCTGCATAGTGTAGGATGCTCTGAAGAACACAGGGTATTGAGTGAGGCAGAAAGACCCTCATGCCTCCTCTACCCTTATTACATGTATGATGTTAGTGAATTGTTTTACCTCTCAGGACTTCATTTTCACCATTATTAAAGTGGAGTTTAATATTTTCTTTCTCAAAAGTCATTAGGATAGATAAGACTCATTTGCATGTTACATAAAGTACTCCTACAAATATATTTAAGAGAAGATCTACTCAAGTGGCCACTATTCAAATAAACCATTTTTAGCATCAGTTCTTCAACAGAGAAATGCAAATTTAAACTACAAAGAGATATCACAGTAACATACCCAATTACATGGCTATTTACTGACCATATGAAGTTTTTTGCAAGAATATAGAGAAATTGAACACTCATATTTTTCCAGTGTAAATGAAAATTGCCACAACCATTTTGGAAAGCTTTTTGGCAGTTTCTAAAAATTAAATGTAGGCCAACAATATGATTCTACAATTGTACTCATAGAGCATTAAGTGTTCATTGCAGATTTAGCTATAGATAAAACCAATAAGAAAATCTATAAAGTGTGGCATATTCTTAAATTGGAATGCTACTCTACTCATAGCATGTGGGGACATTGAAGGATCTTTTAGAAAGAATCTAGACTTGGTAGACTATAGATTATATGATGTATAATCTCATTGATGTGACATTCATGAGCAAGCATAGCTAATATATGGTAATAAAAGTCCAAATAATGGTTACCTCAATGGAATGGAATGGGTGTGGACTGAAAGGAGGCAAAAGGGAACTTTCTGAAGTGATGGAAATGTTCAATGTCTTGATCCAGGTGGCCATTCTATGACTGTATACACATATATAAGTGTATCCAACTATGAATTTAAGATGTTTACATTTTATGTACTTAATGTAAGTATGCATTAGCTCAATTAAGAACAACAAATGATTAGGATAGCATTGAGTTATGATATATATATTATATATATATATATATATATATATATATATATATATATATATATAATATATACTCATAGCATGTGGGGACATATATATTATATATATAATATATATATTATATATATAGTATAGAATATTGACATTTAGTAGATCCTCAATAAATTGAAGCTTCTTTGGCTTTTATAAGTTGGTCTGAGACTGATATACTGCATATAGAGGCATTCTGAAGAGAAAATGTGTTTCGTATTCCTAGCTACTGATTTAAAAAAATGAGTTTTTGGACTACTACCAGTTCATACGTTTGGATCAGCCTATATATATGCAATGTACTTCCTAACAAGGAGAGTTCTAGAGACAGAAATAAGTTACAATCTGTATCATCTGCAGGCTGTTTGAAGAAAATTACGGAAGGATAAAATTGAAAGACCATAAATTTGTTTTCATTGCATTACTTGCAAGAGAAGAGTAGTAAGAAAAGATGGCAAACTGAAAGAGATGCTTCTCTAAATCTGGGACAAATCTGGTGTGGCTGAGCTCATCCTACTGTTCTGCCTGAATTTATGTCCTTTTTCTAGAGAAAAGTGCTGTCTATTTGATAACTGCACCATAATACCCAGTTGTTAATAAAAACAAGAAAACAAACGAGAGAAAACTGATAGTTTTTTAAGATAAGGTCTGAATATTTGAATTTAATGTGTCCCTGGAATTAGATTTCTCCCCTTGATCTTTAAAAAATACAAATGAATTGAGATGCTTCTACATCTAATAGTGCTAACCAAAGCTATCATGCTCAGTGATTGGATGGTGGGTACAGCACTTACGCAGAGAGTTTGATTCACTTGGTAAATGAAGCTTTAAAAATGATTATCAAGTTTTTAAACAATGGTAGCTATGAAGTGGTGTTTCAAAACAGCTCTTTAAAACTACACCCATTTAATTTGTTCTATTTTTCTGTTATATTTTTATAGGTTCCCATTTCTCCTGCTGCTGAAATTGCTTAGCCTTATCAAGTTTTATGAATGGAGACACAGTCTCAAGTAGTTTATTTAATGAATCCAATCTATCTGTGCATTTCATCTTTATGTAATAGACAAAGACCACAAGATTTCCTTCCACAAGGTTCTAGTGAGCCTGAGGCACAAACATTTTTTAGTTGGCTTGTAATAAACAAAGCTGCATAATAAGAGTACTCAAAACAGAGGATCAGAAAATTAGAAACAAAATTCTAATATGTTTTTTTATAACTCTGCATTAAATCTTGATCTGTGATTTCTTAGCAGTCCAAATATAAGAGGAAACACAATTGGTCATATATTCCTTATAATCTACTTCAAGTAATCATATTCGTTGAGAGTAGTAGGTTTTTTCTTATAAATGAGTGCTGAAGAGGAATTTGCACCATATCAAAGTTGAGCAAATTAGTGAACAAAGCTTTTTGGTCCTCAACAAAAGATGAATGCTCTCCATGAAATATCTATTCAACTTGTGTGCTAAATAGTAGTGGAGAGAAAAGAAGGGAGAGAAAGGGTGGTGGTGGGGGGTGGTGGAGAGTGTGCACTAGCCTAGTACAGGAGGAATGAAGAACTACAGTGAGGTCAAAGACTAAATAATTGCAGGGTTAAATTGTTGAATATAAAGCATGGCTGGGGCATCTGTGTGAAATGTCCAAAAGAACTTTTGACATGCAAGTATCAATTTTTGAAGAAGAGATCAAGAAAAGAAATGCAGAGATAGATGTTTTTGCATTAGGTGAAAATTGAGTGCATAAGATTTCCAAAGGGGGGCATCTGGGTGGGTCAGTTAGTTAAGCATCTGACTTTGGCTCAGGTCATGATCTCGCAGTTCCGGAGTTCGAGCCCCGTGTCAGGCTCTGTGCTGACAGCTCAGAGCCTGGAACCTGTTTCAGATTCCATGTCTCCGTCTCTCTCTCTCTCTCTCTCTTTCTCTCTCTCTGCTCCTCCCCTGCTTGCTCTCTCTCTTTCTGTCTCTCTCAAAAAATAAACATTAAAAAAAATTTAAAAAGTTTCCAATGGGAGGACATTAAATAAATAGAATTAAGAGTCAAAAGAAGGAGAAAGACTTAGTATAAGTGAAGTAGAGGATAGAGGAGAACCACAAGATTTACTTTACCCAAACTAAAAAAGGATTGTTAAAATTATTATTTGAGTATAGTTGACACACGATGTTACATTAGTTTCAGGTGTACAACTTGGTGATTTGACAAGTTTATAGATTATGCTATTTTCATCACAAGCACTGCTACTATTGCTAATTACAATATCACTGACTATATTCCTTATGTTGTGCTTTTTATACTTGTGACTTATTCACCCCATAACAGGTATCTGCTTCTCTTCTTCACCCATTTTGCCCAAGCCCCCACCCGCCCTCCTTTCTGGCAAACATGAGTTTGTTCTCTATATTTATAGTTCTGATTCTGCTGTTTTTGTTTATTCATATTTTTATTGCATTTATGAGTGGAATGGTATTTGTCTTTCTCAGTCTGACTTATTTTACTTAGCATAATTCCTTCCATGTTGTCTCAACACATTCCATCCATGTTGTCTCAAATGGCACAATCTCATCCCTTGTTTTGGCTATGTAATATTCCAATGTGTGTGTATCACATTTTCCTTATCCATTCGTCTGTTGATGGATTGGTCAAAAAGCTATGGTCAGAAATGCTATAGAAGTTCTATAAACCTTCTCTGAAAAAAGCTTACCTCATGGGATTGGTTTAAATAACTTCCATGTCTAGATTGCTTCCATGTCTCACTGTAATAAACATAGTGGGGATGCATACAATTTTTTGAGGGATTCACAAATGAGTTCTGCCACACATTTAAAGAAGAGTTAATACCTTTTCTCCTAAAAGTGTTCCAAAACATAGAAGAGGAAGGAAAGCTTCCCAATACATTCTAGGAGATCGCATTACCCCAATACCAAAATCAGAGAAAGAGACTATAAAAAAAGAAAACTACAGGTCAATATCCCTGATATTGCATCCCAGATGCAAAAATCCACAAATTATTAGAAAACTGAATACAACAATACATTAAAAAGATCATTCACCACGATCACGTGGGATTTCTTCCTGGGATTCAAAGACAGTTTGCATTGTTGATTTGTAAATCGTCAATGTCATATACCACATCAACAAAACAAAGGATAGACGTGGATGGAACTGGAGGGTATTATGCTAAGTGAAATTAGTCGGTCAGAGAAAGACAAAAATCATATGACTTCACTCATATGAGGATTTTAAGAGACAAAACAGATAAACATAAGGAAGGGAAACAAAAATAATATGAAAACAGGAAGGGGGACAAAACAGAAGAGACTTGTAATTATGGAGAACAAACTGAGGGTTACTGGAGGGGTTGTGGGAGGGGGGATGGGCTAAATGGGTAAGGGGCATTAAGGAATCTACTACTGAAATCATTGCTGCACTATTGCTAACTAATTTGGATGTAAATTTAAAACAACCAAACAAAAATAAAAACAAAACACAAAGGATAGAAATCATATGACCAACTCAATAGATGCAGAAAAAAGTATTTGGCAAGATTCAACATCCATTCACGATAAAAACTCTGGAAAAGTGAGGTTAGAGGGAGCTTACCTCAACATAATTAAAACCATATGTGAAAAACCCACAGTTAGCAACATCTTTAAGCGTGAAAAATTGAGAACTTTCTCTCTAAGGTCAGGAACAAGGCAAGGATGTCCACTCTTGTCACTTTTATTCAACATAGTACTGGAAGTCCTAGCCACAGCTGTCAGAGAAGAAAAAGAAATAAAAGGCATCC
This sequence comes from Panthera leo, assembly GCF_018350215.1. Taxonomy (NCBI): domain Eukaryota; kingdom Metazoa; phylum Chordata; class Mammalia; order Carnivora; family Felidae; genus Panthera; species Panthera leo. Next base: position 35,737,080 of record NC_056691.1, on the reverse strand, counting down.
ATATAGGTAAAATAAGTTAACCTGTCACTATTTGCAGACAATGAGAAGGAGATATTTTTAAGAAAGCTTTGGTCAGAAATACAGAGGTTATATAAGACTTCTCAGGAAAACCTTACGTCATGGATTTGGTTTAAATAACTATGTACACATGTCTATTGAAATTTCTTGAATCACTTTGACTTTGGCTTCCAGAAGACTTATTTCCTTGGGAATCTGAGGCAAACCAGTAGAAACAATGCAAGTTGGGTCAGGAAAGGTGTGAACCACAAGGGAAAGAGTAGCATTTGAAAATTTGGAAATTTCAAAGATAGACTTCATTGGGAAATTCCTGCTAAATTAGGTTATTTTTACTTTATTTCTTCACCTCCAACTTGTACTTCTTTTCCCCCCTTTGGATTTTCCCTGGTATACTAAGACAACTGCTCTTTTTAAGTTTACTGATGACCTTTTTGTTTTTCGATTGGTTAATTGAAATTTTAATATTCTTCTCTAGTTTCTGTTTTGCTTTCCCTTTTTGAAACACTACCCCTTTACTGCTGTGAAAAAGTTATATGCTAGAAGCCATCCTATGTCTTTGAATATATCTGCTCTTACTTCTCTGGGGACCTATTCTTTTCCTGCTTTGTAAGTATAGTCACTGCACAGAGCTTTTTTACTAAACCTATAAAATTTTATGATCTTTTAGTGTTTAAATATCTCTTGGTTGTGGTAAATATTTTTGCAAGTAAAAAATGAAATTCACATGGTAATTTTTTTGCAATAGGCATTGCCCCTTATCTAATTCTAATGTATGAAAAGGTCAAGTAATTAGTAATTGATAGCATAGAATTTTATAAGCATAATACTTGAAGTGTTAAATATAAAGAAACTCAAGTATTATAAGGTTTAAAGATGAATAGTTGTTGATTAGTGAAGAATTCACATGTAAATCTACTTGCTGTATGGACTACAGAGCTTTTTATATGTATTATCCTATTTGAATATAATAGTCTATTAAGGGCTCTTCAAAAGACTTTGAAAATGCTCTTGAACTGTAACTTCGTACACGAATCTTATTGATGAAATAGAAATTGTAAATGAGAAAGGACATAAAGGAGATATAAGAGATTTTTGAATTCAGAAGTTTATGGGCAAAGGCCTATTTTGCTACTGGGCATGCTTTTATTTTTTGTTTTTCTTTTTTTCTCAGAGTGGAAATAATTAAGCATTAGCTGTGAAACAATACCTTGAACTGATACTGTGAAATTCCTGTGGTATGCAACACATAACTAGGGTCAAGTTTAGTTTTGTGTAATTTTGATCAGATGAAAGTTCTAGTTGGCATACAAGAACATTCTAGAAAGACAATTCTTAAACCTTAAAATAAGAACTAAGAAAGCATTGATACTAAGAATAAGTAATCAAAGTGGGAATACTTTCAAATTGTAAAACACATAGAAATCCTTTAGAAATCACTATATTAGTGAAAACCTTCTGCATACTTTAACATAACAAGTATAGGAACACTTTAACGGCACCTGTTATGTGCCACACAATGATCTAGGTGCTGAATGTGTCAGATTCACTTAATCCTTTAAACAATGCTATATAGTTAGATACTATTTTAATCACCAGTTTAGACATATTGAACTGTGGTGGAGACATGCTTGAGGTCTTGCAGTAAGAAGTAGAGGAACCCAAATTCAAGCCCAGGAGGTCTGGTTAAAGCTTTCATCCATACTGCTAAACTCCATTTCACCATTAAAAAAACAAACAAACAAACAAACAAACAAACAAAAAACAAAAAACATAAGTGCCATGGAATGACTTTATCATGTAAAATAGAATGGTGGCATATGTTAATCACAGACCACAGCCCTTCCATAAACTAATTCTCCAGTGAACTGAGGGATTAATCAAGCATAACTAGGATTTATTTTTTTCCTTAGCCCCAGAGCACCTTAAAACAGTGTTTTGTTTGTAAGAGTCTCAACTTGATTTTTACTGAATTAATACACATTTTGCTGCTTGAGGTATTTTAGTGAGTCAAATTGATCACAAATAGCAAAACAAGTATACTTAAATACTTATAAAACATTTTAAATGTGGTAGATTAAAAATATGAAAAGCACTGACTTCTTGAATAAAATATTAAAACACTTTATGAATTAAATGTATCAAGAATACAGGTTTTGACCTCTCAGAGTATTCAAAATTTTTTTGTAAATTAAATGTATTAAGAGTAATTAAAAATTTTGGAGATCTAAATAAATAACCATTATTATCTTATCAAAGACTGTTAAGTGCTCCAAAAAACAATAACAGCTAAAAATTGAATAAGACTTAGTGGTAAGGCAGCTGTCACATTTACTGAAATCATTTTAAATGTTTGAATCAAACATTTGCATGTCAACAAAGCTAATCGAATGATTTTAAGTAATGATTACAAACTGATCAGTACATGGACTGAAGAGAATACATTAGCCAAAAAAGTGACAGTAAAATTTGTGATGAAACTTTAATAATATAGTTCTTTCCAAGGGCAATAGCTTAATTTGAACTGGAATTGAGCTTCTCTCTTACTTTTTGCATGCTTAAGGATTTATAAAATATACACTACAGATTAGGGACTATAAATTTTGGAATGCTTTGAATAAATCTATAAATAATTGTGGTGCACATTCTCAAAGTTTCTCTGAATTATTGACAAATAGCATGACTTCATGAATACTGATTGCTCATAGTTCCTAGCAGCAAGCTAATATGACAATTAGATAAGTAAGGTAAGCATATTTTTTTATCCTGTGACATATATATGAGACATTTAAAAAAAATAATGTTTATTTATTTTTGAGAGAGAGAGAGAGACAGAGAGACAGAGAGACAGAGCACGAGCAGGGTAGGGGCAGGAAGAGAGGGAGACACAGAATCTGAAGCAGACTCCAGACTCTGAGCTTTCAGCACAGAGCCCGAAGTGGGGTTCAAACCGATGAACTATGAGATCATGACCTGAGCAGAAGTAGGACGCTTAACCGACTGAACCAGCCACCCAAGCGCCCCATATATGAGTCATTTTAAATCATGTTGATTTTTTTAAACTTAATAAAATGAGTAGTATTTTCATTAAGTAAAAAGATTACTAAGTTAATGAAACATTTAGCAAAGATTCCAAATTTAGGAAAGCATAAAATATTTGTGAGAGACAATGGTACGGTTAAGGGATTGCCTTTCACTTTACTTGGAGAGAATGGGCTCTCCTGGGCATGCAAGATACTTGCATGTGATGTGATGCCTTGAACAGATCTTAGGATTGGGAGAGGGGCAGATGTAGACTCTTGCTCGCTTTGCCAGTTATCAGTCTGGCTTTTTGGCAAAGTTAATTAAACTCTCTTAATTCTAATATCCTCATATGTGAAAAGGAATGAAAGCAGTTTTAATTTTTTTACATAGTTGTATCTCTCTCAAAAATAAATAAACATTAAAAAGATAATAAAATGAGTAGATAGTTGTGAAGAGGAAATCAATCCGTACATGTAAAGTTTGTACACAATGTGAGGTAGGTTCAAGGTGTCCATTAATACTTGCCATCCTACCCTTCCTATCATTGGTCTTCTCTATGTTTCAGATAAACCACCCTTTAGAAAATATTATATTTAGTGCTAATCTGATTTATATAATCTCAAGAGCGAACAGGGCAAGAATACTTAAAACCATTGCAGTGTTCCCTATAAGTTTTGCCTGTGCAGGGGAAAATGAAAGGTGTAGCTGTCTCCATACACAGAAACATGCCTCTGTGTTGTCCACTGTCTGGTCAGTATCCCGGAATCCAGGCTATCTCTAACTCTTTAATTATAGATTGTCATACAAGGCCCAACAGTTTGCAGGACTCTAAGTCAGGAATTTTTCCGTAGCATTTTGTTAAAGTTAGAATGATGTAGAATTAATGCTGTCATAGGAGTCAAAAAGACTTGAATTTGTAGCCCCAGCTCTGATCTCTGATACTATGTATAATCCCTAATTGAATTAAAATATTTGGGTCTCTGTTTCCTCATCTGTGCGAAAAAAATTAAGAAGTAGATATAGATAGATATACAACAATATAGACATTAAATATATATGATCCAGGCGTACATGAAACACACATGCACACACATACACACACACACACACACACACACACACAAATCTATAAAATGTTCTTGTTTTCTCATAAGCTATCATGAGGACTGTGTGTGCCAGTCTTTGAAAATGTTATACAATGTGAGTGTTCTCACCATTCTAACACAACTTGTGCTTGACCTTAAGTTTCTGTTATTATAAAGAGCCCGACTAGCCTTTCCATCTTTTTTTTTAATATTTAAAAATATCTATCTATCTATCTATCTATCTATCTATCTATCTATCTATCTATTTATAGGAAAGGGCAGAGAGAGAGAATTCCAAGCAGACCCCGTGTTGTCAGCTCAGAGCCCAACACAGGGCTCGAAGTCCCGAATTGTGAGATCATGACTTGAGCCAAGATCAAGTGTTGGATGCTTAACTGACTAAGCCACCTAGGCTCTCCATTCATCATCTTATATATAACCCAGAATGTCATCTATACTATTTTACTTGAAGTAGTAGAACACAAAAGGATTATTCAGGAGCATCAACTTCAGACTTTTCCCATGAAGCAAATTCCAGAGTTTAGGCCAATAACTCTGGTCACATCTCACTTTAAGGAGCTCCTACTGATTCCTTGTCATGCAGTCCTGGCTTTACTTTTCTGTATTCCTTTTTGTCCTTGAGAGATATAAACAACTAAATATTTATTTATACGTAGTGTGATTCGGTCTACCGCTGCTTTTCAGTGCTCCAAAGTATAAAATGAGGAAGGCTGAAAAATGAGAGAAGGAATGGTGGAAGATAATTTGGCATAAAGAAGAATTAGATTTCAGAAAATACTGGCAAAATTTTACACGTTTCCCCCAACCCCTCAGTAGCCAGAATGATCAGAGAAAAGTTGAGGTATATGAAACACTGAGAGGATTAATAGTAGCATGTGAGTGCCTAAAGCTACCTTCAACTCAGGTTGATGGGAGCACAGATCTGACAGAGAATGTTGTTGGCCTTAGAGTTTACTCATTAATTTCATGGCAGTTATTTCTCTACATACCATGTGCTTATGCAAGAGACAGTTAAATCAGTTAACCTAGGCGCTAACTCAGGTGGACATTCTCTTTTTATCTGCTGGTCAAGATGCCCTTGTTAGGCATCAGGAAATCTGGAAATGGAACTCTTATTCCTACAAGCTGCTTTCACTACAGGAATTGCCCTTCCAGCATGCATGGAATAAAATTTGTTAAGAGTTTTATCTCTGAAACACTAATTCTCAACACCTTCTTAGGCAGATTATTATTATTTTTCTGAAGTGCTTAGATTTACAAGAGAACACTTGTACAAATCATCTTATTTAACATTCTTTGCCATTACATGAAGAGTTTTGTAAATATATATCTTTTTGTGCATTTATGGGTTTCTCCCCATATTCTATATAACTTGAAGTATATAATTGTGGCCAGTATCTTATGGCATAAACATTAGGCCCCATGGTTTTTTGCAGTTCTTTTCAGAGTAATCTCTCTCTTTATGGATTCACACTTTCCTTTTAAACACACATAATATTGAAACAACTTGTCTCCTTGATAAGCAAAAATCTCTTGAGGTTTAAGGGTGATTAGGGCAGTAGATTTGTTTGCAAGTAAATCAGACATCAAGTTCAGTGGCTTCCTGCCATGTACACAAAATTTCAACAACGTCACTTACACACTTAGGTCATATTTTATTTAATGATGTCTTGCTCTTCAGTTTGAAAAGAACACTTTTATGATTTTATTTTTTCTAATCTATAGTGTAGGATTTTTACTACTCTATTTGATTTTCTTGAAGTCTTTGGGAAGTATACCGAGTCCCACTAAAAGAAGACAATTTCAAAATATTTCATCTTTTAGGTCTGAAATGGTTGTCACAGCAAAGGAATTGTTTTAATATAAAGTTCAGCCAAACCAGCACTACTGCTCAATAGTTCTCACATTCTTCTCTTCCTGGCTCCCTTGAACATTACATAGAACAGTAATTCCAGACCCTTTTCACTTTCTTCAAACCTCCATCTCCTCCTGCAACTCTTACCCCTCAGGATATTAAAGATGATGTAGTTTATTCATTGCTTTGTATTTTATATTTAACATATAGGGGAAATTAATGATGTCTTTCTCTAAAGTATTTCACTCAGCATAATACGCTCTGGGTCCATCCATGTCATCACAGATGACAAGATCTCATCTTTTTTTATGGCCAGCTAGTATTCCATTGTGTGTGTGTGTGTGTGTGTGTGTGTGTGTGTGTGTGCGCGTGCACGCGCGCGCGCGTGTGTGTGGGCACGCACACACACACACACACATGTGTATAATATCTTCTTTATCCATTCATCTATTGGTGTACACATGGGCTGCTTCCATATCTTGGCTATTATAAATAATGCTGCAATATACATAGGGGTGCATATATCTTTTCAAATTAGTGTTTGTGTTTTCTTTGGGTAAATACCAGTAGAGGAGTTATTGAATCATATGGTATTTCTTTTCTTTCCAAGTATTTATTTATTTTTGAGACCGAGATAGAGCACAAGCAGGGGAGGGGTGAAAGAGAGGAGGACAGCAGAGGATCTGAAAAGGACTCCATGCTGACAACAGAGAGCCTGATGCAGGGCTTGAACTCATGAACTGCAAAAGGGTGACCTGAGACGAAGTTGGATGCTTAACCAACTGAGCCACCCAGGTGCCCCTGGTATTTTTATTTTTAATTTTTTGAGGATCCTTCATACTGTTTTCCAGGTATGTCTCCTAAGGCAAGGGAAACAAAAGCAAAAACAAACTATTGGTACTCTATCAAAATAAAAAGTTTTTGCACAGCAAAGGAAACCATCAACAAAATGAAAAGGCAACTCTATGAATTGTAAAATGTATTTACAAATGATATATCCAGTAAGGAGTTAATATCCAAAATGTATAAAAACTTCTACAACTCAACACCTGAAAAATAAATCTGATTTAAAAATGGGCGGAGGACCCAAGTAGACATATTTCCAAAGAACACACACATGAGGAACAGACATATGAAAAGATGGTTAACATCATTAATATTCAGAGGAGTGCAAATAAAAACCACAATGAGATATCACCTTATACCTGTCAGAATGGCTAGAATCAAGATAAGTAACACGTATTGGTGAAGTTGTGGAGAAAAGGGCTTTTCATTTTCTAAAAGCTTATCTTGTTGGCTTGAATTTAGATATCTCAATCTCTGGTTATTGTGTTGCTGATAATCTTTATTGAAACCTTGATATCACAATATCTATTTGGCTGTTTTCACTACTGAATAAACACGCTTTCACTTACCTGCTCCTAAATCAAAATAAGAAAGAAGTGCTGTTGCCTATTGAAAGTATATTCTCTTTGTTCTTGTATTCTTCAGCACTAAAATTCTAGAAAGTAGACCTCAGTTGTTCACTTCTTCACTTCTCATCTTGTCTTGACTTCATGCCTGTCCTTCTGGTACCTATACTCATCTTTAGGCATCATGTTTTCAGTGTTGTGTTAGTGCTTCCCAAATTGGGTTCCAGCCATTCAACCACTACTCTCAAGCCAGCCCTAGACCAGTATTATCTTAATGGTACAATTGTTTACTCAGTCACACAAATCAAATTCTAAATATACTTCAATCTGTGTCTCTTACTTCATTTCTAATTGGTTACTCAGTCCAGTATATATATAGATCTTCTTCATATTTTTCATACACTTTGCCCTCTTTCCATTTTTTTAAGTTTTATTTATTTATTTATTTTGAAGGAGAGAGTGAGTGGGGAGGGGCAGAGAGAGAGAGAGAGAAAGAGAGAGAGAGAGAGAGAGACTGAGAATCCCAAGCAGGCACCACAAACCAAACATGGAGCCTGATGCAATGGTCAAACTCACGAACCGCGAGATCATGATCTGAGCTGAAATTAAGAGTTGGACGCTTAACTGAACCACCCAGGCACACCTTCTTCTTTCCATTTCTATTGCCACAATGATAGTTTAGGCTTGCATTTACTTCATTGCTTCCACTGCAGACATCTCCCTAGCTTCCTTGTTTCTAGTTTCTCTCTGCACCTGCTTAAAAAAGTAACACTAGTAATGTTCCTCTTCTGCTCAAGTTCTTTAAAATAAATAATCACAACTCAGATTATCTAACTCCTCTCAATAAATGAGGCCTTCAGTTATTTGAATATAATTTATCTTTGTGGGCTTGGCTAATACTGCTTCTCCATAATTATTCTCTTATCCAACCATAACAATTTCTTGGTTTCTGTTTTTTTGTTTGTTTGTGTTTTGTTTTGTTTTGTTTTGCTCTCTTGCTTTTTTGCTCTCCATTTTGTTTGCTCTCCCTTTTGTTTCTTTTCTTCACAAGAAATACCTTCTTGGGGCACCTGGGTGGCTCAATCGGTTGAGCATCCCACTTGGCCCAGGTCATGGTCTCATGATTCTTGAGTTTAAGCCCCACATGATCCTCTGCCTCTCTTTTCTGCTCCTCCTCCATTTGTACACTCTCAAAAATTAAAAAAAGCGGGGCACCTGGGTGACTCAGTCAGTTAAGCGACTGACTTCGGCTCAGGTCATGATCTCCTAGTCCGTGAATTCGAGCCTCACATTGGGCTCTGTGCTGACAGCTTGGAGCCTGAAACCTGCTTTGTATTCTCTGTCTCCACTCTCTGTCCCACCTCCCCCTGAACCCCAATCGTGCTGTCTCTCTCTCTCAAAATAAATCAAAACAGTTAAGAACATTAAAAAAGAAAGAAAGAAAGAAAGAAAGAAAGAAAGAAAGAAAAGAAAAGAAAAGAAAAGAAAAGAAAAGAAAAGAAAAGAAAAAAGAAAAGAAAGAAAAAGAAAGATCTCACCACAGCATTTAACTTACTTATAATTTGGAAGTCCTGAATGTCTTTTCCATTTTACTGATCTTCTCTTTTTTTTTAAATTTTTTTTTTAAATGTTTTTATTTATTTTTGAGACAGAGAGAGGCAGAGCATGAGCAGGGGAGGGGCAGAGAGGGAGGGAGACACAGAATCCGAAGCAGGCTCCAGCCTCTGCGCTGTCAGCACAGAGCCTGACGCGGGGCTCGAACCCACGGACTGTGAGATCATGACCTGAGCCGAAGTCGGATGCCCAACTGACTGAGCCGCCCAGGCGCCCCACTCACTGATCTTCTTAATTGATCTCTATTTTCACTCCTTCAGACCAGTAGTAGCTGGTTTGCACTTTGCACTTCTCTTAAGAAACTTTGCATTTTCTGCCTTTTTAAAATATATATGTGCAATTTCTGTGAGAGAAGTGGCTTCCCCATAGTTGATGTCTACCATAAGGAAAATATATACATTGAAGGGAAAATCAGTTGATTTGAAACAAAAGTCTTTTACTTAGGAACACTGTCTAATCATAGTGCTTCCAAAACTACAAGATAATTTTATTTCACTTCACTGTATTGGAATTAGAAGTTTCACTTAATTCTTTCTTGTTTTGTCTCTGTTGTTGTCTTTTATGGAATTGTAGGGCACTTTATTAGCTTCTAAAATCAACTTTAGCATTAATCTTTCTTCTTATTTCATGTAATTGCCATAGTTGATATATATGTAGTCTCTAGTGAAGTATTCATTTTATAGATGTTACCATGTTTCCTTGATTGCTGGATTTAAAACAAAAATGTCATGTGTTCTATAATCTGAGTGTAAAGAAAGTTGATAAAAACCAATTACCTATTAATATGAATTTAGAAAACTTAAATGATTCTGACTATATATTTTTTAATATTTATATCTATAATTTTTACCTACTTACCATAATGTAACTATATATTATTCAAATAGGCCGTACTCCCCTTAATTGGTCATTAGAGACCTTTATTATTTAAAATTTATTATATATTGTCTACTTTGGAAACATCTAAATTGCATATAAATTGGAAACAAAGAAAATAATGTATTTTAGAATAAAACAGAACAGAGGTAATCAACCTAAGGAGTTAAAGTAGATAATACAAGGTATATACATAAACTGATAACTTTCATTGGTTCATAATTGGTTTCTAAGTATTCTGGCTATTAAGACAGAAATATATGCATGTTGACTTAAATGTTCATCTAGATAATTACTGACTCTTGACTTCAATTTATATAATCTGAACTTGGCAGAAATGTGAATTTTGAGCAGCCACCTTAAAGGAAGCCACAATCAGGGCTCAGTGTTGCTTATTAGTAGAAATGGATTAAAGTAACATATAGGATATAGCAGCAAGTTAATTGGCGACAAGCAAACTCAAGGATTTCTCATAACAGGTTGTAGAAATGTTATTCATTGTGGGCAATAGCTCTGCATAGTTTTAACTTCAAAGCTTTTTTATTTATTTATTTTTTTAATTTGAATCTTCTGAAGTCAGGCACTTTATGAAATACCTTATATTTAGCAACTAATGGACATTAATATTGAGGAGAAATCCTAAGGGAAAAACAAGTGTACCTCACTGAAAAGCTCTTTAGCAATAAATCTTACTTGGTCTGAGAATATATATCTGCATTGCAAGCAGAGAAAAAAAATACATGAAGCCTCAAGTAATGTAACTTAAAGGTATAAATGCATATATACTGAAGTAAGGTAAATGCATTTGAAAGCGAATTTCAGTTATCTTACTCAAAATATTTCTTTTCTCAGTATTATTGTGAACTCTTTGTGACCTCATATAAAAGAAAACTTTCCAGGGAGATAGTAGTATGTCAAATTGGGTTTGATTCAAGGGACAGTTGGTGAACACTACATTGAGTCTGGATTGCAGGCTAAGAGAAGTTAGTTTAGAAGATTTACTACTATAGCTTGAATCTAGCATCTCACCATAAACCCAATTTATCATCAGACATTACTTTATCAGGTAGTTCCACAAGGTAGAAAAATTACGCTGCAGGTTTCATTAATTTTTGGCATACGTGGCTGGATTCTAAGTATATATAGCCTCAACATGAACATTTTAATGTGGACTAACTTTATTTCTATCAGTTCACATGAACACAAGACTGTATCTCTAATAAAACACACAAACATCATCCAAGACAGGTTACCCCCCTTCTTAAATTGCTCATATTAGAAGACAGACTTCCGTTTCTCTGTTCATTTTCCTAGTTATCTTAAAATGTAGAATTGAGTGCCAAAGGAAAAATTGCTACCTGATGTTTATTCTTTTAATCTGTATGCTGATAAATTTAATTAAAGCCAAGATATAATGTCTCCTCATAAACATGGATACTTACTTTGACTTTTTAGCAAACATAAAAACACCATTTTAGTAGAACTAACATTATAAAATTTCAGGGCTGAATGGATACCTGAAGTCATAAATTCTAGTCTCCTACTTCCAGATGACAAATCTTTTTTGACAATAAGTCAACATTTACTAAACACATATGTTGTTAACATTACTTTAGGTACATGCATATATTAAACCATTTAATCTTCATAATAGCCTGTGATGAAAGGGCCATTATTGTTCTCATTCTCTTTACTTTTTTAGACCTATACATCATATAATTACCATTGTCTTGTTCATTTCTTTTTAACCTAATGCTTCTTATAAGAAAATATGAGAGCAGAACTTGCATATACTTGCTAGAAATCTAGCAAATAAAGCAATTGTATAATGCATATGAATATAGGCTAATTTATCAGTTGTATTAAAGTATAATAAAAAATTTGGATGCCAGCCTATGTACTATATTCTAATCATTGGCATATCTCTTTTTCTCAGCAAGTAAAATTAAGACCACAACACTACCTATTTAAATTGATTACTGTTGTAAGCAATATTTAACAATTGGTTTACAAGCAGAAACAAAGACTTATTTATAATCAAATTTTATTCTATTTAAATTTGCTTTTAATCCACATATTTTAAAGTATATTGATACTTTTTACAAGAATCCAGCAATGCCAGTTATCCCATTTCTCTTGATTATTTGCTACCAACTTGCCTTCAATATTAACTTTTATTATGCTATTTTACCTATTGGGGGAAACAAAACAGGAGCAAATCTGAGATCCCTTGCTAACCTTACTATGTCTTTAGAGTCATTTTTCAGAATCTATTGGATTACTCTTTCTCTATGCCTTCTTGTAAACCAAGACCAGAGTAAATCTATCCTTGTAGATTAAAACACTAGTAACATTCCCTTACCCTTCAGACTTCTATAATCCTGTAGCATTGGAACTAATAAATTAACTTAGCAAACACAACTCAAAATCCACATAACTAGGGCAAATCCGTTTGACTGCTCAATATGCTTTCTCCTTGATCTTAGATTTGGTCTCATAACAGAAGGATGGTGACTTTGCCAAAGAATAATTAAATCTTGATAGAAAACAGATTGAAGAAATATTTCTGGTTACATTTATTCAATAATCAATAGGTGATTCTGCATGCAAGGTATTTTAGCTGAGGACACTAATTCAAATCACTTGGATTTCACTAAGCTCAAGAACTGGATTTTTAAGAATTTTACCAGAGAGTCAGGTGTGGGTGATGATTGCATTGGTTCCTGAAGCATTTTTATTTAGCTTATTGGCTTTTTTCCCCCCATTTCTTAATTGTTTCCTCCAGTTCTTTTTTAAATCATCAAACTAAATTTGTCTGTGTCAACAAATTTAGCCTTGTATGTTGATTGGTAATGATTATAATTGGCTAATAGGTTTGAAAATGCATATGTAAACATTAAAAGAACTAGAGAATACCTCTTTGCATAATATATGCTCATGTTACTACTGCATTTATGTGCCTTATATTTATTTTATTCACACTGCTCATATATGTATACATTCAGATTTAACTACTTGTTGTAGGTGGCAGGTATGTATTGGTATTGCAAAGAATTTTAAAACATTTTTACTACCATTCTTTGACTGATTGTTAAGTGGAAGTATGAACTCATGACCAGATGATTATAACAAAGTGATAAGCCTGAAAATGAGGGCAAGTCATGGTGTGATGAGAACACAAATCTAGGAGTGGTTTCTTGGAAAGGATTGGAAAGCTTGTAGAGGAATAATGATATTTAAACTGGGGCTTGAGTGGCACCTGGGTGGCTCAGTCAGTCGAGAAATTGACTTTTGATTTCAGCTCAGGTATCGTGCCTCACATTGGGCTCTGAGCTGATAGTGTGGATCTTGCTTTGAATTGTTTCTCTCTTCTTCTCTCTCTGCCATGCCCAGTTCACATGCTCTGTCTCTATAAATAAATAAATTTATAAACTTATAAAATAAACTTGGGCTTGAAATCTAATTGTAATAAGTCTGCTGGATGGCAAAAGAAGAAAAAAAATAGAGTAAAAGAAACTTTATTTGAAAAAATAGCCACTTGAAAGAACTTGACACACCAAAGAAAATTCAAAATATTCAACAAGGCTAGATTGCCTGATGTGTGGGAAAGAAAAGTAGGAGATCACATGGCCTCATAGTACTTTTACATAGGTGATCACAGTTCACATCAAGAAGGGTCTTTCTTTCATCCCATGTTCCACGTATGGACTATGACATGTAGAAAACCATATTATGATTGTAAGGTAAGTGATATCGAAGACTTTCATTTAAATGCATTGTCACTCTAGTAGCATTGTGAGTGATAAACTACTTGGGAGCAAAATTAGAGAGTAGGAAAGAAAAAGTCTGGGTTAGAAATGGTGAGGTCCTGAACTAGATTATGGTTTTAGAAAGTTGGAGACATTGTGTGTATATATATATATTTTTTTCCTTTCTTTGAAATATTTTAGTAGTTTCTTTAAATTTAAACATTAAAATGATTGTTATCAGGGCGTCTGGGTGGCTCAGTCAGTTACGTGTCTGATTTTGGCTCAGGTCATGATCTCACAACTCCTGAGTTTGAACCCTGCATCGAGCTCTGTGCTGTCTGTGCAGAGCCCACTTCCTATCCTCTGTCAGCCTCTCTGCCCCGCTGCTGTGCACATGCATTCTCTCTATCCCAAAAATAAACATTAAAAAACAGCTTTTTTTTCAAAATGGAGGTATTAAATGTATGAATATAGTGATACAGGACTCAGTGGTTTTATCTCTAGGAGCCTATTGTATTCCATCTCTCAGGATCCTAAATTAGGACCCTTGAAACAACTCATGGCACTGGAGATTGATGTTAAGGCAAATAGATCCAGGCAGGATTTCTGTTTTCCTGCACCTTAATATTTGTCTTAATTTCAGAAACTGTATCCTTTCATAAAAGATCGACTATTTTTTTTTTCAGTTTTGTTGGCCTTTGAGATTTAAAAAAAAAAATGCTTATTGACCTTGATTTTTCACTGCCTGCTGCTTTGGAGTTTGGTTTCCATCCATCATTAATTAATTTACTTTTCTAATTTCACCCCCTTCTTAGTAGACCCTCTGCTACTATTTTGCCCCACGTTTTTCCCATATCTCCCCTCTAGTTTTTTTTTTCTCTTTTTATATATCCATTTATTTTCTTTCAGTTCTCCAGACCACTTTCCTTTTATACATTAATCACTAGAAGTTTCCAGCTGTTACTTAAAGTATTTCTCTGAAGTTCTCATATCTATATTGACATGATTTATATGGTATTACTATATATTTTATAACAAATTATATTTTGAAGAAATTCTTTAAAAATTCATAGTGGTAACTTTAAAACCTAACTCAATTGACAACAAAAATAAAGGTTGTACAATCTTGGGAAATATTGTTTTAACTTACTGACTATTCAGGGGAACACCTGATGCTGCAAACAAAAAATATCTGTTTTTCTATAGTTTTCTATACTACACCCAAAACCAGTTATGATAGCAAAAAATATTCATTATGTCACCAAAGCATACTTGTAATTATTAGTAATAGTAACAGCAGTAGATCTTCCACCATTTGTGTAAATGCTTGATTAGGACACTTAACTTAGTAGATCCAACATTTGTATTTGAAACTGATATATTATCTTTCTAAGTTTATGTTGAATCCACACTCCGTAGGACACACACACAGACACAGACACACACACAATAATGGATGAGTGCTTGGGGATTTTCTTTTTCTTTTTTTAAGGTTTATTTATTTTGTGGGGGAGGGGTTAGAGAGATAGAGAGAATATCAAGGAGGCTTTGTGCTGTTAGCAGAGAGCATGACCCAGGGCTCAATACCATGAACCATGAGATTTTGACCTGAGCCAAAATCAAGAGTTGGACGCTTAACTGACTAAGGCACCCAGGAGCTCCAGTTGGGGATTTTCAACCCCATGTATAGATTACAGTACACTAAAAGTAAAGTACAAATACATTTACCATTCAAAAAACAATATTTGTGAAAAAAGTGTTGATGTTCACCACCACCCCTTCTACATGTTTTCTTTGTCACTTTCACACTATAACAAATAAAAGGAGAGGGAGACTGGGGAGGAGACAGGAGAGAAGTGAAAATAATTGTGAACAATTTTTCCTAAGTGTGTTTGATTTTCCTTTTTGTTTGTCTTGTTATTTTGTTCTTATTTCATATTCAGTTTATACTTTGCTTCTATCCATCATTAATTTCTGTTAACTATACAGTAAAAGAAGAGTTCAGGGAGTTTCTCATCCTGTTCTTCGTCCTTAAATATGCATTTAAATAATAATAACCCACTGCATTGTAAATAATTTTGTCAGTGTGACTTCAATGTTAATGATTCTTTTACAGGCTAGTACTTCTTCCCAGAATAAAATACAATTAATAAAAGTAATCTAGATGTAAGGTTGTTTGTTTGTTCACAGTTTACTATAACAAAAACACCAGTTGTACTAGAGGAGAGAGCATTAACAATGCTTGGAGCATGCTGTTTCCCCCTAACTATGTCATGAAAAATCCTCCCAGAGGGGAATACTTAAACACAATATTGCCACAAAATGTGCCAAACCTGAACTAAAGCCTTTGTCTCAGTTATCTGTTGCTGTTGAATGAATGAAATGGCTTAAAACATTCATGAGTTGACAATCCAAGTTTGGTGATAGTGTCAAGAGAGGAGGAGCTATAATGGGACAGTACTTGTCAAACTCTCCTTGTGTCATATTTGTTAATGCCTAATTTAGCAACTAAGTCACTTGATCTGTGTGGTCAAACCCTGAGTGTATGATAGAATAGACTGCAAAAGTCATGGATGCAAAGAGATATGTCTCCTTAGGACCATTATTTTTACATTCTACCATACCCTATCTCACATCATTTCTTCTGGCTCAGTTGTGGCCATGAAGTAGGTGACATCTACCCCCCAAGCACTCAGAGGGTAGATAAAACTTTTCCAAAACATGATGACAATATATGTTATTATGAGAAGACTGAATGAATGAGCTTTGGAATAGAAAAAATCCAAAAGTATTTCATCTCTCACAGTATGCCAGCCCTTACACTAAATTATGAATATAGAGATCTTCAAAGAGGACCACATATATTGCTAAAAGAGGAATCAGTAAAGAAATAGAAACAATAACTAGTATACCAAGAAAAAAACAATAAGAACTATTGTCATAATGAAGTGTGAATTTAACCAGTCGCCAGGAAACCTGGAAATGACACTGACTTGGGGTCCAGAGATTCATAAATTCCTTGAGGTTGGTGTCCATCTCTGATTTCCTTTACTTTCCTAAATGCCTAGAGTGGTTTCTGCCACAATATAAATACTTGGTAATTGCTAAAGAAATGACAAATAAAAGAAGTGGCATTGAAAAATAATTACTTAAAGGTTAGAATATCTTTGCTGAATCTTGGCCATAGCACTTAATACAGAAGCTATTTTGAATAAATCACATTTTTCTGGAAATTGATTTTATCTTTAATGAAATAGGAATAATATCAGGGTACCAGGGTGGCTCAGTTGATTAAGCATCCGACTTCAGCTCAGGTCATGATCTCATAGTTTGTGGGTTCGAGCCCCACATCAGGCTCTGTGCTGACAGCTCAGAGCCTGAAGCCTGCTTCGGATTCTGCGTCTCCTTCTGTCTCGGCCCCTCCCACGCTCATGCTCTCTCTCTCTCTTTCAATAATAAACATAAGAAAATTAAAAAATAAAATAGGGATAATATCTTAATTATATATATTTACCAAGAAAAAAAATGGAATGATTTATTTAATAGATGGAATTTTTGAAGATGTTAACCATGCCACTTTTTTTCAAATATAACTGCTGTTCAGCATGGTATTGTAGATGTGCTCACTAACAGGTAAAGTAGAAACTAAACACAGACCTGCAACTCTTTACAATAGTCCATGAAGTAAACCTAAACTTTAAAGGAAAATCTCAGACCCTGAAGAAGAATCAAACATCATTCACACATAATCTAGTATGTTTGATGTAACTTCTGATATCTAGCTGTGTTAATTTTTGGATTAGAAATTCCATGCTGATTTTGTGCTACATGATCTGAAAATCAGACTGGAAATACTGTGTAGTGCTGATCAGATTTAATTCACAATATCTTTGCTTCGTATCTGGAAATTCAGAAGTTATCACTTAGGAATGCTTTTAATATATTTATTTGTTCAGTCTCATTTATATGAAATTTTAAAATCTGATCCATTGCTGATTTTTTGGCTCACATTATTTTTGGTTTTGCTCAGTATTTTTCAGTAACATTTTCTTTTTACCTTTTTTCTTCCTTTTTTAAAATAGACTTTCTTTATAGAGCAATTTTAAGTTCACAGAAAAATTGATGGAAGGTACAGAGAATTCCCATATATCCACTGCCATAACACATGCTCAACCTCACTCATTATCAACGTCTCCCACCAGAGTGGTACATTTATTACAATTGATGAACCCACATTGACACATCATTATCATCCAGAGTCTATAGTTTCCTTAAGGGTTCACTCTTGGTGTTGTACATTCTGTGGGTTTGGACAAATGTGTAATGACATGTATCCACCATTACAGTATTGCAAAGAGTATTTTCACTGCCCTAAAAGTCCTCTGTGTTCTTGTTCATTATTTCTCCCTTCCCCCAAGCCCTGGAAACTACTGATATTTTTACTCTACAGTTTTACCTTTTCTGGAACATCATATAGTTGGATTTGTACATTATGTGGACTTTTCAGATGGGCTTCTGTCACTCAATAATATGCATTTAACG
Organism: Panthera leo; assembly: GCF_018350215.1. Lineage (NCBI taxonomy): Eukaryota > Metazoa > Chordata > Mammalia > Carnivora > Felidae > Panthera > Panthera leo. Next base: position 35,718,887 of record NC_056691.1, on the reverse strand, counting down.
TTCCTCCATATTCTTTCATGGCTTAATGGTTAATTTCTTTTTAACATTAAGTAATAGTCTGTTGTCTGGATGTGCCACAATTTATTTATCTGTTCACTATTGAGGGACATCTTGGTTGCTTCTAGGTTTTCATAATTATGTGTAAAGCTGCTATAACTAGCCATGTGCATGCTATTTTGAATATATATTTTCAAATCATTTGAATGCATTGTTTTTTTTAATAACTTTGCTTCTAAAAGTGACTCTTCTAAAAAGAGATTGGTTATCTAACAATTGAAATGGGGATTCCAAAGTATATTTCAAATTTCACAAAGTCCCATAATGGTCGCTGATAATATATAAAGCAAGTGTATAGGAGTAGTGGGTCCTGAAAACGTATCAGCCTTCAGGGAAGCACAGGAGATTGTAAAATTAGGTCGAGTTGCTCTGTTGAAGGAGTGGTTATTGCATATCTACTTATCTCAGCAGTTAAGAAACTGCTTCCAAAATGACTACCCAGTTAAGTTCAGCCCACGCGTTGGAACTTAACTGACAAGTTGGCGTGTATAAGTGGACATCTTGCACCCACATTTAGTACACGTTTAGTTTCCTGAGTATATTGTCTCTTAAACTTTATTTTCAAGACCCTCCTGAACCAAGCCTCAGGCATTAGTTCTCCATTCCTACATAGCATTCTTAAATGTTTGACAAGCTCATGAACAGAAAAGCTACATGTCAGTATTTTTGACAGAGATTCAGCCAAATAAAACAGGAAACAGAAATAAAATGAGGAGTAAAATTTTTAAATGATATCATTTTTTTTTTCTTAAATTGCTTAGACTTATTTCAGGCAGTGGGAGAGATTATAAGAGGCCATTCACTCTTGATATAGGCAGGAAAAATAAGTTGAAGACTAATTTGTAATGATTTAATCTGTTTCTAAAATGGCACATGTTAATTCTTGTCTTACACATTATGGCACAGAGTATGATTCAAATTCTGAGTGAAAGGCCGTTGATATTGAAGGGTGAGAGCAGAACACCCTTTTCCTTCCTGTTAGTTTTTAATACAAATAATAACGCTGAAAACAACTTATGTATGTAATTTATATATTCTACACAATTACACACACACACACACATTTATATGGCAGAGAGATGGAGAGAGAGAAAACCAGAGAATTAGTTCTGCATCCTGACCATAGCTCTCTTTTCAAGAAAAACATTACTTTCATTCTTTTGACATATTATCATCTTCAGACGTGTCCTTAAAGAGCCATTTAAGTGTTTTTCTTCTCAGAAACTTGGCAAATGATCATAGTGATACTAAGTGACTTTTGAAGACTCTTTCATTTCATGTTATACCCCTTTCATTATCTCAGAAGGTAGATAGTACAGAAATGGCTTATTCTTTCCATACAGTGTCCTTTTGTGAGGATAGAAACAAAATATAGGCAATTGTAAAAGTCTGAACACATGGAAAGGGCCTGAAGACATAAAAAAGCAAAGTTGCTTCCGAACACTTGATTTGTTTTAGTAACTGAATATTCGAATTCACTCTTTTTTCTCTTGTTTTGACTCTTAAGTGTGTAAGAGCCAAAATGTGTAACACTCAACAAATAATTATACAAAATAACAAAATATATTATGTGCATGACCATCAGTCCATTTATGTTATTGAAGTTATCCATTTTCTCCAACTCTGCCATAAGCATTTCAGATATTTTTGGAATGAACAAAGTATAAATAAATAAGAATAATTTAAAGATTTATAGTAAAGTTATAATGCAGTGATGAACAATTTGATACAGCAAAAAGAGCAAAGCAGCAGGAGTAAGGCAAATTTGGATTGAAAGCTTGGCTGTGTTCATAATTAGTCATGGGTCCCTGGGAAAGTCACTTTACCTGTCTGTCCTTCAGTTTCTTTTTGTAAAATTGAATATTTAGGCCATTGTGAAAATGAGTGTGAAAGTGCTCTGAGAAACCTAGTATGCTGTAAGGGTGATATAAAGTGCTGCTAGGATGTCTTATTATAATGTTTTAAAGACAGAACTTTTGGAAGATATGGATTTCCTGCTGGATCTTGTTCATTTGCACCATTAGCATTGGCTACAGTTGAGGAAATAACCGTTCTCCTTGTTCACTTTCCATATATTGTACTTTTGAACTTTAGTTTCAAATATTGCCAGCTTGCATTGGCTTCTTTGGGTTCTTGAAGCAATAATGTCTCTTCTTCAGGAAAACATGAGCAAAAGCACCCTTCAAAAGTATCTTTTGTCTAGATTCCAATAAAATTGAAAATAAACACTTTACTGTTTCATATTTGCTCTCTGCTTTTTCCATACCCAAAACTCTACTTCATGTCCAGTTTTTGGAGGGAAGCAAGGGTCTGTGCCTCACTCGAAGATTCAGAGATAGTGTCCAAACATTAAGGTGCACTTAAGAAGTGCAAGTGCCAGTACCATGGTTACTGTGAGTCATCATCTAGCCACATTTACATGATTGATCAACTAGGAGAAAAAGCAGAAACTACAGAAGTAGTTAATAAAGTTCTCATTGTGCAGAACCAAAAAATATATTCTTTCAAAATAAATTGCATGTAGAGAAAAAAATCTCTACCAATAGCAGTCATGGGGAAAATTGTTTTTTTTTTTTTTTTTCCCAAAATGACAATACTTACCTCCTGGAGTTTCAAACAATCTTTTAAGCATATGTTTTGTCATGACTGTTAGCATTTAGTATGAATGAAGACCTATTACAATAGATTGTGCTAATTAGCATATGAAAATAAAAAGGGGCATTCTTTTTAAGAGAAATAAGTCTGACACCTTTCTTTTAAATTATGGAATATTTAAGTGCTGAAATAAGTATAAAATAGGTAAGAAAACCTATGAGCATTATTTTCTAATTTAGATCATTTTAACTTGTGCTAAAAGATGACTGTTAACTTTATTTATTAATTGAAGAACGGTACTGAATGTTTGTAGCCGAGATGCCGTCATCAAATATATTTGAATCATGATATCTAGTTTAAAAAGTATCTTGAGAGGGTGCCTGGGTGGCTCAGTCAGTTGAGCGTCCAACTCTTGATTTTGGCTCAGGTCATGATCTCACAGTTCATGGGTTCCTATGCTCATCGGGCTCTGTGCTGACAGTATGGAGCCTGCTTGGGATTCTCTCTCTCTCCCTCTCTCTCTCTCTCTCTCTCTCTCTGCCTCTCCCCTGCTCACTTTCTCTGTCTCTCAAAATAAATAAACTTAATTTTTTTTAATAAAAAATAAATTTAAAGATTACCCTGAGGTATATTTTCATTTGGAAATAATACAAATATTTGTTACTTTTAGATGGGATATTGAGAGATGCTTAAGAAACGTATTTAAACATATTTAATACATATTATAGACTTGACACTAAGTGATGCTTATTAATATGTGATATTAATTTACTATGTTACATGATAGAGAATCACAATATCTGTAGTTCAAGGTGATTTATATTCATAAAATTTATACATTTTAAAATGAACATGCAAAGAGTCACCTATTTAATGACATTTCAAAACAATTTTCCTTAATATTACATCCCAACCCTACATTAGATGTTTAATTAAGTACAGAAACAGTCAATTAAATTTGAAATAAAATAAGTAATTGCACTCTCGCATCACTGCAAACATATTTTTGTGGGCTACGTGATGTAGTTAAGGGCTTTAAGATGTCTCTTCTCTATGTTGACATTAAAAAGTATTCCTAAGATTAAAAGCTGCATATTAATTATGTTCATAATTTTCTGATCACAGGCGTCTTTGGAAGTAAGAACACAATCAATTTTCCCTTTAATTGATTTATTACATTGCTGATGGCTCTCCAAGTAACTTTGTAATGGATTAAAATATAGTATTATGATCAATTATGAATTTAAAATAGCCCATAGAGTATTTTATTTATTCTACAAATAATTTTTCTTAAACTTCCTGAGAGAGGTTTTAAATATATGTGTTAAAGTCATTCTTTAATGTAAATATTGTTACTAATATTGCCTGTCACTCCCTAAACATAGATCCTGGGGGTCATCTTTTATATTGCACACTAAGTCATTATAAAATCATCACCTTTTTCCATATAATTTTTGTTCCCTCCCATCATTTTTATCTATTTTCAAATAGTCAAGCAATCATATTCCATTTTTATGTGCTTCCCTTCCAAACTTGCCCCCCCCCCCCCATTAATTTCATATGCTCCATATGGCTTTGAAATCTGATGAATGCTCCCTCTAAATTAGGTGACAAGCATTTTTTATTTGGTAACATCCAACAGTACTTGATATTATTAGATAGATAACTTGAGAGCATATTCCTTCTCAGGTGAAAGAATCACAATCATGTCATAATCTTCATAGCTGAAATATCAAGAGCAGTCATACATACAATTGAAGGATGAGGTTAGGAATGCCTTTACAGCAAATGAGACCCTTGAGCTCTAGAGACAATTAGGTGTTGGTTGTATATACCTTGGTAGCAGAACCAGGAAGCATCTGTAACAAGATGTACCCAAGACACTTGAGCATTTTAAACCACCAGCATATTTCTTAAAAAAGATATTTTTGTGTTAATGGAAGCACAGAAAATGGCATGAGAGCTTATCTATATAAACTTATATGTATAGATGTAGGTTAAAATAAGGAAGTAGGAGAGATAAATTGTGTTCTTTTATATGGGCCTTCAGATGAGTGAATTGCATGATGGCTGCTTTTGAGCAAGCAACATTTTCCCTGAAGAAAGGAACTGAAAACATACCTAATTGTCTCCGAACACTTTGAAATATAGCAATACTTAATACAGTGTCATTGTTGAAAATAAAACAAAAATGGAAGGAGCTATATTAGTAAGATGGATTTACGTGTAGACCTGACAATAAAGGCAAACAGGCATCCTCCATGGTTGGCTGATCTGATGGCAGATGGAAAGGGGGAGGGATCAGATCCAGGAAAGAAAGTATGTGAGGCACCAGGAGCAAAAATAAAGAGGTATGAAATCAGCCTGGTATCTCAAGAAATATGAGTAATTCTTTCAATTTTAGCATGCATATATAAGGAGACACGTGGGTGAAGGATGTCTAGGAAGCTTGCCTTATAGCCTAGAAGGCAAATGAAAGATCAAAATAGCCTCATATGCCATTACAGAACTTTTAAACATCATTCTTTAGATAACAGTAGGTGGGGAGGGGCACTGGTTGGGTTTTATCAGTGAAATAAAATGATCCGCTTTAAAATTTTAGAATGTCATTTGGGTCGCATTATGGAAGTTGAATTGGGTAATTGGAAGACCGCGGTCAGTGATGGTTTTGTGAGTCCAGGTCTGATCTAAGAAGTAGTAGGGATGGAATGGAGAAAGAATAGAAAAGGTGTTAAGGAGCTAGAACTGACAGTACTTGGTGAGGGATTGATGTTGAGAGAAAAGAAGGAAGGGTGGGATAAATTAGTTGAGAAATTGAAGTTGGAAAGAAACCTTTCAAACAATAATTGTAAACTGATGAAATTTAGGATACTAGGAAAAGGATAGAAGAGACTCAAAAGGAGGCATTTAGAGCTCTCTTGTGAGGCTTGTATTGATGGAGTTGAGAAATCACTGCATTGTATATAATTTTAAATATTATTCATCTGTGGTTTTATATCTACTTATAGTTAGTTCAATCTGTGATAAGCACCCAGATACCATTGAGGGGTTAGTTCTTATTTATGTGTTTATATATATACATATATAAATTTTGGTAACTGATATTATTTTGATTTTTCAAAAGTTTAAAATATTCCCACAGGGGCGCCTGGGTGGCGCAGTCGGTTAAGCGTCCGACTTCAGCCAGGTCACGATCTCGCGGTCTGTGAGTTCGAGCCCCGCGTCAGGCTCTGGGCTGATGGCTCGGAGCCTGGAGCCTGTTTCCGATTCTGTGTCTCCCTCTCTCTCTGCCCCTCCCCCGTTCATGCTCTGTCTCTCTCTGTCCCAAAAATAAATAAAAAAAAACGTTGAAAAAAAAAAAAAATTAAAAAAAAAAAAATAAATAAATAAAATATTCCCACATAATCAAAACATTTTCAACTTTTCTTCATCTGTAACTATTGTCAACTTCCAATTAATATCAGGGATAAAGAGGAAGTATGATAGCTTACTGAAAGCAGTTCTCTTTCACCCTACCCTATATTAATAATTATGAAAATAACTAGAGGCGCCTGGTTTTCTCAGTCAGTTAAGCATCTGATTCCTGATTTGGGCTCAGGTCGTGATTTCATGGTTGGTGGGATTGAGCCCCAGTCAGGCTTTGTACTGACAGCATGGAGCATGCTTGGGATTCTCTCTCTCCCTCTCTTTGTGCCCTTCCACTGTTTACACATGCATGCTCATTCTTGCATGCTCTCTCTCTCTCTAAAAAATGAACTTTAAAAAATAATTATGAAACTAATTAAAAATATGAGAATTATAAGGAGTTTATCTTTTTCACCTTTTACCAAGACCAATATTTATTAATGCTAATGTTCTATGCATATACTTTAATTATTATTTTTATAGCCCAAAGGCATAATTTATTAGCATGATTATGATTGTGATGGATGCAGTCAGTCTTTTATACAGTGTCATTTCAGTGAAGTTTTTAATAGATGTAAAAGACTAAATTAAATATTATGTTAAATTAAATATCTTAATTTTAAATAAAAAACGTATACCATTTAAAAAGTGAAAATGCTTTCTCAGTTATAAAATTATGTAGCTTATTTCAAACAAAATTTATTTATTTTCTGGCATAATGTATAGTTTCACATGTTACATTCTATATACTTTATATGTATATATGTACATAGAGAGATTATATATATATATATATATATATATATATATATATATATATATGTGTGTGTATATACACACATATACGAGAGAGAGGATAAGGCATACATACACACATATAAGATTATTTAAGCATTATTTAAATAATGAACACTGCCAAACATCATTTGTAGGTTTATATTAATCTATTTTAATTTCAATTATCTTTACAATTAAAGTAAAAATTAAATTTGAGATAAAAGCATCAATAATTGTCTGAATGAGACATAAAACCATTTCATAAGAATTACTAATTTTTCTGAATTTCTTGATCTGAACCATATATAATAGTGTATCTCTTATAGAGGGAGATACCTGCAGGTTGTTATATATTTATTTGGGCTAAGTTATTTATATAAAACATATCTATTCTTAGGACATGAACTGTTATGTAATTTAAGGTCCATAAGAATAGTAAATAAATTAGTGATGGCACAAGGAACTGGTTAAAGGATTGGCATAAGGTTTAGGGTAATCTTGGTTTCAATTGTATCTTTGACAATGAAAAGCTTTGTAAATTTAGGCAAATCTTTCACCACTCTCAACCTGTATTTCCTTATTTAAGAAAGGGGACAGACTTACTTCCTAGAGTTTTGAAGACAAATTAAAATAAATTAAATAAGTGTCTATTCCAAGAAATGTTTAAACTTTAGATGTACTAGATGGTAATAATGATAATTAATTTGATGATATTTGATAATTTGATTTTCTGGCACTTATTAAAGACTTATTATGCATCATCATAACCTTATTCAAACCTCTGAGACCAGTGCTATTATCACCCTTATATTCCAACTAAAGACTTAGTAATTTAAAGGAAGTTGTCTGAGGCCACATCCAGTACATGGCAAGGCTAATTGTGTCTGACTGCAGACCCTTACATACATAGTAGACTGCATTTCCTCAAATCAAGAAGAATGCTATTATCAAAGCACCTCTAGTATTTTCATACATTTTCTTCCCTCTCAAATACTACCATTCATTCTTTACTGTGCCAAAAAGTGTGATAAGCCATAATAGCCCTGTTCTGTAGATTTTAATAAAAGATGTTTGGCCAAACAGATTTTTGCTGCTAACTTATTTTGACTCTTTATATTAACCATTTAATACTAACTTCTTAAAAATAAAATCCTCTTGGGGCGCCTGGGTGGCTCAGTAGGTTAGGCGGCCGACTTTGGCTCAGGTCATGATCTCGCGGTCCATGAGTTCGAGCCCCGCGTCGGGCTCTGTGCTGACAGCTCAGAGCCTGGAGCCTGTTTCGGATTCTCTGTCTCCCTCTCTCTGACCCTCCCCCGTTCATGCTCTGTCTCTCTCTGTCTGAAAAATAAATAAACGTTAAAAAAAATTAAAAAATTAAAATTAAAATAAAATAAAATAAAATAAAATAAAATAAAATAAAATAAAATCCTCTCTGAGGCTATATGTGGCAAAAGAAGGCTGGTATCTTAAGAATGTTGAGTCTTCAAGGCTTTTTCCACACAAAGTTTTCTTACTCTCTAATACTCTCTGAAACATAAAATAAGCAAAACTATCAATAGCATTGAAATTACAAAAAGTACTAATAGCTGTTTGCAGCATGTGACACTTACAGAAAATATTTTATACCAAAGTTGTAGCTTATTAGTTTAAAAAAGTTGCTACTTAAAGATTCATCTGTATGAATTAGCCATGTTACTAAGGCATCACTATAAAAGAAATTCCTCACTATAAGAGCTTAAATTCTGTTTTTATTTAATCTTATTTTAAATACTTTTACAACATGCTTGCAACGGTAGAAAACTGATGTAAGAGTATTGAATGAATATACCTAAGTTGTAATATACTCCTATATTATGTTTTTCCCAGAAAATTTATGCCATCTAAATAACATGAAATTTTTTAAAGGAAAAGAATAATGCATATGGAAGTTGTTGATATTTTTAGTGGTCAGTCCCTCCTCCCAAATATTTTAGCAAACTTTTTCCACACCAGTGGGGTTTTGTTTTGTTATATCCAAGGGGAGATTTCCAATGAAAGTGACTAAGTATTTAGTATCTAATCAGGACAGGCAGTACATGTCAGCTCAGGCTTTGATCCCCCTTTTTAGTGAGTGTTTTATGATTGGCATGTAGCTCTAGTGAATTTTGCCTGAATGGCAGTTGTCAACCATCAGTGGACCATATGCTGTGATGGGTAGAGTTGCTGCCAGCTGCCAATCGGCCATCTGGCATAATACTTACTAAGTAATCTAAAGATCACCCAGAAGTACAGATGAGAACCAGCAGTCAGTGGAATAGGTCTTGATCCCTTCACACCAAAACTTGGATTAACCTTAGCAATTGAGTTATAATAAAAAAGATATAACTCTTAGAGTTATAATAAAAAAAGATAAATACTTTTGCCAATTTTTACATGTTCTAATCATATTTAACAGGGCATAGGTTTCATAGTGATGTGAAAATCTACATTTCATTTATTTGGAAGATATCTAGTCATTTTATCAGGAACATGTTCACAGATAAAATGATAGTACAAATGCTAGCCAAAAATGTGGTCACTGATTTTATATGCTATTGCATATAAAGGAGAGGACAGTATTTAAAACAGATTTACTTACTGATTCTATTTAAGTACTTTATAAACAAGTGATATGTAACAATGCAATTAGTAAAGGAAAAATGACACCAAAATTCCTCTTTTCAGCAATAGTATAGAGTCTTTGTGTAGACTTCTTTTCTAGAATCATTTCATTTCCTTAGAATTGATATGCAGGGATGTCTTTGACATCTTTGCCATCTAAAAAAGATTTGAGAAATGTACTTAGTTCTGAAATTTATGACATCTAAAATTGTTGAGAACACTGACAGTTCCTTTGCCAATGTGTACCCTATGGACTTATGAGTAGATAAATAGAAGTTTGGTTGATGCTTATGACCAATGTATTATTTAGGCCAATATCCCAAAACCAAGAGTAATTTTTAATTTTCTTCTTTGCCTCTGAGGAAACTAAAATCTACTTGGGTAGATACAAAGATAGCACTGTTATCATGTGAGAAGCTGGCCCTTACTTTGATTGATGGACATTACCAGTCTGCAGAAAAGGAGACCTCTCTTTGTTAGTATCAAGCTGCACTTCTCTCTCATCCACTCTTTTTCTTAACTTAAGAATGGGCCTCTGTAAGACACCTGGAACAGGTGGATATAAACTGATGGCTTTAAAATAAAGCAACGCTGGGGTGCGTGGGGTGCTTAGTCGGCTGAGCATTTGACTCTTGATTTCTGCTCAGGTCATGATCTCACAGTTTTGTGAGTTTGAGCCCCGCATCCGTTTCTGCACACTGACAGAGCAGAGCCTGCTTGAGATTCTCCCTTTCCCCCTCTCTCTCTGCCCCTCCCCACTCGTGTTCTCGCTCTCTCTCAAAGTAAATAAATAAACTTAAAAAATAAAACAAAAATAAAACAAAACAATGTTGACCAGATTTCATAGTAAAACCATTAATATTTCTGCTTTTGGTAAAAACCACAGATTTTCTTAGTAAAATTACATAGAATTATATACACAAATCCTTTGAGGATTCTAAGGCTTTTGAAGAAAAAAAGTGCAAGGCAACTGACAAAGTAAGCAAGAGTTAGGGCTTTGTAAAGGAAAATAAAATAACTGAGCAATGAGATTACTCATGAAATAAGAATTGATTACTTTAAACGTAGAGTTTTATTCTACACCCTTTGGTAAGATGAATTTTGCCATTAAAAAAAAAACAAGAGTGCTGATTTTAGCAGTAATAACAAGCTAAGATATGGAAAACATTATCCACATGAAACAGAATGTATATGTAGTGATCTCTTAATTACTGGTTTTGTGTTGCATTATTTCCTGTTATCAAAATGCAAATAGTGGATTGATACATATCCAAAATGTTCATATATTTTATATAGTGGTATTTATAATTGCGCGTATATATATCCATATATATATATATATTTAATGTGTGTATGTATACATATATACATATAATTGAATATGTATGCATTAAATATCTTCAAGGAAAAAGGTCAACGTAATAAGATGGGCAAAAACGTAAATAAAGTTGTATATGAATTATGATTGTAATCACATGTGCAGCATGTGTTTTAATATATTTTAGAATAATTGAGTCAGCCTGCTATTAGTTTAATTAAATTTTTTACACCTTCTTGATTAGACAGCTAGTTTAATGACATCTTCCACACTTTGAGCTATGAAGTGTGGCTCATTTTAAAGTTCTGTAATGAGAACGAAAATGTAAATCTGATGAACATCTCGACCAAATTAAAAAAAAAAAATTCAGTTTTCACTTGTGAGAAAAACAACAGAATCCAGAGATGGTTAGCATTTCGCTTAAAACAAATTTAGTCTGAGCATGATGTAATTGGCCATTAAATGGGTGAAAACCTTTACTGCACAGGGACATACCTCAGTGCTGTGAGTGCAAAGTAGCATGTTACAGATGAGATTGTGTGTGTGTGTGTGTGTGTGTCCGTGTGTGTGTGTGTGTGTGTGCATGTTTTGCTGTATATTAGACAAATAACACTGTAAAGGTGAACAAAGAGAATGTTGTTCTGGTGACTTTGATAGGTAATACAGGAACAAATATTCATCAAATGTGTTGTGAAGTGTATATAAGACTGAAGACAAAATGAGACTGGATTTTATTTTCTTTAGCACTTTAATATTTCAGTAATTCCTTTATAAAGCAAACACTTGAATAACTCTGATGAGCTGACTGTAAGCTGCCAGCAAGCTCAGCAGCCATATTATATTTACTAGAAAATTATCATTGGTCTCTGGAGCTCTGAGACTATTATAAAAATGCTTATTTTTATGTTATTTTTAGTTATATGGAGTCCCGTGTAAAAATATGAGCCTTATATGTAAGTTATATATTTTTTACCTTTATTAAACTAAATAGACTGAAGAAATCATTTGTCTTCACATTTTGACTTGGAATGTGAGGCTAAAGTACTATAATACATGAATCACAGTATTTTGGATGGGGTAGGACTATTCATTTAATTATTCATATTTTTAAAAGTATTAGGAAAATGGAAATAGCATGCCACTCGGTAATAACTGTGAAATAATAATATCTCTTACACTTTTATTTAGTCCCAACAGGGTGTTTGTTTTAGTTTTTTAAAGAGAAATATAGCAGTGAATATTTAGCACATAAATCCATCAAACAGTGGCCATTCACCATTTGTGAACATTGGAAACAGTGATTCTTAGGTGTCCATACCCCTTTGCTTGTTCCTGGTTATATTGCATAGGTTTGCCATGCTTCCCCTCACTTTATTATCCCTTGTCCTTTCTAAGGGAAGGAACAGGGAGAGCACCAGGAGAGCATCTACCCTGAGAGTCTCTCCTGTGCAACAGCTGATGTGTTATTTTTTTGACAAATTTACAGTTTTCAACCCCTCCTGTTCTAATGGTGAATGAAGATTCCTGTGATGGATCATTGCCACAGAGATCCATTTCTGGGCAGTATTGCTTTAGCGGGAATAATAGTTCTAAACAGTTAACCAAAAATGTAACAGATCTCATAATGCCTAAGAGAGGAAAAAAAGAAAACAATACTGTGAAATTTTATTTATGTCCACTTTGATTTAGATACCCAATTTTTTTAAACCTTTAATATTTAATTATAATACATAATGGCCTCTGAACTTATAATACAGTACACATTACTTTCATATAATGTTAATTCATTAGACTTATATGGTCCCTAAATATGACCATGATGTTGCCATCAGTTCTTCATTTTGCATTCTCCAATGTAAGGCTTTAACTCAAACAAAAATTTTGAAATATAATCTGTTTTCATGCTTCTAAAACTTTTTCAGTCTGTCACTCAAGTAGCTTTTTACAATTAATTTTTCATGTTTTGAAAAGAAAATATCCTCTCCTGACACATGTTAGTGAGAGGCTTCTTGAGGATGAAGCTTTCCATCAGTATTTTAGAAAAGAAGAAAAGGAAAAAAAAAAAAACACTGCAATGAAATGTAGATCCCACCTTCTTCTCAAAATCAAGAGAATGAATTCCAAACCTAAAAACATACACTGGAAGTTACATGTATTTATACTTGCCACGGACTGAAAACTTGGATTTTAAGTACAGTTTTTAACTATGAATATATTTACTTTCAGATATGTTAACATTTCAATTCTGTTCCCTTTATTTTTGCCATAATATATCAGTCTAAGAAATTGTCAGGTTCTACTTCCAGAGGAGAATCTTTAAAAAATGTCTCCTAACCACCACATGAAATATAGTATACTATTGCTACTTTTAACATTTGCAATTATAGTTTTCTTTGAATGCTACTGGGGACTATCTTGGAGAAATCTAATAAAGTGAAACAAAAGAGGGAATGATGTTATTAGTGAGTGTTTATATAGGGAGTATGACCATAATTTTTTCATAAGAGATTAAGTCATAATCAGAATTTAATCACAGTGTCTGGAACATAGTAGGTACTTTGTAAATATTTCTATAATGAATAAAAATTTTGTGCCTCTTGAGTAATTCTCCATATTAAACTATAATATTGTGTCTAGGGCAACCTTTCTGAGCTTCCACCGAATTTTTTGGAATAATAAAGGATGGTGTAATTGGCAGAATAGGAATAGTTGGCCAATGTTAAAAAGAAAAACAACAAAAAACAAAAAACAAAAAAAAAAACAAAAAAGAACAGTTAAAATTAAAGTAAGTTCAAAACTAAGATTATAGATAAGCTAGAACACCAAATAGGAAGAAAAATGGAAATTACGTGAAAGAAATAGCAAGATACTATAAAAGGGATTGGTGCCGGAGAGTGGTTTCAGAAACTACATCTGTTAATTTTGACAATGTAAAATGGTACAGCTCTGATATATGATATAAAATGCCTTGTGGAGCTAGTGTATAGAAACTTAAGTGGACAGCATGTCTTAAATTGGACAGTAAGCTCTGTTATAATTCATACCATCTCTTTAAAATGATTCAGTAAAAACCAGAAGTGGCATTTTCTTATCTTTATTACTTGCAGTCAATTAGAGATAGCTAAATAATTTACCAACAGGGGCACCTGGGTAGCTCAGTTGGTTAAGTGTCTGACTTCATCTCAGGAGTCCTGAGTTTGAGCCCTACATTGGGCTCTGCGCTCACAGCTCAAAGCGTGGAGCCTGTTTAGGATTCTGTGTCTCTGTCTCTCTCTGCCCCTCCCCTGCTCATGATCTGTCTCTGTCTCTCTCAAAAATTAATAAACATTAAAAAAATAAAAAATTTACCAACAATATAGTTCATAATTCTTCCATCTTGACATGGTTACCATTACAATGAAATTATGTTTCTTGTCATCTATACTGGCTGACATCGAATGTTGATATTATAATAGAAAAAAGTGTAAACTTAAGGAGTAGGATGAAGGAGGAAAAGGGAAGGAAAGTGTAATTCTATTTGAGGTCTAATTGTCATGAATATCCAGCTAAGGAACTCCTCTGATCTGTGGTGCAGAACATGCTTGTTTCATGACGTAGTGAATTTTGTAGATGGTCAATGCGAATTGGCCTCCTAGATGAGGAAGAGATGAAACAACTCTAGTAAGAGGAAAGGCAATGTGGAAATCTTAGAAAGGTAAGGCAAAATCAAATAATATTCGTTATCATGACTGACAGAAAAATGAAATGAACAAGGCATTTAACTCCCAACAGCTCAGGGCACACACTGAGAATTTTTAAAGCATATTAAAGTGATAGGAAACACAAATTAAGAATAAGTAAGAGAATGTAGCTCGAAACTGTAAGTGCTGTTTGATGAAATTTAAGACATATAATAAGTAAAGACATTTGAAGCCACTAGGGATAAAGACTATGAGTTCAATTATCTCTTTAGAATAAGACAATGACCAGGAAATGTGCCCACTTCTTGGAGAAAAGTACAGTGTTTTTTCTCTTGGTTGTTTCGCTGGCCCAGCCACATTACATCATGAATGACTGATAGTAATTAAAATAAACAAAATAGAGTAAATTGTTCAGCAAGGGTTTGTTTCTGACTCATAAATGCTCCCCTCCTTATTCAAGGATCTCTATGTCTCCTCTAACTTAGTTCTAGTCTCCATACCTAGATAAATTACATCTCATAATAATGAAAAATTGTTCAGAATTCTTGAACACTATCAATATTCTTTGATAGAAATTTTAAAGATTTTCAAAGGTGACAAAGAACAAGAGATGACCTATTTCTCCTCTGAATATCAAGAGAGCATAAATTCTGCCCAGGAGTACACTCAAAATTAATTCCTGAAAAAAGTATAGAAACAATTATGAACTGGATTGTGAAAATTAGAAAATGTATTGGTGATCTGTGGAAGCTAATATATGTTGATTAAAAATGTCATGCAAATTAATAGTATCATTATTTCCATTTTTCAGAATTACATTTTGTTCAGAACTACAATTATGTTCAGTGGTTGGGTTTTATATAGTGACAAACCTAATTGTTCTAAAATTATAATGTTGTTGTAAATTGTTGATTCTTGTAATCTTGAATTACAACATTATGATGTTGAATTTTCCTCCTTGTTGAGCCTTAGGAATTGACAAGACATCTATAACAAGGGTTCTCAAATTTAGTGCAATGTGAAAAGCACTAGATTTTTGATTAAGGTCTAGATTTCCATTTCCCCCTCTAGAAATTTTAATTCAGTACAGTTGGAGGTACAGTTCAGGGATCTGTATTTTTTGTAAACAGTTCAAGTTATTAGGATGCACATAGACTTGAACCTCATTCTGAGAAATACTGAATCTAGCCTAAGTCAGGAAAGAAGTCAAAGACGTAAGCTTTGAGGAATATTATAATTAGAAAAAAATCCCTAAATTTAGAAGCCAACAGTAAATGAGAAAGTGTGAATTCTGTCCATTGGGGTTCAGGAAGATTGTATTAGAACTCATATATATTTTTGCTTCTACCTTAACAAATAAGGAAATGAACTCTGATAGTAATTACAAACAGATCACCACTGACACCCTTGCCGAGTTTCATGCTTAGAGACCCCCACATCCTAAGCAATCTAAGAAGTATTAGAGTTGCTGTATTTGGTGGTTAGAGGTAGGGGCTCCAGAGCTTCGCCTCTTGCATTTAAATCCCAGCTCTACTGACAATAACACTGAAGTGCTTTCAGATCTTTGTGCTCATTTTTTTGTCATCTATGAAAAGGGAATTGTAGTATCACCTGCTTCATGGGGTCACAGTGAAGACTAAATGGGTTAATACACATAAATTGTTTAGAAAAACTCCTGGCAATAGTAAACTCCATAATATAGTAACTTCTGTCCTTTTTATTCCCTCTTCTTCCTCCTCTTTTTATCATTTCATTTTTATATTACCATTATTTTTATCACCATTTTCATTTTTCAAAGAGAATAGAAATAATGCACAGGTGTGAGAGCCATACTCCATCTTTTGTTCACAGCCAAAAATTTACAATACTAATGCAATTACTTCTGTCTGGTTAAGTTAAGCAGTGGCAGAACTGGACATTCTAGTGTGGCAGTGACTGGTTGGGAGCAGACTTTAAACAAATAAATAAAGTCAGATTTAAATATTGAATTATCTAGTTGAAATATCCCTCACTAAATGGATAGTTTTAACTTGTTAATGAAAAGAAATTTCAGGTTATATATAAAAATAATAATGTAGGCACAAAAACAAGAAAATGTTATAGTACAACATTGCTGAATCCTAACTGGTCCTCTTCAGTGGCACTTCATGGGATGAAAAACAACAGATTCATCTAAAGCCTTTCTTTCCTTAAAAAAAAAAATTATCAAGAAGGCTATAGAGTCATTTTCATTATTGTTAACAATGTATTTTGCCCCAAATGTATATTCTGTTCTTCTTGATTTGCTAATGATAAATACAAAGTCATTGCAACTAAACAGCATTTAAAAATATTGTCATTGTATCTTTATCTAATTTTTTGTTTTTAATTTTGCATTGTATTTATAGTATCTAAAACTTGTTAGAAAATCATTATGGAAAACTGATTTTTTTTAATATATAGAGTTTTAGAGTTTTTTTTTAAAGTATGTCTTCCACTGATTTATAGTCCTGGTAGAGTAGTAAATATCAATAAGTTCAGAGAGAAGGAAAGACTAGTGGGCTAGGAATAGAACAGCAGAGAAGGGTGTCATGGAAGTCAAAATAACAAGGTGCTTACATGAAAACAAGGTCATCTTTGTTGAGAGCTGATGAGATATCACATAATTTGAAGCCTGAAAATTGTCTGCTTGATTTTGCAAGTGGCAACCATTGGTGATTTTTATACAAGTAGCTTCCTTAGTGCTATGAAGCTTTGTCACCAAACCAACATATACCCTGAGCTGGACCATCTTTTGTGTAGGCACATTTAAGAAAAGAAAACTTCAGCACTAAAGCCAGGCTTAGTTTTGTCCTTGATCACTTATGTTTCAAGCCTTTGTATTAGAAACTGTTCTCCAGAGAAATAAAACCACTAAGAGATGATAAGTAGATAGATAGATAGATAAGTAGATAGATAGATAGATAGATAGATAGATAAGTAGATAGATAGATAAACATAAACAGACAGACAAATAAGTAGAAATTTATTGTAAAGAATTGGTACATGTAGTTATGGAGGCTGAGATGTCCCAAGATCTGTGATCAACAGGCTGGAGACCCAGGAGAACTGATGGTGTGAGTTCTCATGTGAGTCCAAAGGTAGGAGAAGACCTATGTCCCAGATAGAAGACAGTCAGACAGAAAGTAAATTATCTTACTCTGCTTTTTTATTTTATTCAGGCTTTTAGTGGATTGAATAAGGCCTCCCACACTGAGGAGGGCAATCTGTTTTACTCAGATCACCAATTTAAATGTTAATGTCAACCAAATATCTGAGCACTTGGTAGGCCAGTCAAGTTGACACATAAAATTAACTATCATAGCCCTCATATAAATCATCCTAGTATAATGAGAGTACAGGGAAAAACATGCCAAGGCAAAGTGAGGATACAGGCTCATCCCCCCAAAGGGATTTATTCTTAGACCCACTTTCCTTATTAGTATCGTGGGATAAAAAAATGAAACAGGAAATCACTTCCAGAAGGGCTCTGAAATCTAATGGTGCCCTTCTTCCATGTATCTCTGTTGCCCAATTAATCCTTAGAAGTGATTTCCTTCTTTTTTTCTTCCAGTACTTTCACCTTTTCTCTCCATTCCTACAATTATATATTTATTATCTATCTATCTATCTATCTATCTATGTATCTATCTATCTATACACACACACACACGTGTGTGTATATACTAATGACTACCTACTACATGGTAGACACTGTCTGGGGTCCTGGAAATAAAGCAGGCACAAAACGATGTTTCTGTGATTATGAAGCTGAACAGTCTAGGGTGGGAGTTGGAGGGAGCAAAACTTAACCAAATAAATAATAACAAATATTTAAAATTAACAGATATGCCAGATGGTGATGAATGCTGTGGAGGCAAAACAGAAAAGAGGGATAGAAATGTGTGTGTGTGTGTGTGTGTGTGTGTGTGTGTGTGTGTGTGTGTGTGTGTTTGTGTGTTTGTGTGTCTGTGTCTAGAACTAAAGGCTGTATTTTAAACAGCATGGTTAAGAAAGGTCCCACTGTGTGGGGAGAGCCCTCACAAATTAATCGTGCTTTCTGTTTAATTAACCAAGGGCAAAGGGATACAAAAAATCAACCAAGGGCAAAGTGTGTATTTTTCTTTCGTAGATATTATTATAAATTATGTTATTGTGAAATATACAATGCTAATGCATTTTTCTTGAGCTAGAGAGCACAATCTAACTCCATTAATAGATTTAATGCTTTTAGACAGTGAAGAACTTCAAAGATTTACAATTATACCATTATTATGCTTTTTTCATTTCCGCTGCCTTTTAAAACAATAGCAAGCAGTGTATATTTCATCCTGACTTGAAGATTTAATAGAAAACAACCTACATTACTTAATCATTTGTCTTTCATGATTTCTTTGCCATTTCTTCTCCCTTTCCCTGCTTTAGGAGACATCATTAACTAATCTCTTTAACTCCATAAATAAGTAAAATGATATATTCACAGTGTAAATGTTTTAAACCTTGGAAAAAAAATCTGGAGTCATTTAATGAAGTCCTGAAGATATGTTAAAAATAAAGTGCTGCTGGCAAACTAGTGGAAGATTTGAATATTCAAACAGTGAAGACTAGAATGCTTCTCTAATTGGGATTCAGTTCATGTTGGCTTTACTCAGAATTGCTTGTCTTAGATTCCAGTAATCCCTATGCTTCCTCCTGGGGAAGAGTTTTCCTTGACACTGCTGTTTTTTTTTTTTTTTTTAACAAAATGGATAAATTATGAAATTTATTTGTATTTCATGACATTTTCTTTTTTCTTTTAAATTTTTAAAATGTTTATTTATTTATTTTGAGAGCTAGAACATAAACAGGGGAGAGGAAGAGAGAGAGAGAGAGAGAGAGAGAGAGAGAGAGAGAGAGAGAAGGAAAGGGAGGATCCCAAGCAGGCTCCATGCTTTCAGCACTAAGCCTGAAGCAGCCTCGATCCCACGAACTGGGAGATCATGACCTGAGCTGAAATCAAGAGCTGGATGCTCAACCGACTGAGCCACCCAGGCACCCCAATGTTGTTTTCTAATTTCAGTTTGAATTGTTATTTATTTTTTAAATGTTTTATTTATTTTTGAGAGAGAAACAGAGTGCAAGCTGGGATGGGCAGAGAGAGAGGGAGACACAGAGTCCGAAGCAGGCTCCAGGCTCTGAGCTGTCATTACAGAGTCCGACGCAGGACTTGAACTCATGAACTGTGAGATCATGACCTGAGCCAAAGTCGGACACTTAACTGAGCCATCCAGGCACCCCTGAATTATGTTATTTTTTTTAATAATAGCATGTGTTAATATATGCGTCAGAATCTAAATTCATTTTCCATGCATCATTCTTTATAGTTATTACAAAGCACATAAATATCACCATGTTTGTTATTAATTGCAGTACTTTTCATCTAAAATGTTCAAATAGCAAGAACTTAGCAAGCATATGATGCTTTCTCTGTTCATTAGTTATATCCACAAACTAAATGTCATAGGACTGTAAAGAAAGAAAAAGGGATGCCCACCCAACAGATCTTTCCGGAATCACTTTGAGTTCCCAAGGACGAGGAAAATAGCAAAATTCAAATAAAATAACAAGGAATTCTTTAAACCATTAAAAATAAATATTCACATTTTATAGGAAGATGGCTATACTGGTGAATTATTAGAATGTAATGTGTTTTTGAGATTTCTAGTATTTTACCACTAGATTGATTAGCACTGAACTGTCTATATTTGATCATCATCCATTCCTAGGAAAGGAATTCTTGCTGTATATTGAAACATTTCTTGTTCTTGTAAGAAAAAGAAATAAATGAAGCACAGAAACCTCTACACCCACACAGTTTATTGTCTTCAGTAACAAAAGTTTGTAATTCCACTCTCTTCATCAACATGGCTTTACTATTCAAGGAAAATCTTACCCAGGAAGATAAAAGTTGTAAAAAAATTGTTTAATTCAGGGACTTCCTGCAAAACTCATTTCAGTGAACATCAGGCTGTACAACTTTTCAATAGCATCAATCAATTGTTTATTTTCCAAGACTCTTTGAACTCTCGTCCTTGAGTCCTAAACTATTGTATCAGAATCTGTGCCCACTCTGAATTTAGCCCCAGAGAAATTCCCACCCAGAGGAAGACCCACCTTAAGCCAGATCCCCAAACCTCATAAATATCTTGACATGGGCCACCCTACTGACACATTCCTAACTCTCTGTAAAAGTAGTGATCTGTTTTACTAAGTAAGAATAAACCCACTTTGCTGTATCTACAGTTGTTCTGTGGTATTTTCTGGCAGTTTCTTTAAAATTTTTTTTTGATGTTTATTTACTTTTGAGAAAGAGAAACAGAAAGACACACACACACACACACACACACACACACACACACACACGGAGTGAGAGTGGGGGAGGGGCAGAGAGCAAGGGAGACACAGAATCTGAAGCAGGCTCCAAGCTCTGAGTGTCAGCACAGAGCCCCACGTGGAGCTCAAACCCACGAACTGACCATGACCTGAGCCGAAGTCAGACGCTCAAAAGACTAAGCCACCCAGGTGCCCCTTTTCTGGCAGCTTCTAATTGACAAGGATGAATTTAAACTATTTGTTCTTTAGCATCTTGCTTTAAATTAAGCTGTTTTTTTACCACTTTCTTCCCACCCCTCCCAGTTTTATTGATATACAATTGACATAACATTCCCCAATTTTAAGGTATACAACATAATGATACATGTATATATAGCAAATTGATTAAATGTAGTTAACATCTGTCACCTCACATAGTTACAATTTTTTTTCTTCTGATGAGAATTTTTAAGACCTACTCTCTTAGCCTCAACACTTTCTTTTTTGTGACAGGGCATATGCTTTAAGTTAATTTTCTAGTAAAAGTGATATGCTTCCTTCTGTATGCATTTCTTTAACACTCAGTCCCTTCCCCAGCTTCTTTCAAATTCTTCTACTTTAACATCACTCCTCTTGAACAATTCCTATCTCAAAAGTTTTATGTATTTTTTAAAATATACTGTTTTCTGTCTTTGAGGAAAAAAGGGCCTTTGTTGTCTTTTGAGATTAATCTTGGATTTGTATCCCAATAAAAGTGTTAAAAATGAATTTTGGACTTGTGCTGCCCATATTCTAGAAATGTTCTCTCCTTCCCCCTTCTTTTCCCTCTGTTCATCTCACTTGACGCATTTTCTCTATCACTGTCTCTTTAGTTTTTGTAATGTACTTTTTGGTGATACACTCTTTTTATGTAAAAGTAGTCGTCTGTTTTCTCCCTAAACCCACCTCTTGCACAGACACTTTTTCTAGCTAAAGTTACTATTGCTCACTCTTCTTTCATTGTGCACCAAAGAACTGGGGGTGGAAGATCTATATGTGTTGTTTCCATATCTTTATCAGTGATTAACTTTTTAAGACTTTGCAATGTATTGTCAAATCATGTTATTCTATAAAAACAATCACGAAAATATAACTGATATCTTTCTAATGGCCTAAATCATTTTTGGAGAGGGGGGGTTACAAAAAGATGATTTTTTTTGA
The DNA here is from genome assembly GCF_018350215.1 of Panthera leo. NCBI lineage: Eukaryota > Metazoa > Chordata > Mammalia > Carnivora > Felidae > Panthera > Panthera leo. The sequence goes on along the minus strand of NC_056691.1, from coordinate 35,696,846 downwards.
AGAGAAATTTGAGGTCTTCCACAGGTTCACAAGAATAAAAAGGCATGTTACCTGGCATACTAGATTGTTGTGAGGAAGGTATGGTTTTAATTCTTGATATGAGTCCATGAGGAATGCCTCTCTAACTTTCCTGCAGAGGGACTACATAATATGACCCGATAGGGGCCCTTCCATTTTGGAGTTAAATCCTCTGCTGTATTAGACTTCCAGTTGTTTAAATAAATCATGCTTACTGGGTTTATATGGAGTCGGTTTCTAGTAACCATCAGATCATGTTTAGGGAGGATATGGTTTGCATATTTACTTACAGATTTATGAATTAACCCAACCTCAAGTGAATAATAAAGCACTGCAGTAGTATCTACAAAGTCGTGGTATTGAAACATAATTTTTCTAACTACTCTCATTTCCAGAGATAACCAAATCAAGACTAATTAATTTGTAAAATAAGTCCAGTTTTAACAAACTTGGACTAATTATTTACATAAACTCAGCAAGAGTAGTGATTGATCAAATAGATCTCTTAGAATCTGCTCTGCTGGACCTTTTTATAAGGAATCTCTAGAGTAAACTTTTAGTAGCCTCTCCAGAACAGAAGCCAAACCAAGTACTTGCTATCAGACTTGCCTGCAATTCCCGTAGATTTGGGTGAATTCCTCTTCCTGAGGTCCCCAAAACATCCTGAAGTTCCTGCACTGCCAGAAAGTAACATTCTTTACTCACTTGGGAACTCTGTAACAAGGTATCAGGCCAACAGTTCCAAGGGGCTGTATTGGATTAGTGCTTCATAAAGTCAATCTTAGTTCCTTAAAAATCTATGGTCATATCTGAGTCTATGCACCTCTCTCTCAAATATGAAATTCCAGTCAAAGCCTTGGTAAAATAACCAGTATTTCCAATGGTGTCCTGTTACAAGGATAAAAGATTTCTATTGAACTTATTACTGGACTAAATCTGAAAGTGCTTTCTCAATATTGCTTCTTATGAACAGCAACACATTATCAGTCAAAAAAAAAACCTCTTGCCCAACATTTCCTTTATGAATCTCTCCCTTAGCTGGCTTAACCTTGACTTACTTTTAGGAAACAGTAAAATGAAGACCATTCCAATGGCAAATATAAAAGTCAGTAATATTTGTTGACTAATTGAATAGCCCATTTTCCGGGGTACATAAAATAGAACATTGCTAAAATATTTAGCAAAAAAAAAATATGTACATATTAACATTAACATATAGCATATGTATATATGAAGCATTCTTACTTTTTGAAAAACATTGTGCATGCATATAGCATCTCATAGTAAAATTTCATTTGTATGTTATCCCATTTAGACCTCATAGCAGCATAGATATATTAATTTACAAAAGATGTAGCAAGGTTTCAGAGAAGTTACTTGATTTTCCCAGACTATATATTGAGAAATTTGTATTCATTTTTTTCTCATTCGTCTTCAAGCCTTTATTTAAGTTCTTCCCATTATGCTGCACAGCATTACATAAATAAGATTTATTAAGGAATGGATGCACGTCATTAATAACCTCAGAAATTATAAAACTCAGTTTTCATAATCACACATCTAAATGCATGATAATCTTGATGTACATCATATTTTTAATTAAGGATTTAAGTACTTTTAATTCACGTGCACTCTTGATTGGCATCATGAACACCCGAAATAATTTTACTTCAAGTTTATTTACTTATAAATATGTGACTATGTGTGAAATTTTAAGTTAATTTCAATGCTTTTCTTTATCATTATGAAACTTTTGGTAACTGTCAATTTTGTCACTTTAGAGGCCAATGGAATTACCAACACTTATGTAAGTTCTTATTGAACCAGCATAAGGTATATTAAGGAACCATTAGCAGCTGTATCAAAGACAGAGAACCAAAACTCCAATGGCTCAAGTAATATGGAATTTATTTCTTACCTGTTGAACAATTCAGGCACAATTTAGCAGATCATCAATCTGCTCTTATCTAAGGGGCATTTCAGGAATTTAGGATGATGTTGGCTCTGCCAACTTTAACACATTCTTTCCTAAGTCACTTTGAATATTAACATTCTGGAAATGAAAGAGAAGAAGTTTAGAGTCACAGATTTCCTCTTAAACAAGTGAGATAGAAATTACACTTACTTCAGTTACATTTCATTGACAAGAGCTTAAATGTTTTGCAGCCTTTTAAGGCGTACTGGAAAATTCTGTCCCCAACTGGGTAGCCAAATACAAGTTACAATTTTTTTACTATATCAAGAGTGAAGAATTCTGGTGACCAGATAGCAGAATCCTTCGATTGGGTCTATAACTTAATTGTTCTTCCTAATGCAAATTAGATGACTTAAAGGCCTTTTAAGAACACAAACATATTCCAATTCAGAGTGGAAAAAGTGCACTTAAAAATCTGCATTATCCAGCTCATTTTTATCATGTCCGCTGTTAACCTTATTCTAAACAATAATGTAGATGATAAATTAACAGATCAACATTTGTTGGTCTTTTACCTTGTACCAGGCTTTGTGCTAGTATTTGACATCAATTTTCTTGTTTGTTGCCTACAACAAACAGTTTACATTCCAGTTTCTTGAGTCAGGAATTTGAGAACTGTGTAGCTGGACAAGTTGGGCTCAACACTTCTCAGGAGGTTGCAATCAAAATGTTACTGAGGTTGCAGTCATCTGAAGGCTTGACTAGGGCTGGGGAATCTGCTTCCAGGGTGGCTTACACACATGGTTGCTGTCTATGCTGGTGCTGGCTGTATGCGAAATCTCAGATGCTCTCAATGTGGGCTTCTCCTGATATGTTCAAGATGTGATATTTTCCTTCTTCCAGAGTGATCTGTATAAGAAAGAGTGAGGAGGAAGTTCCAATTTTTATGACTACACTTTGGAAGCAATATAGCATAAATTCTACCACTCTTATTCACTAGAAGCAAGTCCACAGCCTGGCCCACATGGAAGGGCATAAGCTTTTACTCTTTAAAGAGAAAAGTGTCAAAAACTTTTAGAATAGTGTTATATATTAATACCATGATATGAAATATAGTATTATCATGAGTATGGTATGGCTGCAATTACATATATATTTACTGAAGAAGTGGGAGATAAATTTCAGAAATAAAAAACAGTTTGACTTTGAATATTTGGTAGAAGGATTTGAACTTGATCCTTTACTTTCATTAGGTATGTATTTATGTATGATTTTTGCGAAATGGAGTGATATGGTAAAAACATTGCTGTCAGAAGATTAGTGTGACCTTGGTATGAAGGATAAATTGAAGAGAGGAGAAACTACCATAAAGAATAGAAGTATATTAAAGCTATATAAGGGGTTACTAAACTTTATAAATTTTACAAATGTACCAATTCATACAAGAAACTCATCAAGATAGTTTTCTAAGATTTATTTTTCCAAAAGTATTTCTGTATTTTTAGCTGAAGTCTAGATTGTTATAGCAGCAGTTGGCAAACCATTTCTGTAAACAACCAGATAGTAAATATTTTAGGATTTGTGACCCATACACAATCTCTGTCATGCATTCTTGTTTTTGTTTGTTTGTTTGTTTGTTTTTTATATTCCCTTAAAAATGTGAAAGTCCTACTTAGCTTGCTATCAGTACAAAAAGTGGCAGCTGGCCAGATTTGGACCGTGAGCTATATATACTTTGCCATCCTTGGGTCTATAGTTTTACATTTAATTTAGTTTTGTATTAATACTCTATAGTTGTTGAGTAGCTTTATTGTCAGAGCACTTTTTTTTTGAGAGAGAGAGGGAGAGAGCATGAGCAAGGAAAAGGGGCAGAGGGAGAGAAACAGAATCTTAAGCAGTCTCCCGGCTCAGCCATGATCCTGGGATCATGACTCAAACCAAAATCAAGAGTTAAATGCTCAACCGACTGAGCCACCCAAGTGCCCCATAGTCAGAGCACTTTTTAAAATGCTATTGAGAATGATATAACAATAGCTAATACATATTGAGCACTGAGTTGCAACCAAGTGCCTTGTTGGGCATTTGACATTATTTTTGCAATTCCTTCAGTGGCTTAAGATATAGAAACTCAGAAGAGTAAACCGAGTCTTATAAAGATTAAGTAACTTGCCCAAGTGGGAAAGCCAGGGATTACCATAGGTTTTTAGGCAATAAACCCTGTGCCACTAGCATATAAAGAAGAGTAAGATCTACCACTTGTTTTCATGGGACCTATACTCTCTAGAAGGAAACAAGAATTGACAGAACTGCTTTAATCAGTCAAAAGCCCAGAAATGCAATTATAGAGGTACACATTTTGTTAAGTAGGAAGGATGAAATAGCCTAAACCAGCTTTCTCATCCTAGCCCCAATTCCTAGCTGCATAATCTTGTAGAGTCATTAAAACTCACTGATATTCCATTACTGCATCTTTGATGTATTTATTGCAGATGTTTATTATTAAAGGTCATCAGCTCTTTGCTTCTTCATGGATGTAGTGAAAAATAATGATCTTACATGGTGGGTTAGCCCCAGAGTTTACACGACATTCTTCTAAGGAACAAGCAGAGTCTAGCCCACAACCACATTCTTAAGAGAGGGAGACTTGAAAGTGCCTAGACTGGGAAGGCTTCATTCCTGGTGCTAACATCGTTACCCAAATTCATTTATTTGAACATAACTAGCCCCTTTGGTTGGGTGTTACTTGTTCTTAGAGAAATGGGAATCACAAGAGAGGCAGAAGACATGAGGGCAGGGGAATACAGTGCCGATTTGTAAAATTGTTGTCGTTTTGTGGAAAGGAATGTGGTGGTAGAAAATGGGAGAAGAGAGCTGAAAATACTCATATTACCTGTATTCCTCCATTTTAGCTAAAAACTATCAGAAGGACATTATTTTCAAAATATTTAAATGCCTTCCTAAAACCAGGGACAATTTTAGAAAAACACATTCCACTTATCTTGGTATTCATCATCAGACTTTTCATTTAGGTGTGTGTATTATATGTCTATGCATATACCCTATTAGATCTGTAACGGGGGGCATTAAAAATCTGTTTGTTTGTTTGTTTGTTTGTTTGTTTATTATCTGGGAGAGAGAGAGGAAGAGAAAGAGAGAGTAGGTGAGGGGCAGAAGGAAAAGGAGAGAGAGAATCCCAAGCAGCCTCCACCACAGAGTGGAGCCCTAGGCGAGGCTCCATCTCACCACCATGAGATCATGACCTGAGCTGAAATAAAAACATCAGACACTTAACCGACTGAGCCACCCAGGTTCCCCATAGATTAAAAAAAAAATATTTTGAGAAGTCATCAACCTCTTCCATAAATTCCCCCATCAAAAAGAATTACCATGAGCTGATCATTTATATCATTTGTATCTATTCACATTTTGCTAACACTTAAAGGTTTGCAAGGAATTTATAACGAATAGCTTTTTAGCACAAAGTTTAGTTTCCTTCTCATTTATCTAGCAGACTATTACCATTTTATAAGAAAAGTTTGTATGCATATATCATCATTATCAAAATGGACCATGCATTTATACATGCTGTTTCAGAAACCCTGTCATCAATAAAATTTTTAAACAGATTTCTATAGGTCAAATCACTGAGTGTTTCTGACAACTTTCTAACAAGATGTAAACAAAATGCCTCTTACATATGCAAAACTCTTTGGTGAGTTGAAAGGGTATCAGAGCTCTTTGCAGCTGCCATGTATTAGGAAACAAATCAGGCAACTATTTTAATAGATAGGCTGTATATTTTAATCCATTTTTGTTTTGTTCTCAGTTTTTGAGTAAATGGAAGTCTATTCAGAATAAAATAAAAATTCAAGAGCATATGAATTCTGAAAAAAATGGAAACATTCAAACAAATTTGCTTAGGTCTGTGTGAATGACATTCCTTATACATATGTTTAACATCATTCAATTATTATGCCATCATTCATTTTAAATCCACAACCTAAAACTTTATTGGGTATAATACCATGATCACATAGAGCAATATTTTTATTTTTATTTTATGGTTATAATTTAAAACTCTAAACTATTTCCAATAATGGAACTTCCACCTATCTAGATAATTCTGCCATGTAGCAGAGTCTTTATAGGTGAGATGTGGTTGGGCTTTGAAATACTTGTTTTGATGGGCATTGCCAGTAAATATTAAGAAATATATTGATAGATAGTAGTGGTTATGGTCTGATGATTTGGGTGAAAAGATCAGTGGACATTGTTCATTTAATTTAACGACTCACACCACTGAAGGTGACCAGCTACTTATGTAGGAAATCAATAGCTGGGTTACTCCACCTATTTTTGGTCATTCCCACTCACCATGGGAGCCTTTGAAACTCTACAAGCATCTTTAGTGTAATAATTTTCAAAATCTTTCTGCCACTTCTTTCCCTTGCTCACCAATGCTGATGTGAAAGCTGGCTCTCACTCATGATTTGTGCTGATTAAACTGAAACCACTCTTACAGAAAATTAAAACACACATGCTAATGGTGAAAATTCTCCTGTCATAGCTATTTACAACTAAAGATTCTTTGTGTATACAGACCTCTATCCAAAAGCAATGTGTTTCATTCACATCGGTTGCAGATATTTTGTTTTCATTTCATCCTTTTTTTTTTCTTGTAGTGCAAACAGATATTGGTGAGAAGAGAATTTCCCTATAAGATAGGATATGGATGGATTCTTTTTACTCTCTAAAATTAGAATATTGTCAGGAGTTCATACAAGATACATATAGTCCACTCTTTTGTTTTTGCTCAAATGAAGACTATGAAAACTATGTAGATATGACCTAAATATTTTTGCTATTTCTCTAATTTTCCCTTTTTGCTCCATTATGATAGCAGACATTTTGTACAAATGTGAACTTATCCAATTTTTTTGTTAAATCAGGTTATATGATAACTTAAAGGGCCAATTATGAGACCAATAAATATACAATATTTTTTTTCAAATTGTTATGACAATTGTTGAAATTATAACTTCCTTTACCATCTATAAATTCCAAGTACTATTCTTATTTCCACTTCATTCAAGATTTATCAGCTAGAAGAAAGGGTAAAATCAGTAATTTCTAAAGTATATATATTAGAACATCTCATCTGTCTGCAAAATCATTGATTTCAGTTATATTATCATATAGTTGATAATTTTAAAACACATTCCATGATTTATTCTTATAATATTCACCTATTAATACAAGTTGATAGAATTTACAACATTAATATTCTGTGGTATACAATTGAGGTAATGTAATCTTCAATTATGTACTTTATCTCCTTACATTTGTTATCTATTCCTATCATTAAGCAATTGCTTTAAAAAATTAGCTTGAATAAAGTCTTGATACCTATCAACTTTTCCTGAATTGTTGTAGTTGAGCTTTACCAACCATTTTGTTGAAGTTGTGTTGGGCTAGATTAAACTATTAATTTTCCATTTATTGCACTTATTTATAGATGTAAACCTGCTATTAGATCTTTATATATTTTCTTTTGTATACATGTCCTTGATATTTAAACATAGTCACATAAACTAATGTAAGTGATTTGGAAGGTTCTTAACTAGATATTTTAGAAAGAATAAAATTATTACTATCAATTGCTTTTATTCTATTTTCTCTTTTAGTGAATTAATTATATTTTTCATACTTTGTGATATGGCAACTATATGGTTCTCTAACTTTTGTTTTGCTATTCTGGTTACAATATTATTATATGTTTTATTTTGTCCCCTCCTGATCATGACAGTTTACTTTTTTTATTAATACATTTGTATAAAGTAAAGGCAAACATTCCAAGTAACTGGCACTTAAATAAGAGCATGATGTTTAACTGAAAATTTACTTGTAATGCAATCAATAAATGGAGATCCATCACAGATTTTGAAGACCTTAGATATCTTCCAAGGTTTCACAGTTAAGATAGTCATCTGACATCTTAACATGGACCCCTCTCAGCACTGATCCCCCAGTTTTCTTTCTTTTCTTTTCTTCTTTCTTTCTTTCTTTCTTTCTTTCTTTCTTTCTCTTAAAAAGGTTTGTTTTACAGTTTTTCAGCACTTGCCAGTGACACATATTTCCCTGGCCAGTTATTCATTGGTCAATCCAGGCATGTGATACACTTGTTCTTCTGGTTGTTCACAAGCAGGGAGAGGGCGTGAGGTTAGGTCAGTCCCAAATTGGCTCATGCCATTGCCACAGGGTTTGTGGATTTCACACATGGGGCATGGATGATGAAATTGAAATGTCATCTCACAATTACTGTTCTTTCATTTAGGTCAACCAACTCTCCTCAGTACTTCAGAGGGCAGAGGAAGAGAAACACACCCTAGTCACTATGGCAAAGGACAGAATAAACTTCTTGTAGACCCTTAGATTAGCAGATGTGAGTTTGCCAGTGCTAAGCTTCTGAGATTGGCTTGTGAAATATGGATTTTCTTCTACTTCCAGGTCTCAAAATATCTTCTTATTAAGATTTAATATTTCATAGGGCTTCCTTTGTAATGTATAACTTGGTATTCTAAATGAGGAGATAGAACATGAAATAATTTCTAGAACTTTATACTCAATAATTGTCATTTATGTTCATCGGTTGATTTTTGACATATTGTAAAAACTCAAGTTTAAAGTAAAGCTTCATTTATATACAAATATCTTTTCATTACTATGGTTATCTCAACTGTTGGATTAGCATACCTGATAAAACAAAAAGCATATCCTTTTGAGAAGACAGATACAGGCTGAAAATAACAATAATCAAAATAAGAATCCATCTAATTACTCTTGATTAACATTGTGCCTGTGGTTCTTCAGTAGTTTAGAAAACACATGCCAGTTTTAACTTTCTCTCAAAAAGTACATGGAAAAACATGCTGGTTACTCTGAACCTAAAATGTGACTCTCTAGCAATCTGTAACCACTCTCTACTCTCAGCCCCTGGTTGGGAACCCAAGCTTCATTTGCTAATTTGTTTTTTTAATTTAAAAATTAAAAAAATGGTTAAAATGGCTAATCTTTTAAAATAAATTATGATTGGAGCACCTGGATGGTTCAGTCAGTTAATCGTCAGACTTTGGCTTAGGTCATGATCTCAGGGTTCCTAAGTTTGAGCCCTGCGTCAGGCTCTGTGCTAACAGCTCAGAATGTGGAGCCTGCTTCAGGTACTATGTCTCCCTCTCTCTCTCTCTGCCCCTCCCCCTGCTTGTTTCCTCTCTCTCTCTCTCTCTCTCTCTCTCCTCTAAATAAATAAATAAATAAATATTAAAATATTTTAAATAAATTATGATTTAACTATTCCTTTCTGTGCTTACATTTTCATTTGATCTTTTCAACTCTGCTATTTAAAATAATCAAGATTGTACCTTATTAAAGTGGTCTTTCAATATAATTTTCTGATAATGATGTATTTACACACATGCACACATTTTCATTTCATTTTTGTGTTTTCTTTTGTTTTTGTTATTAAAAATTATAAATTTATCTTTGTGTCTGTGGTCATGCATATTGCATATTGGTGGTGCTGGATGGAAAATTTTTAAATTGATGTGCAGAATTCAGTCTGAGAATTTTGTTTCAGACAGGTTTTCTTCAGTAGTTTCTAAGGATTGAATAATTGATCTGCTGTGAAGAAGAGAGCCATTAATATAGTGAAAGAAGCACACCAATTTAAATAGATCTAATGGCTACATAGAGACATAATAAATGTCTAGAATCCTGTTCCTCAGGCTCTAAGGCAATAAAGAAATACAGAGCTTTGAGGGAAAGAGAGACCTTGGTAGTCTCTCCACGTTAGTTAATTGGAGGCCTTAGAAAATTTAGTTTTAATAAAATGTGATGAGTTTAAGGTGGATTGGAAACTGTCACAGATAGACTAAATGAGGTTGAAACATGATTTATTCACAATAACAAATAAGGTATTTCATTTATTTGGTTTAGTTTCTTTACCCTGTGTAAATCCAGGAAAGGGAATAACAATATTCTTATCATGGGTAACATTATTTACAACTTTTATGTCTGTGTACCCTGCAGTTCATAAAAAGATATTTAATGTGACCTTTACTACAAGGCGCTTTTCAGGAATCTTCAGCCACTGGAGAAATACTTTACATTGCTTTATAGATCTGCTATTTTCTCATCTTAAAAGTTAAAAATTTAACCTGATGCCTAATGGATATGAAAATGTATCTTGAAATATGTTCATCTTGTGATCACAGACTAAATTTTCCCTTTAAAATATACCTTAGGATTTGTGATATCATCTGCTTTAGAGTCGAGGGAAATCGTTGAAGTATAACAGTTATAAGTAATTGTCATCAGTTTTGCAACCTCAAGATGTTTTTATGGATCCCCCATACAATTATTTATTGCTTGGGTTCATCTATCAGCCTGTCTGAAGGTACCTAAGTTATATTTAAGAATTTATTGCTTTACAAAACAGTAGCTGATCAATGATCTGCTCTGTAAGGAAACAGACACACTTTTTAAATTTTGCACCCTTTTTCTTTTAATTTGTTTTTTCTTTCAAACCACAGTTACTTTATATCTCTGGGTTTACTCTTAGTTAACATTTCTGAAACTCACTTTAGATGGATTTCTTATAGATAATTTAGTCCAGTGCCATATTTCTGGAATATGCTCAATTTTTATATTTAAAATTTATACTTAGGACAAATAGATACATCTGAAAATATGATTATTAAATGTAAATATGTTAAAGTGAGGCTTTGATTCAAACTCAGGGCTCTAGAATAAAATTGACAAATGTCCCATACTTACATCCACCCCTATTGAGGTAGGACACATATCAAACTTTTATTCTGTATATTACACCGAGTATCCATTTGTAAGTATACAAAAAAATAATATCTACATGATGAATTATTCAAGACCAGTTTTCCTCAGTTTTTTTTTATTATCACCCATGTAAGGAATCTTCTGTCTTAATCTTCTCAATACCCATGAAATTTTAATACCATGCATAAATTGTTATTAGACAGGTATATACACAAACTATTTGGAGGGCCACAAATTATTTTCATATCTAAGATTTTTGCCCCCCAAAACCAATTTAATCTCTTTGAGGATTACACTCACCCCCATTGAGAATGCACATCTTTGACTATCTCTCAGGAGATTTCTTTTTACAATTAATGTCTGCTTGATATATTTACTCATTTAGAGATCACTTCAGATAAATTACCTCAGGTAAAATAGAACTAGCCCCAGGCCTTGAGAAATTTATTATTTCCAGACATGATACTGCTGTGTTAAATAAGATAAAGTAGCTTAGCTGCAAGTTTAAAGTAAGATGGTTCAGGCAAAATTGAATAATTGGAAAAAAGATGATGGTAATTTTTAGATAGAAAACTAAAGCTTCCTGGTATATGAAAATATAGAGTTGAGTTTCAAGGCATGTGATAGTCCCAAATTATTGGTGATTGCAGTCTTCAGAAGAGAGAGGAATGGCAAATGCAATGTGATAATTAAGTAGAATATAACATTAGCACATTGGCAAGAGTGTATGAGCTATGGAAGGAGAAATTGTTGTGTAGACTGAGGTACCTGATTGATAGCTAATCTTCAAAACCAAAGGGAGTGTTTTATATTTCATATCCAAAATATCTAGGCCTGAGAAAATGTACAATAGTACATTTTTATGTGGTCTTGACCTGATTGCAAGTTGCTTTGGGGAGAAATAATTATAGCTGTAGTGGATAAGCATAAGTATGTATCTGGACTAAAGACAGGCAGAAGGAATGGTAATACAAAGAAATAAATCCACATCATAGAAAAAAAAAACTTTAGCTCTTAATTACACTATTAGGTTACTGCCTCTGAGGGACAAAAGAGAGAAAATTCTTAAAGATAATATTAGTAAAAACTAAGAAGGAAAGAGGAAAAAATGCAATTTTCAATTATTGTAATAAGCATAAGCTCAAAATTAATTTGATTTCGAAATTCAATTGAAATTTTAGTTAGAGAGGTCTTGACTAATCCTTTCAAACTTGGTAAATTTTTATTAATATTCCACTTGATGTTTCGTAGTCTGCCTGGGGTGATACAAACTCAAAAGTTGATTTTTAAGGATTTATTTCATTTTTTACTTTGATTCCCCATGAATGCATTTTGAAGTAAATTTACTACTTATGGTGTTAGCACTGGCTTACCTATTATTAACTTGCAAAAACAAAAAGTCACATTAGTAAAAAGGAAAATAAATTAATTAAATACATGAGGAATTATGTTTCTTTTAACATTTAAAGTACCCATATTGGTACAACATTTGGCAGCAACTTATTTTAATAAATTCAGCAATAATTTTTTAAATGTATGTTGTATTGGATAGAGAAAATTATATAATAACCTCATTAAAAATTAACTTATTAAAAATGTCTTTGTTCTCAATCCTTACAATTGCCCTGTGACTGAGAACTGTTATTACCCTTCTTTTAGAAAGGAGAAGACTGAGTCTCAGAGACTTTAATTGGCCTGCTCAAGGACACAGCTAGCTCATAAGTGGAGGGGACAAGAATCAAACACATTCCCTCTAGCTTCTGTGAGCACACACTTACATCAGAGCTCTGCTCTATAAAATAGGAAATCACTGATTTTTTTTGTAAAATTTAATTTTGAGGGAATAATATTTTTGGAAGAATAATCTGATATTGCTTTCCCACTCGTAATGATTTAGGGGCATCCATTGCCAACAGGATAAATCTAGACTCCTTAAAATTGCACTCCAGGCCTTTAGCGTTCTCATGCTGCCTCTTTCTGTAGCTATGCATCCTCCTGTTCAAATACTGCCTCTCCTGCCACCATTTGTAGCGCTCACCCTAGAAACACTAAACTATTTTCAGCTCCTTGAACATGCCATGCTCTCTCTTATGTTCTCACTGCCTGGAATATTTCTCCTACATATTGCCTCAATATTCCTAATCAGTCCTCAAAAGTAGTTCAGATGTCACTTCATCTCTAAAATCTTCCATGAGCCAGCCCCCACCCAAGCATAGTGAATCCCTTTATTACTTTCTATATATAATTCTCTAACGAATTATACATATTATTCTCTAACGAATTATACCATCACTACATATGATTAGCCCCGGAACACATATAACTCCATGAATCCTCTTAAAGATGGTTTCGTGTAATTCTTCCTTTATACGTACTGCCTGCGCACATTGTAAGAACGCAATAATGTTGGCTGCATTAAATAATAATTTTGAAAATGTTTATGTTTCTTTAAAAAACAAAAAAACACACCACACTTCAATTTTAATGTCGTATTTTTGCTTAAGGTCACTATTATGTTTCCTGAATAACAACAAAAAAGTATTTGATACAAAAATATCCAATAGTAGAAATTTGAAAATGGAAAAATAAAAGTATCTAAACCTTTCTCACACTAAATCCAGTTTTATCAATTGTTTCATATTTACATGCCCTTCTCTACTGTATAAATCTCAGAATCTTTCAATTCTTGATTCTTGTAAAAGTCTTGATAACTGTAATTGATTTCGTGATAACACATTCTTTAACAACCACCCTTTATTTTTTTAATTTAATTATTTATTTTTTTTAATATTTATTTTATTTTTGAGAGAGAGCTCATGTACAAGCAGGGGAGGTGCACAGGGAGAGGGGAACAGAGGATCCAAAGCAGGCTCTGTGCTGATAGCATAAAACCCTATGCGCGGCTCAAATTCTCAAACTGTGAAATCATGATCTGAGCCAAAGTCAGATGCTCAACCAACTGAGCCACCCAGGTGCCCCACAATCACTCTTTATTTTAAATAAAGACAGTCTTTGCAGGAGCCAACCACTGTCAACCCCACTAGTGGTTGTATTTCTGAGGGAAGCCCGTCAAAAGAGAAGTGTGACATTTATTGAGTACTCTCCTTGTGCCACATATAAGCTTAGGAGATGTCCATATGTGAGGTAATATAGACTGTGGATGAAAGCCCAACTTTTTTTCACACAGCCTAAGTCTCAGTTCTATTATTTCCTTAGACAAGCTATTAACTCACCTCTGCCTCAGTTTCTTCATCTCTAAAATGAGGATAATAATAGCATCCTACTGTAGAATTATTGTGAAAATTATATAGTAGCTCTTGGATATGATCTTCCATAATAAAGAAGTGGCTTCTGTGGCTATCATTAGCATCATCATCATCATCAACTGTAAAGTGGATTACTTTCTCTGATACAACTAAGAAATTGGTAGGAAGTATTTACATTGGATGATTACAAAGGGCATCACAGCAAAAAATGTTTCTTATTTGTCTTTATATCCATAACATCAGGCTCAACATCAGGAACATAGTAGGTACTTATAAAGACTACTTTCACTTCTGATACACATTAAAATCAACCAAGGGAAAACACACATAGGTCAGAGTCCAGAGGAGTTCCAGGTATGATGCTTTCTGTTGTTGTCTTCTACTAGAGGTGTGGACAGTGCTAACTCCTCACAGCAAAGATGTGTAACAACGTACGTGAAGTATTGCCAACCAGGGAAGCTCACCCAAGTCTTGGTGTCCAGAGTTTTTTATCGGGGCCTGGTCACATAAATGTAGTTGACCGCTTGGAGTTTCCAGCCCCTCCAAAAGCTGAATTGACAATGTATGGCCTAAAGTCCCCACCATAAATGGTGGTGTTAGTGTAGACTACTCAATGTTTCCAAAGCCTCCATGTAAACAGACATTCTTCAGGCAGGACATTACAAGGCTTAGAAATTACTTCCCAGGAGCGGAGAGCAAAAGACAGGCCTCTTTGAATGAGATTAATACTTTACTCCACAGTGTTGAGAAGTAATTTTGAGTTAATGAATTAAGCTTTGAATCCAGGTAAGGAGTAAAATAAAGAGAGGCAATCAGATCCTCCCAAGACTTACACTGACTTAGACTACACTTATTTTAAGAAAGATTATAATGGATGCTAGACTAGGATAGTGAATCCAAGAATTCCTATTTGTAAGTTGTATATACAATGCTGTGATAGATAAAGAACTTTTATACCAAGAGATAGAAAAGTTATGACAAATGAAGACTTTTATTTTGTTTTGGTTTTGGTTTGGTTTTGTTACCCCTCACTTGTGTTTGTTTTCTGTCATAATCACTAGGCTGATGCATCTAAAATATAGGAAATAAAGAACACAGATCATGTTAGGGGCCCACTCTTCCTCATCTTCTCAGGTTACAAGAAGAACACTTCCTAGAACAGAATTAGAAGTATGAATTACCTATACCCTAATTTTCACAGCTGGAGGCAAAGAAAAATTCTGTAAGCCATTCTTAAAAGCTAAATCCAGCATCTCAGGGAAGATGGCTTTTGAGAACCTCTGTTTTCACCTATTGACCCAGTTTCCCTCAAAACAACATTAGAAAGAAGCTGGAAACTATAATCCTTAATTTTCTCACTGAATAGATACTCACTTCTTTCATGAGCCCCACCTCCAATACTTATTTTGGGCAACTGTAATATGCACAAATGCATCCTGATTAATATATTATACCTGTTTGCTAAGGAAGCAGAGGGAGACCACAATGTATTGTTTTTACTTGAGGGATATTAGAACAATGTAAAATGTGTTCTAGTTCAGTGAATGTTCAAAATTTTACCTGCTGTGAATAAGTGCATATAGATAGTTTTGAAACTGTGCCTGTTGTGATTAATCCACTTTTGTTTACTTTGTAAACAATACTGTTCAATAAGAAAATGACTGAGGTCAAATTATAATAGGTTGAAAACCAGCAAAAACAACAATAATAAAACTAAGTAACAAGTCCAGAGCTTTCATGCCTTAGTTGCTTCTAGGATACTTGCATCTTGTTAGACTGGCACAACAAAGGTGTGGCAGATGTGCTATTACCAATGCCCATTATACAGCTAAGAAAAGTACAACACTGGAGCTCTTAAGCATCCAGCTCAGGTCACAATCTCAGGGTTTCATGAGATCAAGCCCCTTGTCGGGCAATCCACCTGACCATGTGGAGCCTACTCGGGATTTTCCCCCTCTCTCCTCTCTCTCTTTCTCTCTCTCTCTGCTCCTCCCCAGCTCACACTCTCTCTGTCTTTCTCAAAATAAAGAAATAAAACTTAAAAAAAAAAGGACAACAAAAAGAAAATAAATAGATACCGACTGGTAGTGCTGGGTGTAAATGCATAGCTGTCAATATATATATTTTATAGAAATATATATTTCTTGTCAATACCTATATTTTTCCCATTTGCTTTTGTGGTCTTATATAGAAAGAGAGCAAGCTGTTATTCCTATAAGGATGAGGAGAGATGTCCCGGGCTATAGTTACCCAATGTTGGTGTTGGGGCTAGTGGTATACAGCTCTAAGCAAGTTTCAAAGTAACCCCATACCTTCCTGTTGTGCCCCCAGGTGCATAGCTTGATGTGTAACCTGCATTGTCAGAGAGGTTATTTGGCTGGATGTATCAAGAGCCTGATTCCAGGGCCTCAAGTATGGGGGAGGTGCCAGCAGTGTTCAGTATGTAATTTTGTTCTCAGCTCCCTTCAATCTATGCCTGCCTCCCCACTGGGCCAATTTATAGTGCAGTGTAAAGTAATGAACAGTTACAGTGTCCCTGGGAAAATCAGCAAGTTTTACTCAGTATTGCATTACAGCCAATTGTTATGTATACTTCCCCATTAGTCAGCTTGAACAGACATCAATGAAATCCGCAGATATTTCCCAAATCTCATTAAGACATCACTTTACCCTTATTTCCACCAAATCTTTTACTAGGTGGCTAAAAGATAACCAGATACATTGATTTTACTTTCGCTGTCTTTGTAATTCTTTTCCTGGAATCTGGCAGAGGGATTAATAGGATTAAAGCTCATTTTCAAAGAATTGGCAGCAGACTAGAACTAGGGGGAAAAAAGAAAGAATGATTAATAATTTAGATAATTAGGTCTTAAATAATCAACATGTTTTACAACCCTCCCCAACCGTTTGATTCTACTAGACTGAGAGATCTTGAAAAATCACATGGTTTATTGCCCAGCCAGCTCCCTCAACCATCCCCAGCAGCCTCCCACCTCAAAGCTCAGCTCATTCTTCCACCTTCCCTGTGATCATAAGATTTCAGGGAAATTAAAATAGCAGTGCTATTTCTGGGATAAAGTTTAGAGGCTCCTGCTTTCCTCATTAGATCACATTCATTTTAATTGAAACTATTGTTTATAAGTAAAAATAAACAAACAAAAAACTATCTTGCAGTACCTACAGTAAAAAGGGAAGATGTGACAATCTAAAGGCTTTTCATGAATACGGATCCCATTAGGCTCATGAGGGGATTGAAACCAGACACTAGAAGGTTTGAGAAGGGCCAGGAAATTATTTATTCTTCTCTGTCTTTTCATCTTCATCTCTTTTTGCCTCTCTAGGATCAGTGTTTCTACATCTTGCTACTCAATACACAGCCAGTTCATTGATTTCTGTGAGCGTTGCAGTTTTTATTGTTTTGTTTGCCTTTTTCTTCGGCACTTGTAATTATTTCATTTCAATCAATTCTAGAAAGAGCTATGATCTCTTTGCCCAAATGTACTTCCCTTGGAATGAGAATTTGTTCCCCCTTGGGTCAGCTCATGTATGTGACTATTACACACTTGGTGGTGAGGCTGACTATAGTGTATGAGATGGCCAAACAGCAATTAGTCCTCAGCTGTGTACACATTTGCCTCTCAAAGCATGAATATCTTTGAGGTCAATAATCATATTTTATTTTTTGTTGTTTCACCTGAACCCTGTGCCTTCTATTGAAGAAGTGACTGAGTATTTTTAAGTGGTGATAGTGTTTTGTAAAAAATGGAGGACAGGGCCACTGCCCTTAGAAAGCATGCAGAGTAAGAGGTTCCCATGAATTTCTCAGTATTTACTGAGCAGTGGAAGAGTGTGTGAATATTGATGAAATACAGGCAGCAGCACCTGAGGTCACTGACAGCTGATCAGAAAAATTGGTGGCACATAAGCATGTCCTCTAAACACATCACTGTGTTCATTAATACTACATTTTATGAGCACTGTTAAAAAATTTTGGAATAACTATCTTGATACCTAAAATATTCTTCATCACATAGGTTTCTAATTTCATTTTAAAAAGCCTATAGAGATTATTTATTCAATGCTGGTAAACAGAATGTTAATCAAAACAAATTACTTATTTTATATAATTATGTATTTATTTTAACAAAAGTAAAGAAAAATGTGACTTAGGTGACACAAAGTGCTATTTTGATAAAGTTTTCTTAATCATGACACCGTATCACTATTAGGTTGTACATGTTACTCATTGAAGGAACTGTTGGGTAGGCTAAATGGTTTTGGAAATTTATGTGTGTCATGATGGTTCAAGGTGCTCATTCTGTTCTGTGCAGTCTCATTTAATTCATGTGACAATTAGTTTTACTGATGAAGGAAGCTGTGCTTAGTGGTGTTAGATATCTTTAATAAGACCATATAGTTACTAGGTGATAGTGTTAGTTTTTTGTATACTTTTAACTAAGTACAAAAAATTATTTGTTGCCCAATTATTCAATATGGGGGTTGATCAATTATTGAAAACTAAAGTCACAACTATTAACTATACCTGAACTTCACATTTTCTGTAGAAGGTATATTGAAGGAAAAGAGAATTTTGTTCATATTAGACAAATTAACAGATAAACATTTTTCTAGTAGGTATGCTATAGCCAAGTGAAATGAATACATTTGTGTTTATGGCAAATGCTCTGGAAACAGTGTAGAGAATAGTTAAAAATTCCAAGATTGCAATATTACTTTTAAAAAAGGGGAGTTGCAGTAAAGACTGTATTAACTAGGAAATGTGGCCAGTAAAAATGCCTATTTTGTATGGTTTATTAAATAGATCCGACTTTGTAACTCAGTTAATCAAACCCATGATAACAGCCTATGCATCCTTCAGCTAAGTCACCATCAAGGCCTCCCTTGACAAAGCAAATGTGTATGGAAAACCTGCATATATTTTACTTCATGTTATATGTCTTCAAAGAATTTTAACTGTGCAATTGGAGTTATGAAAGAAATGATAACATGCTACTACTTAGGTAATAAATGGATTATGTAAATAATAAAACTATATCTAAATAGGTAAATTCTTAATTCCAAGAGAATTATAGAAAATCATCCATTCATGAATTACTTAGTAAGATAAAGTATATGTAGGAGGCATTATTGAATGCAACAATATTGATTAGGCTTTCTTCATAAATCCCAGCCTATGAAACATTGACACCTCTGGTACATTACTCACAGTGGGAGGTCCAAACCCCTAAAGCTCCAAGACTGAGAAAGCTCTGCTATTTCAAGGACTCAGATCCCATAAGACCGGACTGTAATGGATCACTGTGTTTTGCACCAGGTCCTGCCTATTCCTCTGCTAAGGGCCTTGGGAATCTGCTCCATTCTTTCCATTCTAGCAAATGTCTCTACTCCCCCAACAAAATTTGCTTTCTCACGTAGCCACAATTTGCCCTTCCACCTGAATGGCCCTCTTTCCAATCCTTCTTCTGTTTCTATTCTGGACTCCTACTCATCCACAAAGCCTCAGATTCGATACCATGTCCTGGAAGAATTCAGAGTGCCCTTCCCTGGACTGCCATAAAATACTTTCAGTAACTCCATGAGGGCATTGTCATCTGATTTTACCTTCCGTGTTTATCTTTCCTCAGTGTATTCTTTAAAGGAAGAACTTTGCTTTAATCATCTTTATATTCACTTCATCTTGTAAGGCACAGGATGATAAATTCTAAATAAATGTTTGTTAAATAACAAATGAATATAGGCCTAACTGGGGCATCCTTCGTTTTCTAGGGATTTTATTGCCCTAGTTGACCTGTTTCAGAGTGAGGCTGACTCCCCTTCATGCAAATTAAGGGAGACTTCTTATCTACTGAGGGGATATAAAATGACCAACATTTAACCATTCTTGACTACAGAAACAACTATTTTTATATGGTTCAGCATAATATCACCTAATCATAAAATTAAACTCATCTTTATGTGGCTACTGACTAAACACATACTATGGACATAGACTTTATTCATGATTTTCACAGTGTGCTAGGGGATTTTCTTAGTTCTGAGGATAAAAGTTCAGCTTAAAATTCGGATTTTAGAAGAAGAAACAGAAAATAATCAGCTTACTCAAATAGTTTAATTCTAGTAATGAAAAGGAGAGGATGAGGGAGGAGGTGGAGGAGAAGAAGAAAACATGTTAGGGAAAAGAAGAGCAGAAAGATTAGTGTTTAAGGAAAGTTTCTCCCACAAGTAACAATCTGAGCAGAGACTTGCGTGGAATATGGGGTAAGCCTCATGTTCTGGAGGAAGAACACTCTTGATAAAGGGTCCAGAAAATGCAAAAAGCCCAAGATGGCATGTTGGGACAGTGAAAATGTCTGTGAAATAGCCAAGAGTTGGATAATAGTAAGGATTTTGGATACCGGTCTGGGGATAATGGGAAACTATTGGAGTTTATGTTTAGGAAAGTTATACAATCTGAATTATACTGGAAGCGATCACTCTGGCCGCTATATGGCGATAAGACTTTAGGGGGCAGGAAACCCACTAGAAATAGACATCCAGGTAGTTGATAATATTGACTTGGATGAAGGTTATAGAAATGAAAGTTTTGAGAAATGAACAAAATCAGGACATATTTTAAAGGACTTGCTCACAGGGATTTGCTACTCACTGTACAGACATTCACATCTGTCTAAGCTGTGAATAAAAGAAGCAGCCCATGACAGATGGGAATTGTCCTGGTACTGTCAGTCATGCCTTACTGATATTTGGGAGTTTCTCTGATGTTCGAGGGTAGACAGTGATGTCCTCATGGTGAGCATAAAAAATGTAACAGAAGACCCACATCACACTGGGCCATTTTATGATTATGATGGGTCAAGACAAAAATAAGACCATCCTTTAAACATATCCAAATGCACATAAATACATGAATATTGGCCAAACCATAAAAATGCCCAAATGTCCCCCAACCCTGCTATGTTGCCACTTTCCCAATCATAGCTTTAGCCTTGCTTTGTTCCTCTGTCTTCTACATAAGAACTATTAAGTTACCTAATAATGAAATTACCCCTGCTTTCTGATTCATCCTATCCAGAGAAAAGGCTTACTTTCTTTAACCTTTCCCCAAATAATTTAACACAAGGCCAGTACTATAATAAGTCCTTCTAATAGCTTCTCACTGAGACACCCCACAGTTCCCATGGTGAACATTATCCTCCGTTGCAGAAGCAATAAACCAAACTTTGCTCAACTATATTATTCCTGGTGGCCTTTGGCTAGGGGGCATTGACAGATATTGATAGTAGGCCAATAGTTTTATAATACCTTGGGAAATTTGGTTGTCTATTTTTAAGCCTGAAAACCTATAGCAAGATCCGTATTAAATCTCTTACCAAAATATTTAATTTTAGGATTAAGTCTAGATCCTGCAGTCATGTATCATGTGAATAAATCAGATGAAAGCTGGCCTGGGGAACAAGTCTACTCCAAGAAATCTGCTGTATTCTTATAAGTGTTTAGTAATGAGAGTACCTCTCTTTCCCTACCCTGAATAGAAAATTATCTTCTCATCTCAGAGAACATGGCCAAAAATGAATACTATTTATTTGTTATGCTTCCAAGGAGTTCCCTTAAGCTTCATAGTCAAACACTTGTCACTCTGTTGAGATTACCCTAGGTTTCACATGCAATGCTTGTATTCTGTAGTAGACTCTTATTGTTTTGGCAAACCCTTAGAAAGAGATAAACCTCCTTTTAATAGTTTTCCATAAAGGGTGTTCTTTAACTGCCTTTACCCACCCAGACAATCAAAGTCTTCACAGGTCAATCCAGAGAAGGAGAGATGAGGCTGCTCTCATCCAACTGAGTCTAACCTGGATTTCAAATATGTCAGGATGTGGTACATTAATTGTAATAAAGTGGAGGTGATGTAGTGAAAGTCAAGGGATTAACAGTCTAAGACCATGTTCTATGATTTGGGGTGTAAGTGTTTTAATCATTATAAATGTTAATTTCCCTCTCTAAAATGCATAGATAATTAAATGAAGTATAGAGCATGTGAAATAATATGTATGAAATTATACTGTATTTAATCTCGACTATATATGTCCATTATAGGTAGAACCATATTTATTTTCTGTTTGTTCCTAAAGGTTAATTTGTCTAACATTTGATTGTAATTGTGAACTACATAAAATTATCTAGAGGGAAAAAAAGATAATTTACTCAAGCTTATTAAATATTAGCTGTGCATTGACTGCAAAATCTATGGATCTTGTAAATTAATAATAGAATCTTTAGATCAGAATAGCCCTTGTCAGCAATGGTACGCTCCACATGTTTTCTTCTTCCAAAGGTGTTCTCAAAACCAAATGAGATTAGACAAAAAAATGGTCTGAAACAGATGACTGTCATAAACTTAAAATTAGACTGTGAAACTGAAAAACTAATATGAACATATGATTTTGTAAGGTGTTTTATGGTGTTTTGATTATAATGATGTGGAGGTGGAAACTGATGTGTGATGTGGAGAAAGTCAGAGGTGTGGAGTCAGAGGAGACTGTAAGGCTATAGGCTATAGTTTAGGGTGTTAAGTCTTTTAATCATCTCAACGTTGAGTTTTTTATCTGTACTGCAGAGGTAAGTAAATACAGTGCAGAGCATATTAAGTAGCATATATGAAATATTTTACCCATTACAAAACACTATGCAAGTGTTTATAGAAGAGCTCTTGGCTTTGTGATAAAGGAAACAGCTAAGGGTGATGCCAAGTTGCTCTTGATAGATTTGGCCAGTGCGAATGTTTAGCTTGAATGGATTTCAGTTGAATTGGATGTTTTGAAATATAGTTCCTAATGTTATATTAAAATAGTACTCTGATAGAGAGTAAGAGATCATCTAATTTCCAAAATGTCATATCTGTGTCAAGGGAGCAATTTCCACACTGGGACAATCTCATTGTGTCAATAATACTTAAATGAGTCACTGCTATTTGTAAACCTTTAATTGTGATAGCTAGCACAAAATAATATGTGTAAAACATGATTATATGGTTATCACTCTGTTTAATAGGGTTTGCAGCCTCTATGTACACATAACAGCTGCCAGAGCAAGCCCTCAATTAATTTTACATAACAGGAGCGATTTTACACAATTACTTGAAAATCTTTGGCCATGTTCCATTTCTCTGACATAAACATATGGGCCAAAATCACAAGAAATGATTACTCCATTGGGATCTCTTACGATAATAATTACATAACTATATAACTACAGTTAATATTTTTCCAGATTCAATTTTCAACTTTTATTCAATATCACTTGATGTTTTAAGGGTTATTTTGATATGTGTAATGTGAAGTAGCTACTATTAGAAATAACATTTATTGAGTACTTATTAATCCTAGGCTCTTTGCTAATCATTTCAAATTTATTAACTCCTTTAGTCTTCAGACTTCCTAAAGAATAGGTACTGAAATTATTTTTCCAGTTAGGAGGAGACAAATTGAGGGGGGTTAAGTAGCCTTGACTAAGGTCACAGTGACCAATAAAGCAGAATAGGCAAGACTCTAACACAGGTCAGCTGGTATCTAAAGCAATTTTCTTAACCACAAACCCCCAGTTTCTTTTTGTCACTATTTGATATGCTATTGTCAGAGCTAAATTCAATGCAGGAGTTATTTTTCCTAACTATAATTATAAATTACTTCAGAATGCATGTGTTTATTAGCTGTGACAATTAGTAACATCATGTAGGCACCATCAGCTATATTTTGCTAATTATCCACTTAGATATTCATTCCACAAGTATTCATTAAGCACCTAGTATAGTCAAGCCCCTGTGCTTGAGTTGACATATTCAGTTGCTCCTGCTGCCAAGAAATGCAGACGTGTACTCTCCAGTCAGGAAGCATGTTTCTTTCTAATCATCTTATCTCAGGATGTACTTCCTTTCCATTTGGGAAGAGAATAATTATAGTTGAGTCCACATTCTATATATAGCTAATCTATGAGTCTTTTAATCATAGTTCCTTCAGTTATCTTCCTATCCCCTTGCATTTACAAATATCTTTATTATAGACTATATCATATTTCATTGCAATTTCTACTTATGTATCCATTTGCCCTTTTAATCCATAAACTCCTTGAGCAGAGACACATATCGTATTTATCTTTGTTTTCAGCATCTATATTATAATCTGTGCTTAATGAACTGTGTTGTCTGAAAGAAAGAATGAATAAATGAATGAATGAATGAATGAAATCTCCAGTGTACTGTAGAGAATTTAAGATCACTGCTTAAAAGAATTCTAGGAAAAGACAAAATCATTTTATTACTGTATTCACCAGATATCAGTAAGAGCATTTCAGCTGGAAATGACAGAAATGACCTCAAAGTACTTATGCTGCCATGCAAGGTAGGTCCTTTGAGGCTTCCGTCTGTCATGTACCAGGGCTCAGGGGGAGAGGTACAATAACACAAAGTAAGGTTAAAGTAATAGGCCTTATTGAGGAAATTTACTATTCAGGTATCAGCGAGAGGAGAAGGCCTGGTTGCTATGATCTTCAATATCAATATCCAGGGAGGTGAAGATGAGTCCAGGTTCCACCCTGGAATACCTATTCTTGCTTTGTGCACAGCAAGCTCCAGTAAGCCTCACACTGGGAAGTTAGTGAAAATAAGAGGACATATGCCTTCTGGTCTGACTGAATCCTAGCGTGTACATTTTCCCAATAAAACCTGTTGCTTAACCCGTATTTAGCCATACTGCCTGACTGGCTAAACTACAAGGCACCAACCATATAAGGTGTAAGGAGAAAAAAGTAAATTTATGGTTCAAGTCAACTGAAAAGACCATAGGTGTTATTGGAAACTTTATACAAATACTGTCCTGTGTTTCCCATGGCTGCTGTAAAAAATTATTACAAACTTAGAGACTTAAAACAACAAAGATTTAGAAAGTCCCTTTCCCTGTGTCTGCCTCTCTCCCCATCATCAGTTTATCTACATCATAAAACAGTGAAGGTGTGACTAAGGTCTAGGGATTAAGAACATTTCATTTTGCTGCCCCCAAGGAGTGCACACATGAAACAATTCAGAAAATAATAGGCCTTGGAAGGAAGGGAAACTTTCCTCCTATCATGGATCCCGAAACTAGGAAGCTGTATCTTATTAGCTGCTGGCAGCCCTCTTCCTGTCTTGTGGAACTTAACAATAATGCCCTAATACAGAAAAAGAGAGTCAAAGTAACTATGGAAACTTTTCTTTAGGAAGTTCGAAGATTAAAGGAGATAATGCATTTGAAATGTTTAGCAGAGAACTTAGACTTTAGTTAACACTTGATAAATATTAGCTCTAATAATAACTAAGAGCTATATCTCTGTAGCAGGCAGAAAAAAATGCATCCCCAAAGATATACCATAATCCCTGGAACCTGTGAATATGTTATGTTACATATAAGAGGGAATTAAGGTTTCAGGTAGAATTAAGTTTAATTATCAGCTGACTTTAAGATAGGGAGATTATTCTGGTGGGCTCAATTTAATCAGAAAACTCCTCAAAAAATAGAAGAGAGATACAGGAAAGTCACTATCAGTGATACGATAGAAGAGCGACTCCGTCACCATTGCTGGTTTTGAAGATAGAAGGAGACCACAAGCTAAGGAATGTGGATGGCCTCCAGAAACTAGAAAAGGCAAAAAACCAGTTTGTTCCCAAGAGCCTGCAAAAAGGAAAACAGCCCTGCCCACACTTTCATTTTATCCCAGTAAAACCCATTTAAGCCAATTTTGGATGTTGGGGCCTGTAGAAATGTAAATTATGTTTCTACAGGAAAGTATGTCTATTTGGGTTAAATAACATCTCTCTACATATCTGTGTTGGTGGTCCTCCCACCCAAAGTAAGTCAGAAATACAGACTCAATATAAAACTTGGATCTTAGCTTGTCTTTATATGTTTTATCATACACAATATATCCTATGTGTATTTTTAATGTTTATTTATTTTTGAGAGGAGATAGAGACAGAGTGTGAACAGGGGAGACAGAATCTGAAGCAGGCTCCGGGCTCTCAGCTGTCAGCACAGAGCCCACCCAGCATGGGGCTCAAACCCACGAACTGTCAGATCACGACCTGATTCGAAGTCAGACGCTTAACCGACTGAGCCACCCAGGTGTCCCATGTATATGATATATCTTAAAGTTTGCATAATGAAAACTTTTGCTAAATAATGATTGAATGACATGGTTTTCGGTTTGTAAATGATAACATAGTTCAGCGGCACCTAGGTAGCTCAGTTGGTTAAGTGTCTGACTCTTGATTTTGGCTCAGGTCATGATCTCACGCTTCATGGGGTCGAGTCCCACATCGAGCTCCATGCTGACAGTGCAGAGCCTGCTTGAGAGTCTGTCTCTCCCCTCTCTCTCTGCCTCTCTCCCACTCATGCACATGCCTGTGTACTTGCTTTTCTCTCTCTCTCTCTCTCAAAAACAAATAAATAAACTTTAAAAAATAAACTAAAAGCTAGTTTAAAATGTAGGTCAGTTTACTTTTGTCTCTTTCAAAGAAAAAATATTCTAAAGTAAATAATTATGTTGACTTAAATACGTTGAAAAATAGTTGTATAAAAGATACTATTTTACAAAAATGTAATATGTGATCTTGACATTTTTTAATGTGTAAAAGGTTGATTTTCTGTTGTAATCATAGATGTAGTGTCCTAGACTTTAAGGAAAACAAACTAATGTTCATGTGATTGGCCATCTGTATCAATTCTCAAAAAAGAATCTCATAATGTACATTCTTTTGATAATAATCATCTATGTACCAGACACTAAAAGCTGAACACGCGTGTATTTGCCTTTTGCCCTTTGCAATAAACTATAAGTTAAGTACCATCTATATTTTATAAGTGAATGAACTGAAGCTCAGATTGATTTTCTCAGCATCACATATCATTTAAGCAGAAGCCAGGTCTCTCTGACAAAATAATACCCTTCATATTCTGCAATGACAATATATCCCTTTATTTGGGGGGAAAAGATAGATTGACTGCAACTTTGGAGCTTGTAGTTTTCTGTCTTACTTACATTAACAGTCACTGAAATGTACCCTCGTTTTTGTTGCCCCTCCAAGCATATTTGCTGAATACATGAATGAAATATGTTGTGTTTCCACCTCTCACAGATTGGAGCACCCTTCTGTGAAGAATGCGTGCTGGAGTCTACAAGAAAAAATAACTATTTAGTAAACTCTAATTCTTCTTAAGGAGTTACAAGTTTAGTGAAAAAGATAAGACAAAAAAATTAAGATTTTCACAGACACACAGACACACACACACACACATATATATATATATATATATATATATATTACCAGAACATTAGAGTATGTGTTCTACTTTCCCCATGAGAAGCATAGGGAACTTTATAAAGAGAGATAACCCACTTTTGGGTGGATTAATGACCTTTTTGGAAAAAAAATTAGTATTTGTGGCTAATTTGGAAGGACACATAATTTCCAGTGTGTAGCAATATGAGAACAGACTAGGCAAGGCTGAAAAGCAGCCCGCAAGATGAGCAATAGAGTTGGAGGAAGGAGAAACAGCATTGTGAGCCATCTCTATTATAAATGGAAAGAGGGAAAGGCAAGGAAGTGGATCTTTTTTAAAATGTTTATTTATTTTTGAGAGAAAGAGAAGTAGGGGAGGGGCAGAGAGAAGAGAGACAGAAGATCAGAAGCGGATTTTGCACTGACAGCAGAGAGCCCTATGTGGGACTCAAACTCACTAACTGTGAAATCTTGACCTGAGCTGAAGTTGGAAGCTCAACTGACTGAGCCACCCAGGTGTCCCAGAAAGTGGATCTTTAGGGCAAGATTGATCTTAAAACCCAGAGAGAGTTCACATTTAAGATTTAGAATTAAGGTTTAAATCATGGCTTATGAAACAAAAATAGTAATTGAACACTTCAGTAAAGGAAGATTATCCCTTGGAAAATTTTTTAATTCTAACTTACCTCTTTAAGAAGGTGAAGCAGTCCTTTTGCTGACAAATTTAGAAACTATTTCTCCATTTTTTTCAAGGCTTGTGAATTTGTATCATGTGTGCTTACAGGGATTTTTTGCTCTTAAATTTTACTTTGATATATTTCTCATTTCTTTATACTGTTCTTTTGGTATTTTCTCTAACTTGTCTTAATTCTCCTTTTTTCCCCATCAAATTGTGTGGTCCTTTATTCTGTTCTCTAGGATTGGGGCCATCTTTTGTACCTTTTCAATTTCATAAAGATGTAAAGTGCTTGATATTTTGTTTCAAATAGTACTGCAGTGTTTCTGAATGACTTGGTTT
Source organism: Panthera leo (assembly GCF_018350215.1). Classification (NCBI taxonomy): domain Eukaryota; kingdom Metazoa; phylum Chordata; class Mammalia; order Carnivora; family Felidae; genus Panthera; species Panthera leo. The sequence continues at coordinate 35,668,452 of NC_056691.1, read as the reverse complement.
TACTAAAAACATGTGTCTAGATTCTATTAGCATTTTGTTTGTGTCTGTTATATCACATAGAATAAAAAAGCTATAAGGAATCGTAGGAAATCACCTGGTCTAGAATAATAACAATGATGTCCACTCTCTTTAATGAAGGTTTTGAAATGGTATTTTCAAATCTTCTTGATAGGGTAAACCTGTGGTTAGTATTCTTGACATAAAATCTCTCTTTTGTTTATGCTATAATCATTATTTCTTGATGTTCCCATTTCCAAAATGGTAACAGCTGATGTGGTCTCTTCCAGTATAGTCCTCTCTTTTACACCGATTTCTAATTGGAGCCAAATAGTTGATGCCTATGTATTCAAACTCTATAGGGTGACTCTCCCCCCAAATCTTATTACTAAAGATTTTGTCTTGTCATCTGCCGTGAATTGTGACTTATGAATAGTGCAAAAGAAACACATGCAACACTGCAATTCTGTCACTACTGTGCTTTGAAAATCTGATATCATCCATTTTCAACATGTGACTTAAAAAGAAAAGTGAGTTAAAAATGAGAACTGAGGATGTAGACACAGCTATGTTCCCCAAACTCAGCTGTACCCATTCGAAGTAAAGCATAAGCCTTATCAATCATATCATTTAGGTGGTATTGATTGTGTTAAGGAACCACAGAGAAAGGAGTAAAGGAAGCATGTGATGTAGACACAGCCCTTGAAATACTTTGTAATGAGACCAGAAAATTAGGATATGAGCATATGAGTTATTAACTAATATATGTAAATTTGATGAAAAATACTCTCTTTCACTTAAAAGTGCTAAATTACTAGGAATTTGGGATTCTTTATGTTTGACCAGTGTTTTAAAAATGACACTAAGAGGGGCATCTGGATGGCTCAGTCAGTTGAGCATCTGGCTTTGGATCAGGTCATGATCTCATGGTTCGTGGGTTCAAGCTCCGCATCAGGCACTGTACTGACAGCTCAGAGCCTTGGAGCCTGCTTCGGATTCTGTGTTTCCCTCTCTCTATCTATGCCCTTCCCCCACTAGCACTTTTTGTCTCTCTCTCTCTCTCTCTCTTTCTCTCTCAAAAGTAAATAAACATTTAAAAATTTAAATCAGCAAGGAAGAAGAAAGACTTAAAAAATAATAAATAGAAATGACACTAAGAGATATTTTACCTGATACGAATATCTTTAAAAATAACTGAACAAACTGAGGGCATTTAGATTGAGGATAATGCCTGGTGGTCAATACTGGAAAGTTCATAGTTTCTACCATGTGTAAAGTAACTAGATATAAATCCAAGTTAAGTGAGTATGTTTACAATATATTTACATGCACTCTGATTTTATGACTGTTATTAAAAATATATAACCAATGTCTTGAGGCATCACCAGTATATGAATACAAATATGAAGTATGTTAATAGTCATAATTCAAATATCACTGCCACTTTCTCCAACTTATTCAAAAGCTCAACATCACTGGGAGAACTGTGGAGAATGTTCCTCTCTATACCACACGTCTTTACCAGGGGTCCAAGGCAGATCCTCTCTGAGGCTTTTATTAAAAAAAAAAAAAAAAAAAAAAAAAAAAAAGTCCATTTTAAATGCTAGCCATTTTGTGCAGGGGCCATAATCCTTGACAAAGGCCATTCTGTTTGTTTTGTATCCATGCTAATCAGTGGATACAAATAGGTTTCTTAGGGTTATCACTCTTACCAATTTTCTTAGACTTATTTGTTTCAGTATGAGACCCCCTCCTACTATATGTACTGATAATGATGATAAAGAATTTATTTTAAGACAATTAAGTGCTTAGTATCTGTCCCATCGAATATGGTAGCCCTGGGTATTTGATGATGAATAAGTCATAATCTCTATCTTATCTTGTCTAGCTGCATGGAAGCAGCAATACCCAGTCCAGATTGTGGTTCAAAAATTCTTAGAGCAAGTCATGTTTCAGTGTGGAAACAAAAATGAGTAATGACTAGTCAGTTCTTCTAGAATTTAGGTAGAAAATTACAATGCAGAAGCATTGGGATAAAAGTAAAGCATAGAATATTAAGGTAACTATAAATAGTTCAATGTAACTATATTGATGTGTGTGTTAATCTACAGGAGGAGGAACACAGCCAAGAGCTTGGAAGAAAAGGACTTTGAATGTTTTATTAGAAAGGTGAAGATTTATGTGGAGTCACTGAAATTAAATGACAGGGGCAGATTTTAGGTATTAGAAAGATCAGTCTGGCATCATTGTGGAGAATAGAAGCAGCCTAAACTGAGACTTGGAGACCAAATAAATATCAGTTTGGGAAATGACAGTGACAGTGGCAGTGGGGTGAAGAGATTAAGTGATTTACTGGTTGTGAAGGATGAAGTGAGGTAGAGTACAGGAAATAGTTAGGTTTCATACTTCTGAATGAAGAAGATGGCCCCACTATTTTCTGAGATAAGAAACACAGAAGGAATCATTTTATATAAATTAAATATATCACAGGAAACTTTGGATTTAGATCTTATTTTTATCATTTTCTAGTTGGGGGAATCTGAGAGCAAGAAAGATTATATTAAATTATTCCTCCTTAACTCCACTGAAAGATGTCTAGCTGCCCTAATAAATCAGCTATGTCTGACCTAAAACCCATAATTTTTCCTCCACACCAATGCTATACTGGTAAATGAAAATCAAAGAGAGCCAAATAATCTATAGAAGATCCCTTTGTATGTGATAAATAGTTTCCCAGTTTCTTATAAAAAAGTATCCTAGTACTTACAAATGGTGAGAAGAGGATAAAGTGACCCCTCCCCAGTGCTAATGTGTGCTGGTCTTTTGTAGCCAGATAAGAGATTAGATTAACAGAAACAAAAATAGATATTCAGTCTCACAGACTTTAGAATCTCAAAGAAATGATCTCCAGATCACATTGTAAGAACAAGAGCTCTGTGCTTTAAGTCTCTGAAAATCTGTTTGGCCCATTTCATTAGAATGAAAAGTGTGATATGGTAACAAGCCAGTTGGCTGCAGCCAAGGACTCTGTTGAAGGCTTCTACAATATAGAAATGATGAATCTGGCTTATGGAGGGAATTTGGTGGTTAAATGAATTCCTGCTATTGCAGCTATTGTATGTTTCCTAGGCAACTAAAATACCTAAGAAATGGTAGCAGTTTAAGAAGAAAAGTGCTTTACAACTAAGGCGGGGTGGGGGGGTGGATACTCTTTTAAAAGGTGATATGTGGCCAGACAATATTATGATTTTTTTTAAAAAAATTACTGAATGAGTAATTGTCCCTGATGTACAATTGAGAGCATTTAAAAAAGTAATACAGGGCCAGGATGACTACATTTTATTTTTGCATTTCAGTTCCGTTTTTATTTAGTTGATTTAATATGCTGCATTTTATAATTATCAAGTTGAACTTTTTACTAATCTCTTTCTATATTAAGCAGCTTGTGCATTTTTAAAGATCTTTACCATATGTCAATTCTCTTTGGAGAAACTGTCTAAGTGTGAAATATACCTGTGAAAAACTATTTTCAATGTGTGAAGTGCATCTTTCAAAATGATAAAGATGATAAAAACTATTCTGATCATGGCATAATGGACCCACCACAATTGAATTCAAATATATGTGGCACAGACTATCGGGAAATCAAGCCAGAGGAAAAAAAAAAAAAAAAAAAACCAGAAGGCTGATGGAATATTTGAGCTGAGATGATAAGAGTCCTAGAAATAATTTTACAATGTTTGTGTTCATTTTTCAATCTTCAAGCTGTTTTTATCAGAAATTAATACTGTATTTTGTTCCATTGAACTTCAGAACATTCTAGTAATTTCTCAATATTAAAGAAAAATCCGGTTATATCGGACCAAAACATTATTTTTGAATAAAGACAATGATAGCATTTTTTTTTCTTGCAGTCAGATGATAATAGAGATGCATTTTGGTATTTGGTATAGGCTATCTTCCTCAGGGTACTTAGTTTTCAGGGACCTGCTAACCCTTGTTAGGGAGGGCAACTAAAAATACCATTCCTAAAAATCAAGTGGATCCAACACATTTGAAAACCACATTCAAAAGCATCTTGCTCTCATCTTTTCTTCTTTGGTATTTATATTGACCCAGAACCCAATGTGAATGTTTTGCTATTATGGATCATTGACTTCTACAGAATGTCCAAGTTTGCATAGCAAAGCTTTCTGAGAATGACAGCGTTTTCCATACTGATAACATGCTTAAAAAAATACAACATATCTATATGTTTCTTTCTGATTCTTTTAAAAAATTAATTAGAAATCAAATTGTCAAAAATAACTTTACAAAAAGAAGAAAAGAAGGAAACAAAGATGAGTCTCAGATATTGTACATAGATTTCGCCTATGTAAATAGAAATACTTTGAATAAAAAAGATTCAGACATAAAATACATTCTCTATAACAACATACACGTATTTGGAATTTCTAGATGGGTTTATGAGAAATTTACCACATACTTCAAACTATAATTACATTCTTCCAATATTCATGGTAATGAATAAGCTAGAAAGACAGAAAAGTTTGAATAACTCAAATCTAATGCAGAAAAAAATAATTTATAGTTTTTAAGCAAATACTCTAATTTGAACTCAATTATACTTTTAACACAAATTGATTGGACACAAAAATATCCTTATTTCTATAAACATTTCAAGTAGAATTTCATCATATAATATATTTAAAAGGTGCAATGCTTGTATGATGTTGACAACTACATATTGAAAGTGCATATTGATAAGAAAATGAAACTTGACCTAACTGAACCTCAAGAATAATCTGTTTTGAGGATTTACTTAATCAGAGTAATTTTAAACACCATCTCCTCTGATGTCAAAGTACATGGCCCTGAATTTAAATGGCATCAAAGAACAAATAGATTCATTAGGTCATGTTGCCCTGTCTCTGAAAATACAAGGATAATTTTCTGTCTTAATACCAGTAATAGATGTTTTTTTCCCAACCAACTGGTTTATTTTTATCTTATGTACACAATAATTAACCAATTCTGTTTGCCTGTTACACTGACCACTTACAAATTCAGAATTAATATTGAGACCTTTGTCTAGCAAGTAAGTAGAATATCAAGACATGCATTTACTGTATTACATTACTTCTTAAATAATCTTCTTGTTCTATAATTTACCCTTTACTCTAACTTCCTTATGCAGGAAAACAAAGAGCATACAGTGAGTGACATCAGCAACATGGCTGATTAAAACATCCCTGGTCATGTCCCTCCATCAACTCTACCAATTTGCCATTAATCCACAGACAAAAGTGTCTTTGTTGGAGCTGTGTGGGATCCAGCACCTTATGTTAAGGGACTAGGAAAGACTCTCACTCACCATTGCAGTGATCAGTAAGCATACACAACTCAGTCCTGGCTGTGGACCCTGCAGTGGCCCATGAAACATCCACAGCCCCTCTGGTATGTGGTTCAGGAGCTCCTGGAAAACTCCATCTTAGACAATCACCCACAGACAAGAAAGCCTTTGTGAAATTCACATTTCTGGTGGAGAAATTCCTCCACACTGTTGGATCAAAAAACAAACAAACAAACAAACAAACAAACAAACAAACGACATATAAGTCTGAACACATTAGAGAGAGTAAGAGGAACAATTTGACTTTACCCACATTACCCCCCCCCCCCCCAAGGCAATATGGCTCAGGGCCAAGAAAGATCTTAGTCTGTGATTTTTACTGTAGAGGAAGTGAGAGAGTATACTTCAGCACCCAGCTTCCCCACCTCTGAGGAATGCTGCCAAAGAAGCTCATTTCTCCTTTGCCCCATCCAAAGTATTGAATCATGAGCTGTGTGATGGGGTGGGAGGTGGGGGAAGAAGCTGGGGAACCATAGATAGGGTGTTCAGAGGGCATTAAAACGATGCAGATTTTACTAAGTAACTGCACTGCAGGCTCCAACAAGAGATGCCCACCCATGAGGGGCGCCTGGGTGGCTCTGTTAGTTAAGCATCCTACTCTTGGTTTCAGCTCAGGTCCTGGTCTCACCGTTCATGAGTTTGAGCCCCACATCTGGCTTAATGAGGGCACAGAGGCTGCTTGGGATATTCTCTCTGTCTCTCTCTCTCTCTCTCTCTCTCTGCCCCTGCCCCACCCATGCACTCTCTTTCTCTCTCTCAAAATAAATAAATAAACTTAAAAAATCAAGAGATGCCCACCAATGAGCAGCTGGATAAACCTTGGCTGTGGATACCTTGACTGACCTATGAGTACCCCCTGTGCTTTCCTTACATACATTACACAGACACAGGTGCATGCACACACACACACACACACACACACACACACACACACACAAACACACTTTGTGTCTATCTTCCTGTGAATGCTCCCTGTGATAGCAAGAATAAGCTTTGTCCGACAGCTAGTGAATATGTACAGAAAACCAGCCAGAACATATAGGCCAGGGAAAAACCAAAACCGTGAACTTCAGTGCCATCCTTGGGAGAGCAAAAAGGAGCTGTCAGCACTCAGCCTGGTACAACGCAGGATCAAAAGAAGACATACAAGCTTAAGAATTCTTCCACAAGGGGGAGCAAGAAACATGAAGCGGGTATACCCAGAAAAGGTTTGGGAAGCCTCAGAATCTCTAGGAGGGCTGATGGAAGATGTTTCTCTCTTGAAGGAAGTTAGTAGAAACACTGGAAGAGGTGTCTGTTACTTCAAATTTGAAGGCCGCAAAACACAACTTCAAAAAGCATGAAAAAAATCAAGGAAACATGACACCACAAAAGAACCACAATAATCTTCCAGTAACTGGTCCCAAAGACACACAGATCTGTAATTTACCCAATAAAGAATTCAGAACAGCTATTTTAAGGAAATTCAACGAGCTACAAGAAGACACAGAGACAATTCAGCAAAATTAGGAAAACATTAAACAAACAAAATGGGAAGTTAGACAAAGAAAGAAAGATCATAAAAACAAACCAAAAAGAAATTCTGGAACTGAAGAATACAGTGAATGAAATGGAAAATAAACTAGAGACTATCAATGGAAGAATGGATCAAGCAGAAGAAAAGAATTTATGAGTTAGACAACATTTTAAATTAATCAGTCAGAGAAGATCAAAGCAAAAAATAAAGAAAAAAGGGGAAAAAATCCCAAGTCATCTATGGGGATACTATAAAAGGAAATAATTATGAGTTATTGGAGCTTCAGAAGGAGAATAGAGGTGTAAGAAGGTAGAAAATTATTAAAGAAATAATGACAGAACTTTTCAAATCTGGATGGAGATTTGGATATCCAAGTTGATGAAGCTCATAAGTAACCAAGCATACTCAACTTAGAGATACTCTGCAAGACACACTGTAATAAAGCTATTAAAAATCAATACGGTCTAAAATAAAATTCAATGTGGGCTTCCAGTTGTGGAATGCATAAGTCATGAGGATAAAAGGTACAGCGTAGGGGATATAGTTAGTGGTACTATAATAGTGCATGGAGACAGATGGTAGCTATACTTGTGATGAGCATAGCATAACATATAGAGTTGTCAAATCTCTATGTTGTACACCTAAAACTAATGTGACATTGTTTGTCAACTACACATCAATAAAAAATAAATAAATAAAATAAAAAACAAAGAGAATTTAAAGGTAGCTAGAGAAAAGAAGCTGCAATCTGCCAGAAAATCCCATAAGGCTATCAGTGGATCTCTCAGCAGAAAACTTACAGGGCAGGATAAAATAGAATGATATATTCAAAGTGCTGAAAGAAAAAAAAAATAAAACTACTACCCAAGGATAATTAACTTGGCAAAGATGTCTTTTAGAAATGAAGGAAAGATAAAGACTCCAAAACAAACAAAAACTAAGGGAATTTATCACTAGATCTACTGGATAAGACATGCTGAAAGGAGTTATTTAAGCTGAAATTAAAGGAACTAATTAGTAACATGAAAATATATACTATACTGATAAAGGCACATAAATATATAGTCAAATTTAGACTACTCTAATACTGTGATATGATAGTATGATATGCTAATATGTTAGCCACAGTATAAATGTTAAAAGACAGGAGTATTAAAAGTAATGATAGCTATAATAATTTGTTAATAAATATACAACATAAAAGTAAATCATGACATCAAAAACATAAAAGGGAAGGGAGTAAAGGAGTAGAATTTTTTGTGCCATCAAGATTAAATGGTTATAAAAATAAAATACATTTTTATACCTATAATATGTTCAGTGTAAGCCTCATGGTAACTCCAAAGCAAAAACCTATAGTAGGTACACAAAAGATGAAGAGAGGGGAATCAAAGCATACCAATATAGACCATCATCAGTTCACAATGAAAGGGAGCAGAGGGAGAAAAGAACAAGGGAAATACAAATTAACCAAAAAACAATAAGATGACATTAGGAAGTCCTTACCTACGACTAATTACTCTAAATGTAAATGGATTAAAGTCTCCAATCAAAAGCATAGTGTAGTTGAATGAATTTAAAACACAACACCTAACTATATGCTGCCTACAAGAGACTCATGTTAGCTTTAAGGATGCACATAGGCTCAAAGTGAAGGGATGGATTAGACATTCCATGCAAGTGAAAACCAAAAGAGAGCAAAGGCAGTTACACTTATTTCAGATAAAATAGTCTGTAAACCAAAAACTGTAACACAAGGTAAGGAAGGTCATCATGTAGTGTAAAGAGTCAGTTCACCAAGAGGATGTAACAATCAAATATATATGCATCTAACATTAGAGCAGCGAACTTTATGAAGGAAATACTGACAGATGTGAAGGAAGAAAGAGATGACAATACAATAACAGTAGGGGACTTCAATATTCCATTTTCAACAATGTATAGATCATCCAGACAGAAAATGAATAAGGGAATGTTAGATTTGAGCTATGCTTTAGACTAAATAGACCCAACAATCATATACAGGACATTCCAACCAATAACAGCAGAACACACATTTTTTTCATGCATACATGGAAAGATAGATCATATGTGAAGCCACAAAACAAGTCTTAATAAATTTAAGAAGAATAGATTCATATCAGGCATCTTTCCCAAGCACAATGGTATGAAGCTAGGAATCAATAACAGAAGGAAAACTGGAGAGTTCACAAATGTGGAAATAAACCAGACACTTCTGAACAATGTGTGGGTCAAAGAAGAAGTGAAAAATATCTTGAAACAAATTGAAATGGAACGATAACATAAAACTTATAAGATGTCACTAAAGCAGTTCTTAATGAAAGTTATAGCAATAAATGCATATTTTAAGAAATAAAATCTCAGATAAACAATCTAACTTAACACTTCAAGGAAATAGAAAAAGACAAACTAACCTGAAGTTACAGAAGGAAGGGAATAACAAAGGTCAGAACAAAAATTCATGAAATAGAGACAAGAAAAACAATAGAAAGATCAACAAAACCATGAGCTGGCTTTTGGAAAAGGTAAAAAAAATAGACAAACTTACAACTAGACTAAAAAAGAGTCAAATTAATAAAATCAGAAATGAAAGAGGAGGTATTACAATTGATATCACAGAAATACAAAGGATCATAAAATACTACTGTGAACAATTATATGCTTCCAATATTGGATAATCTAGAAGAAATGGGTTAAATTCCTAGAAGCACACAATCTGCAAAGACTGAATCATGAAGAAATAGACATCAAAACAGATCAATAATGTGTAAGAGGATTCAATCAGTAATCAAAAACTTCATAACAAAAATGTACAAGCCCAGATTATTTCACTGGTGAATTCTACCAAATGTGTAGAAAAATTAATGCCAATCCCCAAACTCTTCTGAAAAATTGAAGAGAAGGAAATGCTTTCAAACACATTTATAAATCCAGGCTTACCCTGATACCAAAGTGAGATAACGACTGCAAGAAAAGAAAACCACAGACTAATAACCCTGGTGAAATATGAACGCAAACATTCTGAAGAAAATAATAGCAAACCAAATTCAATAGCACATTAAAAATATCATATACCAGGGTGCCCAGGTGGCTCAGTTGGTTGGGTATCTGACTCTTGTTTTTTAATTAATTTTTTTTTAACATTTATTCATTTTTGAGAGACAGAACTCAAGCAGGGGTTGGGGCAGAGAGAGAGAGGGGACCCAGAATCTGAAGCAGGCTCCAGGCTCTGAGCTGTCAGCACAGAGCCCCACACTGGGCTCAAACTCATGAACCATGAGATCAAGACCTGAACTAAAGTGGAATGCTTAACTGACTGAGCCACCCAGGCATCCTGGGCATCTGACTCTTGATTTCAGCTCCGATCATGATCTCATGTTTTGTGGGTTGGGACCCGCATCAGGCTCTGCACTGACAGTGTGGAGCATGCTTGGGATTCCCTCTCTCCCTCCCTCCTTATCTGCACCTCCCTGCTTGCAGAAACACACTTTCTCTCAGAAAATAAATAAATCAACTTTAAAAACTGAATTAAAAAAATATCATATACCATGATCAAATGGGATTTATCCTTAGGATGTAAAGATGGTTCCACATACACAATTCAATAAAATGTACACTACATGAAGAGAATAAAAAATAAAAATCATATTTTCATTAGATGCAGAAAAAACACTTGACAAAATTCAACATCCTTTCATGATGAAAATTTTCAACAAATTGGGTATAGAAGGAGCATACCTTAATATAATAAAGGCCATGTATAAAAATCCCACAGCTAACATCATAATCACGGTGAAAGCTTAAAAGCTTTTTCTCTAATATCAGAAACAAGTCAACAGTGCTCACTCTTCACCACTCCTATTCAGCACAGTACTGGAAGTCCTAGCCAGAGCAATTAGGCACAAAAAAAAAAAAAAAAAAAAAAAAAAAAAATCCAAATTAGAAAAAAAGAAGTGTTTTTATTTGCAGATTGATCAAAAAAAAGCATTAGAACTAATCCATGAATCAAGTAAATTTACAAGACACAAAATCAATATACAGAAATCTGTTGTATTTCTGTACACTAACAACAAAATACATGAAAAACAAAATTTAAAATGAAACCCATTTGGGGGCACCTTGCTGGTTAAGCATCGGAGTTCAGCCCAGGTCATGATCTCATGGTATGAGTGGTATGAGTTCAAGCCCCGCATTGAGCTCGACACTGATGGTATGGAGCCTGCTTGGGAATCTGTCTCTCCCTCACTCTCTCTGTGTCCCTCCTCCACTCACACTCTCTTTCTTTCTCTCTCTCAAAATAAATTGATGAACTTAAAAGAATCTCATTCATAATAGCATCAAAAACTATTTACAAAATAAATTTAATTAAGGAGGTGAAATATCTGCACATTGAAAAGTAAAAGGCTTATGAAAAAAATGGAAGAAAATGCAAATGATTGGAAAGATATCTCATATTCTATGTCAGAATTGATTGTTAAATTGTCCTTACTACCTGAGGCCATCTATAGATTCAGTGCAATCCTTATCAGGATTCTAATGGTATTTTTGACAAGGAAAATTTAAAAAAAGCTAAGATATTTAAAAGCTCAATAGTCAAAGTTATCCTGAGAAAGAACAAAGCTGAAGGCATCAGACTTCCTGATTTCAAACTATAGTACAGAGTTATAGGGATCAAAACAGTATGGCACTGGCATAAAAATAGGGGGTAAAGGACCAATGAAACAAAATTAAGAGCCCAGAAATAAACCCTCACATATATGGTCAACTAATATTTAACAAGGGGACCATTAATACTCAATGGGAAAAGGATAGTTTCTTCAAAAATGGTATTAGGAAAACTGGATAACTACATGCAGAAGAATGAAATTAGACCCCTTATACTACTCACAAAAAATTAACTTGAAGTGGACAAAAGACCCAAACTTGTAAAACTCCTAGACCCAAAGAAATTGTAGAGAAAAAAATTTTTGATACTGGTCTTGGTAATGATTTTTTGAATATGATACAAAAAGCACAGACAACCAAAGCAAAAAATAAATAAGCAGGACTACATCAAACTAAAAAGCTTTTGCGTAGTGAAAGAAACAATCAACATAATGAAAAGGCAACCTAAAGAATGAAGGGAAACTATTTGCAAACCATTCATTGGATATGGAGTCAATATCTAAAACATTAAAAAGTCATACATTCAATAACATAAAAAAAAAACCAAAAACAGTCTGATTTAAAAGTGGGGAGGAGCACCTGGGGCTGGCTCAGTTGGCTGAGTGTCTGACTTTCGCTCAGGTCATCATCTCACAGTTCATGAGTTTGAGCCCCACATTGGGCTCACTGCTGTCAGCAGAGTGCCTGCTTTAGTTCCTCCGTCCCTTCTCTCTTTGCTCCTCTCCCTCAAAAATAAATAAATATATTTTTAAAATTTAATGGGGAAAGGAACTGAATAGACACTTTTTTTTTAAAAGAAGAAATACAAATTGCCAACAGGCAAATAAACAGGTACTCAGCATCATTGATTATCAGGGAAATACAGGTCAAAACTACAATGAGGTATCACGTTACACCTTTTAGGATGGATGTCATCAAAAAGAAAGACATAACATGTTAGCAGAGATGTGACTAAAAGGGAACCCTTTTACACTGTTGGGGGAAAAGTAAATTAGTATAGACACTATGGAAAACAGTATGGAGATTCTTCAAGAAATTAAAAATAGAATTACCATGGGCATCTGGGTGGCTCAGTTGGTTAAGTGTCCAACTCTTTATTTTGGCTCAGGTCATGATTTCACAGTTGGTGGGACTGAGCCCCATGTCAGGCTCTGTGTTCACAGTGTGGAGCCAGCTTGAGATTCTCTCTCTCCCTCTCTGCTCCTTCCCTACTCATACTCTCTTTTTCCCTCTCTCTCAAAATAAATAAATAAACATTTAAAAATAGAATTACCATATTATTGAGCATATATATAATGGAATATTATTCAGCCTGAGAAAGAAGGAAATTTTGTCATTTATGCCAACATAGATGGATCTTAAGGACATTATGCTAAGTGAAGTTAGTCAGACAAAGATATATACTGTATGATATTACTTATATGTGGAATCTCAAGAAGCCAAACTCATAGAAACAGGGTGAAGAATGGTGATTACCAGGGATGGAATTGGGAGTCAGGGGGGATTAGGAGACCTTGGCCAGAAGGTATAAACTGTCAGTTATAAGATGATTAAGTTCTGGGTATCTAGTTTGCAGCATGGTGATTACAGTTGGTAATAGTATATTATATGCTTGAAAGTTACAAAGACAGTAAATTGTAAATGTTCTCACCACACACACACACACACACACACACACACACACGCCCACAAAATGGTAATTATGCGTGGTGTTACAGGTGTTAACTAACTTTGCTGTGATAATCATTTTGCAATGTATAAGTGTATCAAATCAACATGTTGTACACCTTAAACGTAGACAATGTTACCTGTCAATTATATCTCAGTAAAATGAGGGGAAAAATTAACAAAGAACATACTGGTAGGAGATCTGCAATTAAGAATATCTGCTAGGGAATGGCATACATTATTTTGGCTCCTCATGTACTGGCCATAACTAGTCTCGGAAGCTCATGCAATGTCTGTCGTATCATCTTGCCATAGTAGGTTCTCAATCTAAAGTGTCTTTGATGAAAATGTTATGCAAGTTACAGCATATGACATTGTAACAAAAGGCAGAGAGATGATGTTAATGAAGAAATCCTAGAATTAAAAGAAGGCTAGTTAGTATGCAACATATTTAAAACAAATGAACAAGATAAATTGCAAATTCAAAAGAGGGCAGGATAAACTAATCTCAATATTTAGAGAATTTTGACAAATAATTGCTTCACATTTTGAGCACTATCTCTTAGTATTCAGAGGATTTTCAGAGTCACCTGGCAAAGAATCTGAAAGGTTTTTGAGAGATTCATCACATAGCATAACTTCAAATACTCTTCTCCTTGAAGGGATAGTAACAAAGCAGAATTATTCATTGGGGATTATGATGATAAAATATTCACAATTGCTATTAAAGCAATAATGTGCCAGTTTTTAAATTACTGAACTATTCTGTTTGTTATTTTCAAGGGAATCTTATTAGCAAAGATAGAACACACCAACATGATTTTGCTTTGGGATTCATCACATGTCTGATTAGAGAGTATTTAAAAATATATTTCATATATCCTCTCCTTACTTCCTATAAACAGGTTGAAATGATAATTAAGTAGTGTCTGTGTTATAAAATTCAGAGGACATGAAGGAACATTGTAACTTGTGAAATTGTACCAGCAATGCACATAATAATGTAGACAGAAAAAATAAATAAAAGGATCAGAGTTGCAGTTTTAAAATAGATCTAATTCTGTATGCACAGAATTACCCCCAGAAGCATTCTGGAAATAATTTGTAGCACACAGCATCACCTTGTTGCAGGAACATAATAGTGCAACTTCAGGGCTCTACTTAACATGGAAACTCAAGTCACTTGCCCATTGAATGACCCAGTTAGTTTTGAACTGGAAATATCTATCTTACCAAACAAAAGGTGAGTAGTTTCTTTTTTGCCAAAAATTTTAAACTTCGATCATTGATTTAGCCATTTTACATAAAGAACCTATTTTGATATAAGCAAACCAGATCTGTAAATCTGTTTTTTTTTAAGTTCAAAAGATTATTTATCTAGTTGCTCAGTATACCTTTAGTTTAATATAATTATCTAAAATAAACTGCCCATGTTGCTTTAACCCAGTTTCACAGCACTTCAGATTGTGGGCAGAAGGTGAATTTTTATGTCAGAACATCGAATAACAGTTTATGTTTAGTAAGAGCTCACAAATTACTTTAATATTAATTGCAAATAGTCATATACACCAACCAGAAAGTCAGCTGTTTGTAAAAGATAGATATCCTTGGGGCGCCTGGGTGGCGCAGTCGGTTAAGCGTCCGACTTCAGCCAGGTCACGATCTCGCGGTCCGTGAGTTCGAGCCCCGCGTCAGGCTCTGGGCTGATGGCTCGGAGCCTGGAGCCTGTTTCCGATTCTGTGTCTCCCTCTCTCTCTGCCCCTCCCCCGTTCATGCTCTGTCTCTCTCTGTCCCAAAAATAAATAAAAAATGTTGAAAAAAAAATTTAAAAAAAAAAAAAAAAAAAAAAAAGATAGATATCCTTGATATAAACTAAAGAAAAGTTCATTTATTCTAATCAAGTAGGCCCTCACACAAGAAAAGTGAAACCAGCAGATGGCAGAAAATAAAATCACACTTTATCAATACCTGCCACCTCTTTAAAATGAACAGGGAAGAGGGAGAGGATTCTGAGTCTTGGAGAAATCAATAGTTTTAGCTTTCCTAATCTGGGCATTGACCCTGTGATCTGGTTCATCTGGTTCATCATTCTATGGACAGGTTCCAAAAGGTGGAGCAGCCTGAGCATGGAACAGAGATGTTGCCTTGTTGGATTAACCGTTTCCTGAAAGAGCATCAAGGAGATTGCCTTTTTTTGTGACTAACTCATCTAGTGATGGCATTTATCAGGAGAAGCCATGAGTTTGTATGCATAATTGACCTCTAGATAAAGCAGCATAACTAAAACAAACCACAATCATAATTCTTACATTGTCCTGCCCACAAATTTGCACTTCGATATTCTAACACAATTGTGTTTATGAAATAGAACCTCTAGCATCAACTTTTTAAAAAGTCCGTCTGGTGACCAGAAAGAGAAGCTCTTTTATAAGGAAGTATTTATTTAGAGGACATAAGCTCATCCACAGGGATTTTCCTGAGAATTCCTATTTATGTATAACTATTGTCAAATATCTCACAGCTGAGGAAGCATAGAAGATATTTGCACTACATAAAGGCATGCACGTTTGATGTAAACAAAGGTGTTTGTGAAGATGTGTAGACCAAACACCAGCCTGGTAGATATGCTGTGATTGATGTGAACTCAAAACTAAAGGAACATAATGATAATGTAAATAAAGTTGATCAGGAATAAAATGTAGAGAAATGGAAGTATATTTCTGACTCCAGAGGTCAGTGCTGCTTAGCTCCAGCCAATTGTTGACATGCAGAAATGTGGGCTTGGTATTGCCAAATCAGACTTTCAAGTAAATCGAGAAAGATGGGACGGCTATAAAAACGATGTGTCTGGAAAAGGGTAAATGGAACAAATATAGTAAGGGAAGAAAAGAGAGAGGAGAAATTGAAACATACATCAAGGAGCAGTAGGGAATGGGGGAAGACCATAGCTTCTTGCCACAAGGGACACAACAAGTCTCCATTTTCGACGCTGTTTGAAAGGTATTATCTTAACTAGAAATCTAGTGTCCAGTCTATGTTACATACTTCACACACTTATATGTTGTTTCATTGAGTAAAATGATGATCTAATTAATGCCAGATGAATACATAGGAGAGGCTGATAAAACTTGTATTCAAATACATTGTAATCTGCAGATTGGATGCCAGGAGCTGTGCAAATGCAGAAAACAAGGAAAGTTATTTGAAGACACTATTAGGTTTTTGGGTAGAGACTAAATTCAAGTTAGTTCCCCAAATGACATCTCATATTTGACTCTGTGAAGTTGAGTTCTCTTACTGAGTTTACTCACATTCTAAGAAGGTTAACCTCATTTTTAACTTGGTTGATGTGTACTACTTTATGTTGAGTTTTTATAAAAATTCATCTATTTGAAATGGAGAAGGTGAACACTGTATATATGCGGTTCTACCATTAGGCCTATGTTTGTAATGAGATTTTATGTATATAAATATTAATGACAACATTAGCTTATTGAAAACTAATGAAATATCTGAAGTTTACATTTATCCGTTTTGTAACATACTGACTGTGTGCTCACCATGAGTCAGGCACTGTGCTAGATGCTGAGTATGGAGTGGTTTACAGTAAAATGATAGGTAGCAGTGCAAAAGGCAAGAGGAAAATGGCATAGGGATGAAAGTGTAATGTTAGACAAAGCTGAATTCAAGGTAAAGTGTACAAACAGGATAAGAGGGTCCCCTTTTTCTAAAAAGTACTGTGAGCTACAATTCAGATAGATATAATTAACTATTTGAAATGTTGAGTTATATGAAAATATGTAAACAAAAACTTCTGGAAACAAAAAAAAAGGAAAACATTAGCAGAAATACGAAGACACCTGACACATTTCACACTTTATCAAGAGCTATCAAATAATGTAAATATCAAAAGAGCAGAGGACATGATCTGAATAGTTTAATACAATTACATATTATTAATACTAATAAGCATACCTGGATATCCCAGGGGCAGAAAAGAGAATATCTTCATTACATTTAAAAAAAATTCTTCATACATTAGGGCAGAAAAAAACTTCCATAAAATTTCTAAAAGCCAAAAATTTTAAAATGTGTAACAAATATCAAATGTCAACTACTTAATTCTTTGGATATTTAAAAAACTCCCTTGTAAGCCATTATTCAGTCAAAAGGAAAAATAATTTATTATTTAGCTATCTAGGAAAAATAATGGTACCACTCTACATAAAAGGATGTAACCAGGTTTGAACACAAACAATTTTATAGCTTAAGCATTTTTCAACACCAACAAAGAAAGAATAAAAATAAGCAGATTTCAACTAAAGAAACAAAAATAAGTGGGTAGGATAGACAATTTTAATAAAGCCGATGCATTAATGCATTTCAAAATGGAAAAAGAAACCGAATAGATTGTATTAAGATCAGTTTTTCTAATAAGTAGTCAATTAAAAAGTAATGCACTAGGTAAAACTTGGTAGAACAAGTAGATGCTTTGCATTTATGAAAGAAATATTTAGACACACACACCCACATACACACACATACACACCCTATACAATGAGGTCCTCAAAGTTGCCAAATCTGTCTCAAATTGATTTCTACCCCGAATGTTCTGCTCCTTATAATTTCTCAAAATACTTCCCTCTTAAATCTTAACAGTCTGAAGCCTATTTTATTTTCTCTCAAGAAGGCGGCTGTATTAAAAACTATTCTTTACAATCTTATATATTGTTAATATAGTTTATTTTTCTTTGAAATAACTAGTGCTCAACTCAAACTAGCTTATTAATAACAGCAAAAGGGAGGATAAATCTGGGCAGGATAGTTTGCACACTTTGCATTAGGCAGGGCTACATCCACGACTTGTGTGATTACTCTCTTGCTCTTTCTTTACATTTCTCAGCTCTGTTTCTAATTTTGTGTTGGCTCAATCCTCTCCTACCACCAGTGACTTCCAAACTTCTCTTCCTCCCCATCACTCCACACTGTTAATGTGGTTGATAAAATGGTGGCTAACCATTAGCATCACATTCTCCAACTAAGAGATAGATGGGTCATATCTATGACCCAAGAGATAAAGTAGATCAGGAATCAGGAATCAAAATGGATTTAGACATTTCACCAACAACTCTGAGAAGTAGAAGGCAGTGGTTATGTAATTCTGAAATGAACACCATATGCTCAGAAAATATTCCAAGAAAAAGGTTTCTATCCTAAAATTATATTCTCAGCCAACTTTTTAATCATGTACAATGATCAGTTTTCTATAATGCTGTGTCTCCAAAATTTACCCCATCTGCATCTTTCTCAGGAAGATGTACTGAGATATCCTTCACCAAAATGAAGCTGTAAATCAAGGAAGCAGAAGAGGTAAAGTCAAAGAACAGGGTATCCATCACGAGAGAAGAAAATTTCAAGGTAATGATAATCGGAAGTTCCGAGAGAAGAGCTGCTCAATAGAGCAAGAGAAATAACTAATCTAGACTAGAGCAGGTGGATAAAGTACTGCAAAGGGATAGATCTAAAGGGGAAAAAAGTCAACAAGCAAGGGCATTTTAAATGGTATTAGAGAGTTTGGGACCAAATTATTGTTTTAATTAATGTTTATTTATTTTGAGAGAGAGAGAGAGAGAGAGAGAGCAAGTGAGGAAGGGGCAGAGAGAGGGGGAAAGAGATTCTCAAGCAAGCTCCGTGCCATCAGTGCAGAGCCTGATGGGGCACTTGATCTCATGAATCATGAGATCATGATCTGAACCAAAGTCAAGAGTTAGATTGCTTAACTGACTGAGCCACTCAGGTGCCCCTGGAACCAAATTATTTTAAAAACTAACATGGAAAAGGTGAACAGGGAAAAGTTATACAAGGAAAGAAATAAAATCTTAATATGCAGTTTTCTCAAATGTCAATCATATTTGCCAACTGTAAGAGAATAAACACTGAATAGTAACCTGACATTATTATAACACAACATCATATGGGCTGAATAGAGGAGGAGGATCAGAGGATCAAAGACTGTAAAATATTTAAATATTCATCTTTCATATTAATCATTTGATATACAATATATAACATTGACAAAAATTAAATATCACTTAGAAATACGCATATATGAGCATATTATCAAAAAGCATTGAAGAGTACAGTCACTGGGAAGCATAAATTGGGTTGGATTGGAGGACTGCTGTTTTTCATTATAAATTCAACTTTTAAATTTCTTTACGTATTCTATTTTGATAAAAATAATGAAAATAATTAATGCATTTTTAAGAAAGATACATTTTTTTCTGCTAGCTTCAACAGACAGAAACAGTTCTGGCAAAGATCACATTCCCAACTCCTCTGGATGCTCACTCTGAACAGGGAAAGGGCTATTGATTAGAGAGAAACTCATTACATGTCTGCATCTGTGATCAAAGGAAATAGATATTTTATTGAAAGACAGCAGTAAGGAGGGAAATGAGGCCTTTGTGACTAATATGAGAAAAGGATGCATGTGGGTGGAATATGTTTAACACTTTAGAAAACGTACTGGCTTCTTATTATATTAAATATTACTTAAATATAGTATGTTTTAGGATTTCTATAATTAGATGAGTAAACCCTATTCTCTCTATACCTCAATGCAAAATTGAGTCTTATTTAATTAATGGTTTGATTAGTCTAATTTCCACATATTTTCAAATTCTACATAAATGTTTCCCAAGGCAAAACATGCAGAAAGTTAGTAGAGAACATTTGATTTTTAGACTGATATGAAACAATAGGTATTGTACAGTGTCAGTGAATACTTGCACTAAAAATAGAATAGCCCCAAGAAAGTGAAATGTTTCATGGTGTTACAGCTTCTATTAAAAACTAAATTAATACATTCACTCTCAGTAGAAATTTTTAGTGAGGTTGGTTATGTGACTCGGTAGTGAACATGTGCTGTGATTCTTTCATTGATTACTTTAATTAAATTTTTTTAATGAGGAGAAAAAAGTAAGTCAGAGGCTGTAGAACACATGAAGAACAATGAAAATAAAGAATGTTCTGAAATATGTGATTTGACAATACTGCTGAGAAACAGCATGGTGTAATGGCTGGAGTTTCTTGTTCAAGTTCTGGATCTGCCATTCTGAGCTGTAGGACCTCAGTGTGTGTACTTGATCTTTCTCTGCCTCAGTTTCAACATGTATAAAAGAGGGATAATATTAGTGTCTGTGTCAAACTGTGCCTATGAATATTTGATGAAATAATATATGTAATGTATTAAGATAATGCTTGGCACATAATTAAACATTAGATAACTAGTAGCTATCATTATTGCTCTTTTCTTAAGCCTAAGTTTCCTTTTGACATGCTACATGTCTTTCTTATCTTAACTGAGAATTTCTGTTGTTCATTTGAAAACAAAATTCTGAAGAACTGTGTAGCTCACTTAATACTATTCTTTGGAAGGGTGTTGATGATTACTTTTCCACCATTAGTATCTGATCCAGATAATTTATTCCTGTGAAATATTCAGTTCATAGAGACACAGCATAGGATAGAAGGGCAGCAGTCAGGTGTTAGTACTTAAAATTGATAAGTTAAAGGGGCTGATAGATGAAAGGTTTTTACACAAGGAGTGTTTCTTTAAAAATCATTGAGAATCATTTCCACTAGCCTCATTCTTATACATACCAGCAAAAACTTGGCTTTCAAAGGCATTACTAGGTGCTTCTTACTATAACGGTAGCTGTTCAGAGAAATACAGCCAGATCTCTCCTGCTTTCTTTGTTCTATTCCTCTGTCTCCACATAGCCCCCATTGTTGCCACCATACCACCAGGACAAGGACATTCATGGCTGCTAGAATTGAAGCATGCTTGTCATTTCATGTTTGATCTTTTAGAAAACAGATGCAGTTTACTAATTGAATATAGTACAAAGTATTATGGGATTCTAAAACATTAAAACTGCTAAGGATTTTAGAAAGTATTTGCTGAGACCCAAATGCTTTGTGATAAGCAAGTGGATTCCATGAGACAAAATGGTTTGCACAAGTTTGAATAGTTAGTAAAGGGCAAAACAAGAAGTAATATATGGATCTTTTAAATCCAACATAAGCACAATTTTTTTTACCTTGTTGCCTACTAAAGTTGAGACATGTGGTACTATAGCCTTAATTGTTTTGTTTAGTTTTATCATGTCTAATAAAAAACACATTCTTGACAGTAAATACTACTGAAGCCACTAAAATGAGTAAGGTAACCCTGTCCTGTTGCATTTTACTGTTTAATCATACTCTCTGGTTACTTTTTTTCCCCCCATACTTAAGGAAATCACTAATTTTATCAGGTAACTTAATGATTAAAATTCTTTCTATGAATCAATAAATTTTTGGAGCATGATCTGTCATTATGTTCTTTCATTACCATTCCAAAATAGGTATATATTATACCCAGCCTTTGTTCTATGACATTAACTTGACCATATGTCTGCATAAAGATTAGTTTTTTCAGTTCCTCCCTATAAGTGAAATGGATATCTAGTGATTACTTTCTAACTCTAAGGTAGCAAAGTTCCTTAACACTACTCAATTACAACACTTTTTATTCTTTCTAATGTATCTCTATCCTACGTTAACACCATATTATATTAACCACATTGCTTTCATAGAAGTACCTCTAATTCATCAGTTTAAACAAAATCTATTGGATTGAATTTATTTCTGAGAAAGGCAAGAGATGATGTTTGTTGTCAATCATGTGTTATTTCGTTTTAGTAGCTGAACTTAGAAAAGAAGTAAAGGGGAAACTGGGCTATATATATCCGTCATTGTATCCAGATGCAGTTTGTATCCGAGTCTCCACTAAATATTTGAAGGTGTAGCATCTGCTACCTGTGAGTCATATGACATAATTTTGTATTATATTTACTTTCCTTCATTATTAGTATATTCTAAAATGAGCCATTATTAGTCATGTACACTAATAGAAAGACTGTATGTAGAAGAAAAATCACATTTTTTTATCTTAAATATTTTAGAGAAGACTTCGTATTATGTGAAAAAGGCAAAATAAGCTGTCCCAAGGCTAATTTTGCTTGCACTCACACCATATTTATCCATCAAGCTAACAAGTATCCATTAACACCTGTTATTACCTAGACTTATTTCTAGATACAGATACAATATTAACAAATCTAATAATAATATGTACTATGTCTTAATAAAAATTATAATGTTTATAATGATGACTACTAATTGATCACTAACTTTGTGCTCATATTATATCTTTTATATCTTATCTTTAATAATCAAAATATCCCTGAAATTCAGATATTCTTTACCTCATTTTACACATAGGTGAACTACAACAAAGGAGTTAAGTATTTTCCTCAAGTTCTAATCAAAATCTGTCTGAGTTTAAAGCAGGTACTTTCTGCACCCTATTATACATTTCTTGACATAAAATAACACTTTGAACACTCTAGATGTTTAGAGGAGGACAATCAATGAGTAGTAAAGGAAGCCTTCTGGGTTAAGTGAGAAAAGCTTTTATATACTCTGCTTTCCCTACTTGCTAATTTTCCTCTTTGGTTTCTATTCATATATCTTTATCTCTTCTTACTTTACTATTGATTATACTTTTATTTTTCCACTGGTTTATTACTTATTCTCCTGGTGGATTTCCAAAAGACAAGGATTCCATAATTTCCAGTTCAGTGAAGTAATTGTGGTTCTTATCCCCATAAAGATGCATACCACCCCGATGGCCGTGGCTGGCTCAGAGGACACTGCAGTAGATAAAGGTGTAGATTAATGGGTCAGCCTTCCCTTTCTTCTTATTATTATGGTGTCTCCCACTTAGCTCCCAGATCAAGATGATGACTTTCTAAAACTTTAAGAACTTTCCTGATGTAACAACATCAAGGATCTCTTTATAATGCTTTGGCACAGTTGAATTTACTTTTTAATTCCTCCCTAAACTTTGCAGGTTAGTTAAAATTTTCCATCATTACTCTGCCTGATTCCAGTTGTCAATAGGGAGAAACTACTCCATAATCTAAACCTATATCTGTTAAGAGCCAGTATTTATAAGGCCTGTGCTCTTTCCTGCTTATCTTTTTGTTTTTCTTTCCCTTTCTTGTAAATACAATATGCAGACAGAAAAGTACATGTTTTATAAGACTATAACTAGAGGAATTACAGCAAAGTGAACCCACCTACGCAAGTTAACAGATGGGTCCAGTAAGCTACCCTCTTGTTTCTTATTAATCACTACAACTTTAGCCTTCCCTTCAAAGGTTAATGTCAAGTCAGAATGTTTTCATAAAGCTGTTTTGTTAAGAAAAATTATGAGGTTTTAATGCATTCATATATGTGGCATCAGAACGTGTTGTGTGTATGTGGTAACAAATGAGAACAACATAGGTCATTGCTTGAGCTGAGTTAAGAATATATGGAGTTTGATTATATCACTGACTTTACTTTCGAGTATTTTAGAAAATTCTTATAATTATTAAAATATCAAACGTATAACATATGGCAATTTTATGTTGTCTCAGCACATATCAGTAACAACACTATTCGGTGTGAAACATAGCCATTCACTAATCTACTCCACAGCTCTCTATTTTGTTCACTTTTAAGATACATGACTAATAGATCTTCTTCCACTTAGTCTGAAATGGGGTGCTTGTTCCACAGTTTCTGGCTACCCTGGAGAACAGTGTGGAATTCCCACAAAGTGAGTTGTAGTGCAAATATCAAGCTAGCACTGCATCACCATCTAGAGGTGGAAATGATAACTGCAAAGTTCGTCACTTAAATGAGCCGTATATAAGCTTTGAAATCTAAATATACATGGCTGTTAATGTGAATGTGGTGAAAATAATCTGTTTGCTACTGCTTTCTCTCCAGTTGAGTTTCCAGAAAGAGATCATAGCACAAAGTAGGAACCACCTGTACCTACAGATGGCATGGGGAAGCATAAATCCTAGAATCATGTATCAGTAGCATTACAACATAATTCTACCAAAGTTGAGCCTCCCATATGTGAGACAAACCACCTACAGAAGGACCACAGTGGTGTCAGTTTTTTTAGCACATTCCTGATAATGAAATCCATGTTGAACTCAACAAGAATGGCTTTCGTTTTTTTTGGCACTGAACAATTTACACCAACTTGCATTTGACTATTCAGATTATTCTTTTCTCTCCATAGGCATGACTATGGGAATAGAGCAGAGGATATGCTTGGTATTTTTGAGACTGTTTACATATTTTTACCTCCGTTGTTCTGCTAACTACACATAGCATCCTTTTTTATATGAAAGGAAGAAATCATTGATATAAGTGTGTGTGAGACCAAATGCCATGCACTAATTAATATTATGAATGTTATTAATTCTTCAATTATTATTTAAATTATATCCAAAATCATGCCATGAATTATTAATGTAAAAGTATTGGTTAAGCCCATTTTCCCCATTTTTTTTTTAGTAAATGTTTACTGAGCTTCCCCTGTATGCCAAAAACTGTGAGAGATTTTCTTACCTTCAAGAAGCCCATAATTTAGAGCATCTCATACAAAATACACTCAAGTACATAAGAATTCTGAGTAATAAACTTTATTCTTGTTGAGGAAATAGAAGAATGCTATGAAAGACTTCGTTTTGGAGGATGAAGAAAAATTTTCAAGTTACAGATGTGGACAGGAACATTCTTGACAGAAGAGAAAGTATACATTAAAAAGATTTTAATGACATTGTTAAAGTAAGAAGCTTATGTGGGAAAGAAATAGTTGTGACTGTGGCTGGAAAAGTAGTCTGGGGTTAAATTAGAAATGGCTTTATATACCTCACTAAGTAGTTTGAGCTTAAATCTATAAGCAGAGAGTGGATGACGTAGGTCTTTAAACTGGCAAGTCATGAGACTGTCTATATATGCTTTAGAAAAAGAAGTCCAATGAGAGTATTAAAAAATAATTGTAGAAGTGAAAATCATGAGAAGCTTGGAGGGTACTCCAGTAGTCCAAAGGAGAGATGCTGAGGACTTCAGCTGATGTCCTATGATGAGGTACTATTAATATTAGTTTGTGAACGATTAAATATAATATGGAAAAACAAGACAGCATTGTTGGGATTGTCTTTGAGGTTCTTAATTATATTAATGAGCAGATGGTAACATCATTAGCCAACATAAGACTTCAGGAGAAGAAACATTTCTGTGTAGTATTTTGACCCTAGAAAGCAACAGGCTTCAGCTTTACTTTAGATCAATAATATCCCAGCCAGGAATACATCTTACATGTAGAAAATCAAATGCGATTTGAAAGCAAGAAAATATGGTAAAAAGTGGGAAATGGGGCAGAGGATTACAAGAGATAGGCATTTTTTACTTACTTTTCTCTTTAAATCTGTAGTAAAAAAAATGCAATACTGATGGGAGGGTAAGGCTCACTGTGTAGATAGTGGGTAATGTCTACCATGAAATTTTCCCCATCATCCTTCCTTTAGGCAGTCTGTCAAGAATCAGCCCTTATCCTCATCACCCTCTCTGATACAATTCACACAAATAACTTAACACTCTCTTGGTCTCACCTCTGCTTAGACCGAGAACTTATTCCTCCAAGTCCTTCTTTGCCTCTGCCATGCCTCGCCTCCCTTGGTGTTCTTAAAGCCTTAATCATTCTACATCTTAATTAAGTATTTATTTGCCACTGTTCTGTTTGTGACACTGTAAGTTACTGAAAGAAGTTTGATTCTTGAGGTTAATCAAAAATATAATTGGTTATAATTTTTCAAGTCTTTGGAAATCTCAAGTATATATTTCCCTTAGAAATTCATAGAGGGAGGCAGTATTGGACAGTGGTTGAGAGCACAGCTTCTGAGGCCAGACTGCCTGGTTTCAAATCCTGGTTACTCCATTAAAATAGACAGATCTTGGGAATATATTTAATTTTGCTGGGCTTTGGTTTTATCATCTGTAGAATGGAGATAATAATAATAGTACTTATCTGTTGGGATGTTATGCATTTTGAGCAAGTTAATATTTATATAACAATTGGAATAGTATCTGGAACAAATGAAATGCAATAAAAGTGTTTGCTAAGTAAATAATGATTACTTTAATAGTTTCCCATTGCCTCTGTCTACATGTATGAAATGAAGGGAATCAAGCTTGACCTTATCATTGCAAAAATATAATGTATCACTTTTTCATTAGTTTATTTTGACATTTGTTAGCTATTTAAATCCTGGAATGATGAATGAATCCAAGAAATGTTGATGTGGATGTTTCTGCATTTTTCCATTTATGTTTTTAATGTTTATTTATTTTTGAGAGAGAGACAACACGAGTGGGAAAGGGGCAGAAATACAGGAAGACACAGAATCCAAAGCAGGCTCCAGGCTCCAACCTGTTAGCACAGAGCCTGACACGGGGCTCAAAATCATGAACAGTGAGATCATGACCTGAACTGAAGTCAGACGCTTAACCAACTGAGCCACCCAGGCACCCCTCTGCATTTTTCCATTTAATCTTAGCTGTAAGATAGCTCACTTTTTCAAATTTTTAAATATGTGTTTATTTGTGTTTAATTCATAGGAAAGGTCGTAGGAAAAACATTGACAGTTGGAGATATCCAAACAAAGTGTCACAGCGTGTCCCTGAATGAAACTTGAAGAATTTAACATTCTGTGTGACTATCATTCCTGTAGCAGTGAAAAATGTCACTTTTCAGTTTGTCCTAAAATAATGGCAACAGTATAAATGAGAAGGATAGTATGTAAAAAATAGAATCATGATACTCATAATGTTTATATTCTCTGTTACTTGTTTTGACTTTTAAGTCAATTTTATTACTGAAATCTGAATGTCACACCTAAAGACTCTGATATTCAAAGAATGGTCTTTAGAGCAAAGACTTGTCCACCTAGAAGCTTTTTAGAAGTGCAGATGCTCAGGCTTCATGTCAGTCCCTCTAAATCACAATCTGCATTTTAACAGGATTCCCAAGAGATTTTATAAAAATTAAATTTGAAAATGACTGAATAATAGACACCTAGTAATCAGTAACAGATTGACAATAAATAGAACTGTGGGAGAATAAAAACAAACCAAACGACCCTCCCTCTAGCTCCACTACACTGAATTTCTGAAATAAACCCACTTTATAACTATAATCATTACATTTATTTTTTCCCACAAGTATTTATTAGAAGCCTATTCTGTGCAAATTACTGTTCTGGGTTCTAAAGATACAGTGGTGAAGAAAATAGAGAAAATTCTTTATACTGAAGTGTTAATATTATACTGAGGTCCAAGTGATCCACAAGAAATTCTTATTTAAGAACAAGAATTTAGGGTCTCCTGGGTGGCTCAGTCAATTAAACATCCAGATCTTGGTTTCAGCTCTGATCATAATCTCACGGTTCATAAAATCGAGCCCCACTTCAGGCTCCATGCTGTTAGCATGCTTGGGATTGTCTCTCTCCCTCTCTCTCTGCCCTTCCTCTGCTCATACTCTGCCTCTCTCTCTCTCTCTCTCTCTCTCTCTCTCTCTCTCTCAAACAAACAAACAAACAAACCCAGAGCAATAATTTAAAGAAGTAGGCTTTTTGGGGGTACCTGGGCAGCTCAGTACGTTAAGCATCCTACTCTTGATTTCAGCTCAGGTCATGATTTCATGGTTTATGGATTCAAGCCCCACGTCGGGCTCTGGGATGACAGATTGGAGCTTGTGTGTTGTCTCTCAAAATAAATAAAATTAAAAAAAATAAAAAATAAAAAAGAGAGAAAGGAAAAAAGTAATAAAGGAAGAAAGAAAGAAGTGGTTCATGGGTTCAAGCCCCACATCGGGCTCTGGGATGACAGACTGGAGCTTGTGTGCTGTGTCTCAAAATAAATAAAATTTAAAAAAAACTAAAAAAGAGAGAAAGGAAAAAAGGAAGAAAGGAAGAAAGAAAGAAGTGGGCTTCTTGACACATGTGAAATTTTTCCTGAAAAAATTTTATATATTCAGTTTTTATAGATTTAGTTGCTACTTAGTTCTTGCTCAGATTCTGGGTCCAGGTTGCGTGGCTTCAAATCCTGACTCCCTGACTTTAGGCAAAACACTCAACCTTTGTGTTCTTCAGTTTCCTCATCTGAAAAATGGGGGAAATAATAGTGTCTACATCAGGACATTGTTGTGAGATAAATGAGATTTGTATACAGAACATATTCAAGGCAGTGCTTGGAATTTTGGAAGCACTATGTAAGGGTGAGAGATTATTGTTGTCAGTGAAAAGTTATTAGTGATACATTTCTCTTCCCTGAATGTGAGTTTTGAGAAATTAGCTTTAGTTTTGGAACATGTGGACAGTGTGTGAAAACAAACAACCAAACAACCAACCAAACAAACAACCAAAAACCAAAATAAGCTATGAATGAATTCTGAAGTACTTGAATTAAACTGAAGTACATGCTAACTAGATTCTGGTGGAGAAGACGAGCTTCTATAGTCTTATCCTGGACTGGAAACCTGGATAAGAAGATACTGAATTCTAAACCCTTGTCTGGTTCCTGCATTTTGCACAGTTGGAGAGAAAGTTTGCATGGCCATCTAATTCACTTTGAACTTTGCTCATATCCCCAAGATCTTAGTCTTTAATCTCAGCTTTCCTATTGGTCAACTTTGTTGGTAAATGAGCAGGAAGTTAATTCTTGCTTACTTTGGTTTCTTTTCTAATTTTCCCATGTGTTTTAGTGAAATCTTTCCAAGTGATGACTTTTTTTTTAAGAGTGTAATGATCAAAACATAACAAAACTGGTGAAACCATCTAAGCAATCAAAATAGTGTTTCTATTCATAGGCATTTTTTTTTCTTCTTGTACAAGTGGAAATAAGATTTCTTTCAGTTAATTCACATTCCTTACTAATTCTTCAAACATTTGGAATGTTTCTGAAGTAACCTCTGTTTGAAATCAAGAACTTAAAGAATCATATAAACCAAGGTGTATAATATACACAATGGCATACAAGTTCACGGTTGTCTGGGCTTGGTCAACCAACCCCCATATCTCCTGCTCCACTCCCATCTAAGTACTGTGCTAGTCAAAGCACAGCATTTCGTATAATATCCCCATATCTATGTTTACAACAACTAACAGATCTCAAAATGTGGTCTGGAGGTGAAACTCCTATGGAAAATCTGAGAGGTCAAAGTATTTTTGTGACACTAGGGAGTTGCTTCCTTTTTCAATTCTTCTGACATATGATTTCATAATGAATTGGAAACAGGCATGAGAATCTACCTATCCACCATTACGTCAGATATTATGGAGATTTTTTAAAGATGCAAAATAATGTTACTCTTCGCACCTTTTTTATTTTTTGGCTTGAAAAATAAAGTTTTTTAATGAAAAGTGTTTTTAGATTAATATTAATAGAGAATATTTTAAATATTTAATAAAATAAGTGTTTTCATTGCTTAGTTTTAATTTATAATACCATAATTATCATTAAATGAAAACCATGTAAATGGAATTTTTGGGGGGTCCTCAATAATTGTTGAGTGTAAAGTGGTCAAAAACCAAAGTGTTTGAAAATTTTTAATCTACACTTTTTTCTTGGCATGGTTGAAACAAGGGAGAAGGTGGTGCTTGTTATGTAGTTATTTCTCTCCCATCCTGTCTGGACTGTAAAGACATTTCTATACCTTTCCCAAGGCTTTGCTTTTGCAGGGTGTAAGGGACGGAAAGATAGAGTGAGCCAAGGAAAAGGTAAAATGCGAAGTGGATAAAAGTCTCCTTTCTAGGTAATCAAGTGCCTATACTATGTACTGATTTAGTAAAATAAATAGAATCACAAATAAAGATGATTGAGTGTGATTGTGATTGATTATGTGAAGTACTTGAAGGAGCCTCTTTGAATTTTAATATGAGTCCAACCAAATCCATCACATTTGATAGGCAAAGAAACTGAAGCCAACGTTGATGAGGGAAATTGCTCTGAGTCACTTGTCTCTTAGTGACAAATCCAGAATCAGAACTCAAGTTCCTGGCCTCGAGTTTGCCACATAGGTCATAAAATTGAATGTTTATCCATATTTTCAATTAAGGTAAATTATTATGATAATTATGTAGAACTATATGCATAATAGTACTTCTCAGAGTAAAAACCTAGCATATGAACTAATAAATCTGAAAAGGAACATTGAGAAAATATAAATAAATATATAGTTGTTATTTGTCAGAAGATTAGGTATAGAGGTTCAAATTCAACTTTCAAAACAGCGTATGCAATTCTGTCTATCATTCCAGCAAACTATTTCAATAGCCTGTAACACCCTTCATTCAGAGATTCTAGGGGCTTGTAATTATATCTCAACTTTTAAAACGATATCATTATCCATTTAGTTAATAGAGTACATTGATAAAAATCACAGTATCCCCTGGTGTGCACTAAAATTGTTAAGCAGAATAATTTATGCAAATTACTTATAGAGTTAATATATGTTAAATATGTTTAATTACACTGCAGAACTCAGTTCGCTGTAGCACACACAATTATTTTTAATCATAAAAACAGATATTTTGGAGATTTATGTTCAACCCATCACACTGCTGGTTAATACTGCTTTTCTTCCTTGCTTCCAGAAATAAATTTTAAAAAAAAGATTAATAATTTGTGCCATAATCTTCTTGTTACTGAAAAGTTTATGTGTATTTTAATTTTAACATTCTCCAAAATATAAAAGGTACAAAATGCTTTCTGGGCCTTATTTAAAATACATACTTACTTAGGAAGCTAGCAGAAGAAACTGTTTAGGGACATAATAATAACATTTACCTCTGGGGAGCAAAACTGGAGAAATAAAGAGGAGGAAAGTAATTTTTTTGTTCTTATCATAAGCTTTTTTTATTACTTTATTTTTAATTATATATATACTACTTTGATTAAAAATGAAATATAAGAAAATGTACATGTACCTTAACACAATAGTAGAAAACAATATTCACCCATAATCTTTCTGACACTGAACATTTCTACTTTGATTTATGTAGAAAGGGTGGCTGAACAATGAATGTTCAAATGTTAAAGACAGATAAAATGATATAAACATATCTAAGAAATTCTAATTTTAGAAAAAATACCCTTTCTTTGGCATTATGTTGATATTAAGTACTAGATTTATAAAAGTGTACACATATGGGCAACAAAACCATATCTTAACCAAACACTTTTCAGTAACAATGATGTGATTCCCCATGGCAAAGTGTGAGTTTGTAAGAGACCTAAGTATCTGCATAGCATATATCAACCCCCAATCTTGGAAGTTACAAATTCAGCACAATACTTTTATAGAAAACAATATTCTCCATGATAGGAAAGTGCATTACTTAATGAAGTTCAAAAATACATACTTTTTAGTGGACAACTATATTTAATGACATAGCCTACTGTTAAAGAAATGAACAATTAATTGTATTGAGCACAAAATGCAATTAAATTAGTAAATAAAATTTCAGATTAAAGAATTATTATGTACTACGTGCACTTAAGATAGTATATACCATACCAATGATGGAATATAATAATCAAATCAATTATATGATATTATAAGAATTTTAACATTTTTTATATTTTAAAACCTAACATTTTTCAGTTAGATTGCTATATTGAACAAGCTAATACACAGATCTTTCAAAATTAACCCACAGACATCGCAGCTATTAACTAAGTTTTATACACTAAAGTGTGCCAAAATAAAGTAAACATGACTCCACTCTCTTTAATTTGATGTTAAAATACTTAAAGATCGTTTCAGTAATCAATGAAATTCTAATTGCCTTCAAGGAGGAGATTGTAAAAATAATTAAAACTAGTGCATTATTTATTTGCTGTTTTTATTCACAAATAGGTTTACCATGAATTGTATTTATTTCACTTTGCATGATTAAATGTAGTTGATTTTTCTTATTGAAGAATTTCTGACCAAAGATATGACCTTTTAATGAAGACAAACCTGTTAATTCATCATGTGGAATTTCCTGATCTCACCATTCTCTTTTGTCCTCTTCCCTATATATTGCTTTCTTGAATTTTATACGCTAGCTTTCTAATGAGGTTTTTCCCATCCAAGTCTTGAGCACTGTAGTTGAGGCTACTGACTATAGAGCATTTGAACATGCATCATTAAGTTATTGGGTCAATGTGGTCAATATTGCTGTGTCAATAGTTTTTACATGGAACTATCTTTCTAATACACTTTAAAAATTTATCTTTAGGTAATACAATGAAGCACTAAATACTAGCCTCTGATTAATGGAAATGTCCCCAATGATCTCATGGCTCTCTTCATGATTGCAAGTTATTTTAATATCAAGGAACTTATATTTTATCTTCGTATACACTCAGTGACTATGTCAGCTCTTTGTGCATAGTAGGCATTTTTTAATTATTTAAAAACAATTTCCTCTTTCCTACTGTTACAAAATAATATAATAACACTTTGATAGTAATCAATATGTTTGCAGCACTTACATGTGCTAAGTTCTGCTTTAAGCACTTTGTATGGGCTATTTTGTTTAATGACATATTCCGTCAGCTGATTTAATCCTCACAACTCCATGATGTAGATATTAATCTTATTAATCCATGTTTTACAGGAACGAAGCAAAAAGGCTAAATAATTTGCTCAAGGCCGTATAGCAACTAAGAACAAGGTTTGAGATCAGGCCATTGGACACTAGAATTCTTTCTATATAACACTGCCAATTTTCATTAAGGATGATTCCTCCTGAAGATACTGCTGGTAGAGTTTCCCAAAATTTTATTTTGTGATAGTTAAATCAAACACACAAAAACTTAAATGTGTACAACTGCTTAAAGCAGTGTTCTCAGAAGTGAGTGGTATACAATGAAGGCATACATAAGATGATCTACTGGGGGTTAGGAGGAAAATATAGAATTTGTTTCTGTAATACTTGTTAGGTATTTTTTTCTTAATTTTGGTGGTGTTTTTAGTTTTTTTAATATGTAAACACTGTTACAGTGTAGTAGTATATTATGCGATTTATAAATCAGTAATATACAAGTATTGGTATACTTCAAAATATTTTTGCCTGTATACTTCAAAATATTTTTATGAGCATATGAGCTGTAACATTGGGAAATAATCATCTTATAGAAACTACCCAGAATTTAAAGAAAAATAATATTTAGGGTAATAAGGCATATGGCATTCTCTGTAGAATGTGTTAGAGTAGTTATGTATTTTTTTGAGATGCCTTTCCTTATCTATAAAATGGGAATATTAAATACCTTTATAGTTTTATTGTGATGACTGAATGAATAAGAGGTGTGTGAACTTTTTAAAAGCCTAAATCTTGGGGCATGTGTATGATTCAGTTGGTAGAACATGAGACTCTTGATCTTGAGTTTGTGACTTGAAGCCCTACATTGGGCATGGAGCCTTTTTAACAATACATACATACATACATACATACATACATACATCTCTACAGGACTACTAATTACTCAAGTATTATTCATCATCACATTAAAATGGCATTTTGAGTAAAACGGCATGTGAGAGACATTTTGTGCAGGGAATCTTCTGGGCTCCCTTATGGTTAAGTCATCTGGCTGATTTTTGGCCTGGCTGGCATAAAACAGACAATTCCTGGGAGACACTGTCTCTGCCACTCTAGTTCCTGCTGGTGATATTCCAAAATGCATTAATAGATTTCTAGGAAGCTGCACTAGCCTCTGGCCAGGTATAAGCTTGGTTCAAATAAATAAACAAAATCTGAAAAGTAATAAAGTAGTTTTTCTTTAAAGATCCCTTGCGTTGAAAGTCAAAAAGAAATCAAATGAATTAATAACTTGAGATGTGAATATATCCAGTGAACAGCAATATCTTTCTTGAAGGTGTCCACACCATTTCCAGCGCACACCTGAATGTATTATCTAATATCACTTTAGATTTTAGCTTAGTAAGTATAATTAGTAATCTTCTACTGACAATATTAACCTATATTTTAGTATCTCAAATCTGCATATTAGCTAAATTAGGCATACCGTAGAGAGTTTCTTTCATTTTCTATAACTTCTGTATTTAAAGTGTTGAAATACATATGCCTTTCCCAAAGAATGATCTATAGAACACTAGTCCTATAAGCTCTCTATTGTTAATAAAGCATTCCATGATCAAACATGTTTTCAAAATATAGAAGTTTACTTTAGCATATTATTGAACCTGAGAAATCTAAGTACTTTGAATATTTCCCAAATTTATTTGACTAAGAAAGCATTTTGTATTTTGTGTGTTGCCTAACAAAGCAGGGAAACAAATTTTACAAAACAGGATAAAAAATATAGATTTCTCATTCATATTTTCTGTAGTAACTCAAATCAGGTGATTAGAAAATGCCAAAGCAAAGATGAAATTTTGTAGATTTTTATTTTGCCAAAACAACTTGGCTACCTTACCAAAACAAAATTTACAGTATAAATATACATTAGTAATTAATTCTAAAATTGGTGTATTCTGGATTATTTAATTATGAGAAATAATGTATTCATAAGCCTTCCATGTGAAAATGTGCATCTATTTTAGTGAAATTTTTTTTTTTTAAATTGACCTAACCATGCTCCTAACAAATAACAATAAGATAGGTGTTAAGGTCAGAGGAAGGTATCACGACCACATCCAAAACCATGACATCTAATACACACATAGAGCACACAGCACACATCCCTCTCATGTCCTCCTTCCCTCTACCAGAATTACTGGATGTACTTCCCACACTCAGTAAACATGACATGAAAATGGAGCTGACAGAAAAGGACATAATGTCACACTAGCTGTAGCCTCATATTCATCACCTTCATATGATCCCTTCCAGCAGAATGACAGACAAGGTATTTCAGTCACCTTCCCAGTGCAAACTGGATACAAAACAA
Organism: Panthera leo; assembly: GCF_018350215.1. Classification (NCBI taxonomy): domain Eukaryota; kingdom Metazoa; phylum Chordata; class Mammalia; order Carnivora; family Felidae; genus Panthera; species Panthera leo. The sequence goes on along the minus strand of NC_056691.1, from coordinate 35,633,251 downwards.
TTGCTGAATGAAATGCAATAAATATTTTTGTAAATTCATAGCTTAGAGTCAAGGAATTCAAGGAAAACTTTTGACAAAATCTTAAGAGTAATTAGAATCAACTGTAGCTATTCTGTGCACATTTGTCAACACCGGAAATCTATAGACTTGGTTGTAAAGGGTATAAAACATAAGAGGCAATATCTGTGAAATATGGGAAATTCAACGCTAAACTAGCTTCAGAGAATTCTACCCTAAACTAGATTGACTGTCACATATACTCATACAAAAATGTACATACACATGCATTAGCATTTTAATAGTCAAAAAATGGAGATATTCTAATGCCTATCAGCTTAAATGTCTATCAATATTTATGTACAAATATATATATATGTGTGTGTGTGTGTGTGTGTGTGTGTATACATATATATATGTGTAAGCATATATAATACAATATACATAATAGATGATTTCCATAGGCTTAAGGCTGAGCAAAATGCTACATTATTAACAAAGGATGCTACTTTATATGCAATTGTTGGGGAAGAATTTTTTTTTCTCTATTCTTAAGATTCTTCTAGCTCTTCTAAAGAATTAAATTGACATGAAACAGATGAACAAGAACAAACAGACAAACAAAAAGAACCAGCATTTAATTATGTATAGACAGAGGCCCAATAAAGAAATTGAAACCCAAGGAAATGAGCAAGGCAACAGGTTTTATACTTTCTTAGACAAAGAGGCCATAAAACTGTGAGGAATTGACAGGACAAAGAAAAATGTATGTTCAGGAGTTTCAATTAATAAGGAATTCTAAAACAGAATTTGGGCTGGAGTAGTAAATTAGTGGAAGTAACACGGTTTATGTATATAGCCTTAGCTCTGAATTCCTTATCTCTGATGATGTCCCTTTACTACCTGGTACAGAGAGGGTACTTTTTATATTGGAGATTTATTTCCTACTTTCTGGAAACAGGGGAGGAGTCAGAGTGTTTTCCTGGTACTGTTTCTTAAGTAACTTTAATTTAAAACAATCAATACTCCAAAATGGCATATTTGGGGGGAGCCTACCCTAAGCCTCTCCATAGTATCAAAACAACTGAACAATACTCTTTCTAGTTTAGAGGTATTTGTATATGTAGGAAGATAAGGGAAATTATAATTATTAATTAAGTGGCTAGTACCTTGAAAAGGTGAGAGCATGGTGTAGTTTGGAAACACAATACAGTAAGTTTCAATTGTACTGCTTAAGTTCTATTTTTAAGCAGAATTATAAGTACATGGAAGTTTACTTTATTATTCTTCATGTCTTTCTTATGATTCAGATATTTAATAATAAATAAATAAATAAATAAATAAATAAATAAATAAATAAATTCGTTCCTGAGGAAGTCTTGAAGAAGTCCTAATAGTTTAATTTTAACAGTTATTGGTTGTGATTTATACATATATTATACAATATAATACAGATAAAGATACCAAAAATATTTTCTAGCACATGATTAAAATTTCCTTTTTTGAACATGAGTTTAAAATAAATGAATTTAGTATTTGATAGATGATTTTTGTCATACATTTGTCACTGACTTTAACTATTAAGAGCTTGTTCTCATTTTGTGAGAGGTAAAGAAAAGTCTTGATTTTTACAGAGCATATGGTTATTTGACTCTTTAATCTTCTTTTTATGCTTTAAGAAATTTTCTGTTAATGACTTTAGGATCATTCTTCTGGAAGTTTCCACTCATCCCCCATGCTCTCCAAATCATCTCTTCTGAAAGGATGTTGAAGGGAGTGGTAAGAGCTTGTTGTATTGTTGAGGATAGCAGACAGTGGAATTAAAATAATTGTTAGTATACTCATACAAACAAAGTGTTCAGTTAGTACTGAGGAATGAAAAGTACTCTTTGGAAGTGGAGTAAAAAAAGCTCTGGGATGGTCAAATGACAGGGAAAGAAAAGCACTTGATTTTGTCATTAGTGGTTCCATCACTATCATCGGGCTATTACTGTAATTTTTTTTTTTTACAGGGACTGTTTTTGGTGTAAACTTTAGGACTACTGTAACAAATTACCCTGACCACAACTCCACCTCCAAAACCCTGGTTTTAAGGGAGAGTTTTTTAAAGGGGATTTTTAAAAGGGAGAGTTTCAAATATAAAGTTGTAATATAGCTCAATATATTGAAAATGATTACTTCACTGGTGATTCTTTTATTTTGGATTTAGGTAAACAAACTGATAAGTTAGGTGAAGATTCAGGTTTTCTGGATCTTATTGAAGAAAAATTAACCATAATTACCTTGCCTCACATGCAAACTTGGTGTGGCTTATCAAATTTGTGGCTTATCAAATCAAAAATTGATTTTACTCAATTCTAATAAATTCTTTTGAATATAAGTTAACCTTTCTTTCATGATACAAAAGCCATCTGAAGATTTTGCCACATTTAAGGATAAGTATTATAGATATTTTACAAGAGAAGCAGAGAGATGAGAGTTAATATAGATTTCTGTGGATAATATGGGTTATATCCTATTTTGTAAACTTTGTACTTACTTTAAGTCACTTAGATAACACATTAAATATAAATATTATAGTGACAAAATAGAGTTATAAAAATAAGAGAGTGTCATTATTGTATAATCAAATACTAATAGATTGTGAGAAAGGTTTATATACAAGACCTCAAATGCTTGAACAAGCAATACATTCAATTACATATGATCTTGGGATTATAAATACTCACACTTATATAGCTATTACTACTTGTGATCCATATTTCATTACTTTAACCTTATATGTAAAACAATTGTCTGTTTTATATGCAGGAACTTAACTGCTCTATCTACAGAGGTGATGTAAAATTTCTACTTGAATAGCAATGTAAATCATGTTAATTCAGCCCTAGTCAAATGAAACTTGGTAGGATGGAAGAAGAATAGGAATGAGAATGGCAGAAACAAACTTGAGTATAAGAATCTGCCCAATTGAAGTAATGAAAAAGTAATATTGGGTTAAGTACCTCCAGCTATGAAATAAGAACTCAGATCAGCAGGAGTGTTTGTATAATCATACTAATCTACTGATAGTAAAATAGGATAAAGTAATTTTGTATGTTTTGATTTTAGTGCAGTGTTTGCTTACAAATTTAGTGAACACAATTTAAGTAGTTTCAAAAAGGAGGTGAAAAAGGACTGCCTGCCAAGGTTAATGAGATAAAACTGGGTTGCACTGGAACTCAAGCAGAGCTCTCAGACTGATGAAATAACCCACCTTATGTCCTCTTTCCACTACATTCTCTTCTCAAAGTGAGGCTTAATGAAATTGGGTTTACCTATCAATGCCTCCAAAATTAACACAGGTACCTAATATTGACTCAAAACTCAATCTTTCTAGTAAGATGCATTTTTTAAAAAGAAGTTTTAACATTTATTTATTTTTGAGAGACACAGAGAAACAGAGCACAAGTGGGGAAGGGGCAGAGAGAGAGAGAGAGACAGAGACAGAGACAGAGAGTGAGACACAGAATCCAAAGCAGGGTCCAGGCTCTGAACTGTCAGTACAGAGCCTGATGTGGGGCTCAAACCCATGAACCATGAGATCATGACCTGACCTGAAGTCAGACACTTAACTGGCTGATCTACCCAGGTGCCCCAGGATGGATTAAAGAGAGTTGTTGACCCACCTATGCAGGTCTGGATTTTCAGCCCACCTACCTCTACTACCATCTGGGAAGTGAACATATCAATTATTTGATGTCCCTTTGTATTTTCCTAGGTCCTCAAATTTTCATTCCTGAAAAATCTTAATAAATTAATGAACAAAGGGGAAAATATAAGACACTTTTTTTGTGTGCAAATGTGAAATAAAATTTTAAGGATCCTCTACTTGACAAGGAAGTTTGAATTCAAACATCTAGAAGATGTTAACCCCTGATTTCCCAGTATCATATCTTGGATGAATGATGACTTTTAACCCATAATACCACTGCATATTTGAAAGTTAAGGGTCCCAGCCATGATTGAATTCAACATAGATATTTAGCACCCTGTAATTATTTCATTGCTTCAATACAATATCTTTTCTTAGGGATGAATAAGAAGTTCTCCTTCATCAAATCTATTCTCTCTTCTTTAGAGAGGTTTTGTGTCTGACTCTTAATCTCTATGAAAGTATAATTGGGCACCGAGAGAAACAGATTGATTATTGCCGACTGCAGAGAGCCAGGATAAGACATGATTCATTGATTTTAATCATATTCAAATGAGCCATCCCAGGGAATATCATGCAAAATAAATATAATGTAAAATAAAGGCAGTATTTTAGATAACAAAATTGTTTAGAATTTCTACTTCCAAGATAAATTGACTTGGTACTAAATGTTATTTTTTAGTTCCTTTGACTGTGTTTGACTATAAAAGGAAATTCCTTGTTGATTAATTGCTGAAACATTTATGAATTTATAAGGCTTTCAACATGCATCTTCCCTATGATGAAATGCAGAGTTGGGAGGACTCTATTCTGACCACCTAATTTAGTAGATCTATTTATTAACTCATAAAATATTGTTTAATCCATAGTATCCCATAGCTTGTGAACTTACACCACACCACAAGCTAGGTACACCTATCCATCTGCCTTAAAAAGCATCATTAATATTGTTTTTTTTTTTCATTTTTTGAAAAATAAAGCATCTGAATGCCAAATTGCATTGCAGCAACATGATCCTAAAAATTTCCCAGTTTTATCAGGGTAAACTTCTGGTGATCTACAAATCCCATACTATATATTTTCTTTCTTCCCCAAGGCTTTATCGTATTAAAGATATGCAGGTTTATTCTCTACAAGTGAAACAACCATGCTAATAGTATCCCTTCTTGATAGAAAAACAAATGATAAGCTGGACTTGATTAAAACTGAAAATACCTGTTCTGCAAAAAACACTATAAAATGAATAAAAAGCCACAAACTGGATGGGGATATTTGCAAAAGACATATCTGATAAAGGAATGTGTCTTAGTTCAGGTTACTATAAAATAATAATGCAAACTAGGTGGCTTAAACAACAAACATTTATTTCTCAGAGTTCTGAGGCTAGGAAGTCTAAGATCAAGATATGGACAGATTCAGTGTGTGGTGAGGATCCTCTTCTAGACTGCCATCTTCTGGTTGTATCTTCAAATGGCAGAAAGAGAGCAAGAGAACTATGGACAAGTATAGCATTCATAAGAGCTTCATTCTCAGGACCTAATCACCTTCCAAAAACCCTTCCTCCCAATACCATCACATTGGGGGTTAGGATTTCAACATATGAGTTTGGAGGAGCTCCAAAGTTACAGCCCATTAGAGAGACTTATTCAAAACATACAAAGAACTCTTAAAACTCAATAGTAAGGAAACAAATAGCCCTACTAAAAAGTGGACAAGATTCTTAACAGATACTTCACCAAAGAAGATATACAGATGGCAAATAAGCATATAAAAAGATGTTGTACATCATATGTCACTAGGGAAATGCAAATTCAAACAGTGAGTTACCACTACACACTTATTAGATTGGCTAAAATCCAGAATACTGATAATACCAAATGCTAGAGAGGATATAGAGCAACAGGAATTCTCATTCACTGCTGGTGGAAATGCAAAATGGTACATCTATTTCAGAAGGCAGTTTGGCAGTTTCTTACAAAACTAAACATGCTCTTACCATAATATCACCCAGCACTTATGTTCCTTGCTATCTGCACAAATGAGTTGAAAACTTATGCTCACATAAAATCCATACATTGATATGGATAGCAGCTTTTTTCATAGTTGCCAAACTTGGAAGTACCTGAGATGCCCTTCAGTAGGGGAATGGATAAATGAACAGTGGTACACCCAATGGACGACCATAGTGCTAAAAATAAATGGGCCATGAAAAAACATGAAGCAACTTAAACACATATTCCTAAGTGAAAGAAACCAATCTGAAAAGACTACCTACTCTATGATTACAACTATATGTCATTTTTGAAAAGACAAAACTGTGTAGATAATAAAAAATTCATTGGTTTCCAGGGTCTGCAGGGAGGAAAAGACGGATACACTAGGCACCAAAGGATATCATACTAACATCATACTACTCTGTATGATATTTTAATGATGGATATATATTAATATGCATTTATTCAAACTCAATGAATATACAACCAAGAGTGAGTCCTAATGTAAACCATAGATTTTGAATGATAATGATGCATCAATGTAGTTTCATAAGTTGCAATGAATGTACCACTCTGATGGTCTCTGGTCAAGGATGTTGATAATGGGGGAGGCTATGCATGTGTTGCGGTAAGGGGCATATAGGAAGTCTGGATACCTTCCACTCAATTTTGCTGTGAACATAAAACTGCTCTACAATTAATGTCTATTTAAAATATTTTTTAAGAAATCCCCTCAAAAAGCAAATAGTTGTTTTTATTAACTACATTAAAAAAGATACTAAAATGAATGATTTGAATAGACATTTTTAAAAAAAATTTTTTTAACATTTATTTATTTTTGAGACAGAGAGAGACAGAGCATGAGTGGGGGAGGGTCAGAGAGAGAGGGAGACACAGAATCCGAAACAGGCTCCAGGCTCTGAGCGGTCAGCACAGAGCCCGACGCGGGGCTTGAACTCACAGACTGCGAGATCATGACCTGAGCTGAAGTCGGACGCTTAACCGACTGAGCCACCCAGGCGCCCCTGAATAGACATTGTTACAAAGAATATATACAAATGGACAATAAGAACATAAGAAGTTTCTCACATCATTAGCCATTAGAGAAATGCAAATCAAAACCACAATGGGATATCACCACTGACCCACGAAAATATGGCTATCATAAAAAGAAAATAACGAGTATTCTTGAGGATGTGGAAATCTTGGAATCCTCATACATTGCTGACAGGAATATAAATGGGGCATCCATTTTGGAAGACAGTTTGACAGTTTCTCTGAATGATAACTGTAGACCTGCCTTATGACCTAGCAGTTTTACTCCCAGGTATATACTCATGAGAAATGAAAACATATGTCCATAAGACCTCATACGTAAATGTTCATAGTGTGACTGCATTTCTTTTTGGGAGCTCTGGGGGGAACATATGTTCCCTTGTCTTTTCCAGTTTCTGGAGGCTTCCCACATTCCAGATGTTCACTTCCATCTCCAAAGCCAGCAATGACAATGGCTAATAGAGTCTTTGTCAGATCATACCATTCAGATTCTTACTCTTTTTCACTTAAAAGAATCCTTATGTTACACAGGGCCCACCTCAATGATCCAGGATAGTCTCTACCATCTCAAGGTCAGCAGAGGTTAGCATGTAATTCCATCTACAACCTTAATTATAATCCCCTTTGCCATGTAACATAACATATTCACAGGTTCTGGGAATCAGAACATAGACATCTTTGGGAGAATTTTTTCTGCCTACCATATGTGACTTTTTTTTCATTTTTTTAATCACTTATAAACGATTATTTTAAACTTAAGCATAAATTCAATGGATATTGCTAAATGAAAACATCTTATTTAAATAAAATGTTTATTTTAATAGACATTACTTTTAGAATGGTTTTAAGTTCATAGCAAAATTGAGTGCAGAGTACACAGTTTTTTCATATATCCCCTACACTACACATTTCCACTTTTCATGTATTCAAACAATTATATATTAATCTTCAAATTAATGACTCATTCTGATGACACTCTAAAAATATTTAGGGACATGGAAACAAATCTACAGTATATCTGAGAGGCACACACACACGTTTGTGTATTTGTGTTTCTGCACATTTAGCAATTTAATTATTCAGAAATAACTAATGGAAACATAGACCACATGATGTTTGCTGGAATGATTTATCCCCAGGGATTGGAATTAGCACTGGAGAATATGTGTATTCTCTGGAATATGTGTGAATGTGTGGATGTGTGAATGTGTGTGTGCACATTTGTGTGAATATATACATGCGTATATTTATGCTTTTTCACATCCGTGATTGCATTTCAATCTTATTGTTAAAAAAAAATAAGATTTTGAAAATGAATTGGACCATATGTGACATACAAACAGAAGAGGTAAGGGATACCTGGGTGGCTCAGTTGGTTAAGCATCTGACTCTTGATTTTGGCACAGGAGATGATCTCACAGTTTGTGAGTTCAAGGCCCACGTTGGAGTCCACACTGGCAGTGCAGAGGCTGCTTGGGATTCTCTCCCTCCATCTCTCTCTGCCCCTCCCCCACTTGCTCTCTCTCTCTCTCTCTTTCTCTCTCTCTCTCTCTTTCTCTCTCTCTCTCTCTTCCTCTAAAGATAAATAAATAAAAGAGAAAAAAAAAAACAAATGGAAGAGGTAAGCTATTTTTTAAAGTTGTTTATTTATCTTGAGAGAGAGAGAAAGCATGAGTGGGGAAGGGCCAGAGAGAGAGAATCCCAAGCAGGCTCCCTCACTGTCAGCCAGAGACCAACACAGGTCTCAACGTCATGAACTGTGAGATTATGACCTAAGCCGATGTCAGCTGCTCAAGTGACTAAGCCACCCAGGGTCTCCACTTCATCCCTATTTTTTTTTTTCAATGAAATAAGCTTGTTTTTCTAATTTTTTAACGTTTATTTATTTTTGAGAAATAGAGAGAGAATATGAGCAGAGGAAGGAGCAGAGAGAGAGAGGGAGAAGAATCCTTAGCAGACTCCAGGCTCTGAGCTGTCAGCACAGAGCCCTAGGCTTAAACTCATGAACTGCTAGATCATGACCTGAGCCAAAGTCGGACGCTCAACTGACTGAGCCACCCAGGCACCCCTCATCCCTATTTTAAATCATTAGAATTGTATTTTATACCTCCAAACATGATTTTCTGACACTCCTTTTATGTAAAATTCAACAGTATTCTTTAAAAAGTAGTTAACAGCATTCATGTTAAAGTGGATCATAGGCCTATGTGATTTGTGATTTTAGATAATTTACAGTTAAAAGCTCATAATGATCTTAATATTGCCTCATAAAAAGTTATCTGAGAAAGAAAAAAAAAACACGCCTAGAGGAAAAACAAAAGATACTCATGAAAGGCAGCACTGGTCTAAACTAGCCCCAGTGACAGGCAGTGGAGTGTCAAGATAAATAGGAAAAAGGAAGAGAAGCAGAAAGCAACTGTGTGGTAGTGATGTGTATGTGGCTCTTGAGAAGAAAAATTGAGACTGGTAGTGTGGACATGTGTTATAGTGAAGACAGAGAATTCTCTTTTCCTCATGGCCTAAGATTTGACTACCTCACAATTACAAGTTTTCAATTATTTGCTTTATCTTAATGACATTACAATTGTGCAGCACATAAAATTATAACCATGACAAGATTTCAAGCAAATTAATAATCAGATCAGATAGATTGACAGGTTCAAGATCAGTCAGAGCTGAGCAGTTGTTCTAAGGCCTATGCAGGAACATACATCCTGTGGAATCACAGTACCTCTCATTTTCAGATCCACATCTTTGCATCCTTTTCTACTGTTGACTTCAGAGAATGTAACCCAAGGACAGGGAAGCAAGATTCTCCTGTCCTCCTTCTCACCAATCAGTTTACAGACAGGGGGAAAAGATGCTCTCAAATAATATCTCTAATATTATGACGCTGAACTTAAAATGGAAAAGGAATTTGTTTTAAACCTACCTACTCAGATGTATTTTATCTTTCTGGAATTTTAATATCACTTGCAGCTTAGAATAATACCAAATCTTGTGAAACCACAGAATATGTAGTCTATGCCATATTAGTTAAATTGTTCTATTATACATTTTAATATTTTTCTCATCTTTATTTTTTCCCAGGTATTTTATACACTGTTTTACTATTAGACATTCTGAATCAGGAATTGATTGATTGATTCATTAATGCATTTAAAACACAAATTTAGTCCTCACAATGAGCCAGGTATTGTGTTAAATCCTGGGGAGAACAAGGCCTATAGACATTTTGCATTCAAGAAGAATAAGTTCTTGTTTTGGATGACATTAACTAAGCTAGGGAATGGATTTTGTTTCTAATTTGTCTTTTCATAATTTCTTTCATGGGCTTCTACTAATTTTGACACTGAAACATTTATTTCAGCATTTTTATCTTAGGATACTATTTTGTTCTTTAAAATGCTACCATCGATTCTAAAGTTTGATATTCTGGTTTTTGTATAATTCCTTAAATTTAATATAGTTTTGCATTGTCATACATAAAAGTGGTTAAGAGATTACTCAAATTTAGCAAAATATATGTTTACGTGTCTATTAAAGTCAGAAATATGAGGATTTATAATTTATAATACTAATTGTGATCAGTTTCCTTATGCAAAAAATAATGATTGGGTATTTATGAGTCAGAAACTCTAGTAGGTGATTAGAATTCACCAGTATACAAATAGATTAGTCTTTTTTCTTCAGCCTTCACAAAGATGCCTTTCAAAGAGAGCTAGGGAAAGGAAAATAAGGCTCAGAACCTGAAAACTAAATAACAGAAACATAATAAGTATGATGTGAGATTTACTGGATATAATACTAGCAACCTAAAATATATATCTAACATAAATATGGACAACAGAGAACATAGCATCAGGGATTTTTTTCAAGTATTTGTAACTTTTGTTTGCTGCTTTTTTTTATTTACAAGAAATATGGGGTAGAGCTATTTAAATGGAAAGGATGGTTAATTTTAAAAACAGTCATACCATATATATATTTATGTATTTTTGAGGAATTGCACTTTTGTCATTTTTTCATTCAACAAAAATGTATTTAATCCCTAGCAGGAAATGCACTAGTAAGTAAATACATAGTAGAGGAAAGCACATGATGTATCTTAATGTAATTTACAACTCAAAGGATTGCTTAAATTACCTGTTTTAGTCTATGAATGTCCCATATTCACTAGATAATTATAAAGGCATATGTTGGAATTTATCATATAAAATACTGCATTGAATAGGAAAATTAAGAATAAACAGAATTATACTTTAGATAAGCATACTTCTTTATTTGGAGACAAAAATTGTCTCTCTTTTATGGATTTTTCAAATAATTTGTTATGAAATACCTACCCTGTGGCTTTCTAGCCTATAAATTAATGCTTCTATATATTTTTCTATTGCTTCAAAGATTCAGTAATAATTATCCTTTGTACTACATTGATGACTTTGTCATTTTTTTTTTTTTTTTAAATATCTTGGAACACGCCTTCAACGTTTATTTATTTTTGGGACAGAGAGAGACAGAGCATGAACGGGGGAGGGACAGAGAGAGAGGGAGACACAGAATCGGAAACAGGCTCCAGGCTCTGAGCCATCAGCCCAGAGCCTGACGCGGGGCTCGAACTCACGGACCGTGAGATCGTGACCTGGCTGAAGTCGAACGCTTAACCGACTGCGCCACCCAGGCGCCCCGACTTTGTCATTTTTTGAATGCATGTATATTTTTATCTTAAATGTATAGAAATGGGAGGGTGAGACTAGTGGCAATAGTGAAATAGTTTAGACATTTGGGTGCTTATTTGCAAACATTGTAAATTTCTTGTATATTCTACTTGATTAAAAATGATTAAAACTGTATTCTTGAATAAACAAAGTAAACACGAAGTTGTCACCTATCAGTGACACAGAACAACTTGAAGGATGCTCTCATGATGTGAGCAGAAGTCAATATGATCTCATGGTCCCCCAATGAAATGCCTGTGAAGTCCATACTAATTAGCTTGTAAATCAGACTAATACTTGAGTTTATTTGGGCCAGAAAGACTACCTACTGTCAAGCAATCAAGTACTACCCCTTTAATTGCAATTTATTCCAACAACCACAATTTATTGATCCTAGCATACACTTATGCCACAGCAGTATCAGTATTTGACTTTATTTTAACAGCTTCAAAAGGTTAGAGAGTTAGAAACCACTGTGAAAGAAACCATTAAAAAGTTGAGTTGCTGACACTGCTTTACACTCTATGCCAGGCAATGTTTCCTATATATTGTGGAACTATATAAAAGGAGAGATAAAAGGAACTAATATTCATTGACACTTAATATGCTAGTGCTTTCTTATACCAAATATTACTTAGTAACATACAGAAAAACAAGGAGGATCAATATTGTATTCTGCATTTTACAGGCAAGCTACAGCTTATAGACTTTAAGTACATTTCTCAGAACTATAATGTTAAAATGTTAAAACCATCTATCTGACTCCAAAGCACATGTTTAATTTCTTGCATGATTTCTTGCATACTTTTTGTACATTGACTATTCTGATGTTGTGGTCTAAGTGATATTGAAGCTCAAAACCAGCTTATCCACATGAATTTTGTATCCAGTATCATCTTTAAAACACAAAACATCAGTTTCTGATCACTCATTTGTTAGCTGTATTACCTTTTATAAGCTAAGACATGCTATTTATTTATTTAAGCATTAGTGCCAAATTTCACTTTGGAATTTTTAGCTAATTAAATAATGTTCTGGAGCATGCTTGGTAAAACAAACAAACAAACAAACAAAAACAAAACAAATAAACAAAACTTTTGTAGCTTCAAAAAATCTTTAGAAAATATTCAGTAGATATAGAGTGGTTTAAACTTTGGAATTTCTCACCCTTCGATAACAAAATTAAAAAGGCCACCTGACTTAATTTTTGACAATTAAAAATTATATATATTTAAGGTATACAACTTGATTATATGAAGTACGTGTACACTGTGTAATATTCACCACAATCAAGTTAGTTAACATATTCATCATCTCATATAGTTAGCATGTGTGTGTGTGTGTGTGTGTGTGTGTGTGTGTGTGTGTGTTGAAACACTTAAGACCTATGCTTTTAGCTGATTTCAAGTCTTTAGCACAGTATTGTTAACTACAGTCACATTATTGTATGTTACATTTCCAAAATGTATTTATATGGCATAAATGAAACTGTATTTCTGGACCAGCACCTCCCATATCCCACTCCCTGATAACCACCATTCTATTCTCTATTTCAATGAATTTAACATTTTTTATTCCACATACAATTGAGACCAACATGCAGTATTTGTCTTTCTGCATCTAGCTTATTTCACTGAGCTAATGTAATCGGGTTCATCCATGTTGTCACAAATGGCAGGATTACCTTTTTTTTTTTTTAAGGCTGAATCATATTCCAGTGTGTTTGTGTGTGTGTGTGTGTGTGTGTGTGTGTGTGTGTTGTGTACGTGTGCATGTGCATTTATGTGTGTATAATCACATTTTCTTTATCCATTCATCTGTAAACAGACATTTTGGGATGGAAATTTTAGAAATGTGCCATTATAGAAAAGAGTGTGGAAGTTCCTCAAAAAATATAAGTGCCAAGGGGCGCCTGGGTGGCGCAGTCGGTTAAGCGTCCGACTTCAGCCAGGTCACGATCTCGCGGTCCGTGAGTTCGAGCCCTGCTGACAGCTCAGAGCCTGGAGCCTGTTTCCGATTCTGTGTCTCCCTCTCTCTCTGCCCCTCCCCCGTTCATGCTCTGTCTCTCTCTGTCCCAAAAATAAATAAAAAACGTTGAAAAAAAAAAATTAAAAAAAAAAATATATAAGTGCCTTATGATCCAGCAATCCCACTTTTGGATGTATATCCCAAAGGATTTGAAATCAGTATCTTGAAGATATATCTGCATTATTCACAAGGAAATATGGAAGCAACCTAAACGTTCATCAGTGGATGGATGGATAAAACTTATATTTTTTTACACATACATTCTGAGTATGCCCGCACAATTCTTCATGCATACTCTGTAAATCCTTGACTAGATTTAAGCCAGAATTAGTCTGACCTGTAGGAAGAGACCAAAAGGTGGAAGTCCTCAATTTTCTCCTTGTATCATCCTCTTTGTATTGTGCTTTTAATACTTCTGTTTTTTCACTTCCATGAAACTTTATTTACAGAATAAACAAACCAATAAATTTTCAAGTGTTAATCATATTAGAAATCATGGATCTAGTCCAATGTCCTCATTTTTGCAGGTGACGAAATGGAGAATCAAAGAAGTAAAGGACCTGCCTCAGAGTCACACTACTAGTAAGTAGTATCTGTAGATCTAGAATCAGGTATCAGACTATTTGACCTGAGTTCTAGCTTTGCAGAAAGATTTCTCATTTTAGACATGATGTTGAAAACTCTGTATAAAACTGTTTATATCCCTGTTTAGACCACATTTGGTCACTAGCATTAGTTGCATGCCACCTGTATTCAATTTTGTATACACTTTAGAGGATACTTAGAAAGTGCGGTACAGGAGTTCTTTTTAAGAAGAAGCAATGTAGATCATGAGATGGTATAGCAAAAGAAAAAAAAGCTGGCATTCATATGAAGGGTTTCCATGTTCAGGGTGCTTAATATGAATCATTCCATTTGACCTTCACAAATATATTGTAATAGATACGATTTTATCCCTACAGTAGTAATAAACTAATGCTCTAAGGTTGTTGATAGTTTGCTCAAGTACATAGAGCTATTTAATGTCAGAGCTAATTGCAAATCTAAATCTCTCTGACTTTAAAGATGTCCACTTGTGTAGTACACAATTCTGTATTTACACAGAAAACAAAGCCACTGATCAACACAAACAGTGCATAATTCCAACTGGTGTGACATAACCAGTTGTATAATATAGTGCACAGTTCAAGGTGCTAAGAGAAAATTAAATAGTGAAAGATCAGCTTGGGTTGACACTGTAAAAAGACTGATATGCTCTTACTACTAACTCCCAACTAGCAGCTCTCAGCTTGTTGCAATAAAGACATTAGATATCATGATATCTGTAAATGAGTGGGAAAATATTGGCAACACATATATAATGACACTACAGGTAGAGATTGATAACTTGTCAAGATATGGTGAAACGAGCCTTTCAAAGAGGGAAGCTTTTTTAGCTCTTGGGATGTGAAAACGCTGACCAAAGTACATGACATTTTCAGTTGTATAGGATGTAGACATGTGGAGTTGGATAAACTCATTTTCTTTCAAGAGGAGAATAGGAGAAACATGAAGGTTGAAATAAGTGGAGACATTTGGCAATAGGGTATAGGCTAAGTGATAGAAAATTATATGGAAGAGTGAGACATTTCAAAATGTTGGACTAAAATTCATTGGCAGAATTTTTTGAAACCTGATTTAAAAAAATTATATTTTACTATTTAAGCATTAAGTAGTCATTGAAGATGTTGGGCTTTTGTTATAATTTGTGTTTGTATAGTCAGAGCTGTACCTTGGAAAAAAATGTGGTAGCTTTATGATGGCCTACATGGGTGAAAAATCAGAAGTGAGAGACCAAAGAGCAGGTGTGAAAATATGAGGGCAAGCATCCCTACTTAATTTTTATCTGTTCAAGATATTAAGATATCTCCCCTCCATAGTAGCTGTAATCACTCAGATTTCTATAGTAACTTTGAGAAACAAATATTACTGATCTTATGTATCATTCGTTAAGTCATTTTTCACTCAGAGAAACCAAGAAAATTCCATTGATCCAATATCCATTTTTTCCTCAGTTTCCTGTTTCTTGATATTCGTTAAGTGAATAATAGATCCCTTTTCAATCTACATATCTACCTTAAAAATTCCTGTCATGTAAGGGAGAAGATAAATGTCATGATAATTTTTTAAAAATTATTTGTTGTTGTTGTTGTTGTTGTTGCTTTTGTTGTTGTTGTTATCCTGGAACCCTATTACATCCTAAAGAAGTCTTTCTCAGTGAAAACTTTGAAGGTGGTTTGAGGATCCCTGTTTATCTAAAATTTGCACATCAGATAGAGGAAGGGAAAAAATAAGGGATACTTGTTCATCTCATGAGTGACATAAACAAATAGGAAGTAGCTGTGTTATCCTAAAGCATTTTTCTGGGATAACTAAGGAGCAACAACAATGAAAGAGCCTTTATGCAAATTTTGGATCCTTTAGCTTCTTAAAGGTCAGCTGTTTGGTTTTAACACCCAAACTGGCAGGAAAGAGCCCTGAAAGCTGCCTGCCCCTGTGTTAGATAAACAATACAGGGCAACCTCTGCTCTTAATGAGGATTCCATTTTAAACCCACAGCACTCTCCTCATTTTAGAACCCTCCTTCTTCCAGGAATCATATGCATCCATTAATGAAGCTAAACAATATCATCCCAATACCCTGCTGTTACCTAACTATGATCTTTCAAGTAATTGCAATTGCACTCCGAACAATTTGCTTTCTTTTTGCTCAGCTGATTTCACACGCATGAAACTTTTTTCAGATTTCTTTTTCCTCTCTTGTATTACATTTTTGACCCTGAGCCCCTATAAGAGTGTATTTCTTTGTATTTATATTAATTTGCCATACAAGCAATATATCTGCTAATGCATCCCCTTTATATTGTATCTTTGTTCTGTTTTCTTAGAGAGAAAAAAATATTTCTTTATCCTTTCTAAAGATGGGCTATCTCTCCCAAAGTCTCAAAAGCAATACCTTTGTCATTAGAGATGATTTTGCCAAACTGATACATATTACTATTTCTGAACTTTTAAGAAAACCGTACTTTGATGTAGGGGCTATTCAAGGCTATGTGTGCGTGCGCGCTCGCGCGCGCGCGCGCACACACGCGCGCACACACACACACACACACACGCACTGAAATGTAAGTTTGACATTTTGTCCAGATGTTTGTAATGAAAAGGTGAGTTGGAGTTTTGAGTGATAAAGGAAAGGAGCACTCTACCTTTATCTATAGATGTAATAAAGTCAAAATAGGCCAGCCTTATGGGGTTTGGTAAGAGCACTGAATATCCATTACAGTGTTTGACACACAGAAAAATTATTTGTTGAGTGAATACGTGCATTATTGGCTTGTAACTGGCAGCCCTTTTGTCTGTTTCATTGTCTATTTGTGAAAGTAGTCTAGCAGATCAGTCAAAGATTACATTGGTATGGATAGAAATCTAGCATTAGATTTCAGGCAACGGTCTCAGGTCTTAGTCCTCTCCCTGCTATAATGTCATTAATTAGTCAAAAAAAAAAAAAGAAAAAAGGATTGTTGAAAATATGTTTTTACATAAAATATATTATCATATTATGGAAGGTTGTTTGGTATAGAGATTAAGAGTGAAGATTTTGGGGAAACTTAATATATGTAAAATAATGGATTCTGCCATTTGTTGTTTGTATAATTTTGGAGTTTTCAAATGTTTCTGTGCTTCATTTTCCTCCACTGAAAAAAACATCTAGTTCATAGAGTTATTCTAAGTATTGAATAAGTTAATGCATGCAAAGTTTCTGATATGTAAGCATAATAAGCTTTTAATTATTGTTAATGTTTGCTGACTTAGTACTATATTAATTACATCTGAAATTTTTGATTTCTTGGACTTCCCAAATTATAATAGAAAATCATGAGTCCATTATGAACTCTTGTTTTGTATTTAAATTTTCAAAGAGCACAAATTCTGTATGTTAAAATGTTATTAATTAACTTAGTACATATTCGATTACACTCTGCCTGATATTTTCCACATCAATTTCAGCAAGTTGATAGATATGATTCTTTGGCACCAAGTCTAAATCCCTTAGAATGTGACAATAAGAAAAGTAAGCATGCTGTCTTGGTAGTATATCTATTTTCCTACATGTGTAAGTAATTCTATATTTCTTTTTCCAACCCTAACTTTTTCAAGATCTTTGCATTAATTTTTACTTGGAATTTGTAATGAAATGCATACACATATAATGGGATCTTGAGCGGGGAAATTCTGTTTTACAAATTTACATTTATTAAATTTACTTAAAATAATTTTAGTGTAATACTTCCCTCCCACATTTAATAAACCAAATATGGGCCATTAAGTTTTGAAACTATAAAATTGAAAAGAAAAGATATTTTGTCAAAGGGAGTTATATATTCTAGCAAATTTCACCATATGCCGTTTTTGCCAGTGTTGCACTTGGAAAGCAATTCACCTGGTCTGCTTTATCAAATGGCTGTTCTTCAATATGGATGCTCCCCATTCAAAACCTCCCAGGCAGTTTGTTATTTCTTCATGGCATATCTGGAAACATCTCATCTCTGTGTCTATATAGGATAGCCTTCATCTCTGTCTCCAAATTCCACAACCAGTTGTTGTTTTCAGTCTGGTTTCTAATATTACTTCTTTGATTTCATCACCGGGACTCATCTCCCCTCCCCCATGATGCCATAGTGTCTTGTTTCTGATGCTCTTATCAACAACTGTCCTGTAGTTATTTGCCAATTCTGTTTTTGCCACTAATGAAAATAAAACTTTTTTTATTGTTGTTAAAAACTTTGTTCTATTGTTTCTTTTATTGATTTCTTGATTGTGATTTTGGTTAACCTTCCATCATCTGGGACACATATAAAGATCGTCTGGATCTAATTTTCTTAACTGTTGGTGCATTCATACCCACTGACCCCAGTTCTTCTTGTTAAATTCTTACTTATGACTGAATTCTGGCCAGGAGAACATAGGCTAAGCTATGTGTTCCACTTCCTGGCCCATACAAACTTCCAGTGTTTGATTCTCCTTCCTTTTTCCCCCTCCTATGATGTCTTTGGGAGTCACATAAAATCAGTGCTCTCCCAAAACACTTTTGCTTTTTGTCTCCTTTTTCTGACCACTTACTTGTCTCCTTCTATCCACACTCTGGGATTCAGTTTTGGCTTTCACCTATTTTTGGCTTAGTGTTGGCTAGAATTCTACTGTATCTAGTGAACATCACCGTCACTCATTTTGGTTACAGACATAGACAAAAAGTGAATGATGCCCCGCTAGCCTTGTACGGAGGGTTGTATTTGTTTATTTGTGCTTACTTGTTTATATTTACATGGAATTTTTATGTATACTTTTGAGACCGTTAGTTTGCTAGGAAAGGGGATCCACAAAATAATAAGCTAAATAATTTTAAGTGACACTTTGGGTGAAACTGAGGCCCATGAAGTGAGGCTATTGGAAAGACAAGGGACATTGAAACAAAAACATTTGTGTTAGTAGCTTAAAGAAGTTCCAGGTTCCTGGAAGAAAGAGAAGTAATACTAGATAAGTCCTGTAAAAAAAGTAGCTTGAAAGCATTTTCTTCCCAGAATGAAGGAGGGTTACCTTTTAAACATTGATTTAATATGTATTATAGGCCTTTTATAAACCTCTTTAATAGTCTTTATTAATTGAATTGATGAACCACTTTCATACCTTCTCCAGTATTTAGTTCGCACCTACTTTTATGTATAATAGTTAGCTTTAGCACCTTGGCTTCCAGAACACACTATTTTGTGTGTGTGAATTAACCATATTTACTCACCATGTAAACTAGCCTATTTAGAAATCCAGTATTTAATTTTGTATGTTAAAGATGAAAAAATGAGGAAGACTTGGGTCAATTTTAATTGATTCTGTATCATATGGTAAAAGGAGGGAAATTTTTTGTAATAATAGAAAATATAAATTTCCTATATTTAATGCATTAGTTCAAATGATGAGAAGGTAGCAAGGCTCATTCAAGTTTCCAGATGCAGGAGCTGATTACACAGTCTTTTGTTTTGGTACAAATTAATGCTCAGAGACTGCAATTGTCTTTGACAATAGTTTATTTAACACAGGTTCACCGTGGGAATTTCACAAACCAGTAACGTACAGGATAAGGTCTCTTAATAAGCAAATAAGGAAATAACATACTCCACACCAGTGATAGATTAATCACACTATTGTTCAAGGCAAGGAGAGATGAAAGGAATAAAGTCCAAATTTAGTTGAGGTATACCTTTATAGGATGAAAGGAATAAAGTCCAAATTTAGTTGAGGTATATACCTTTACATGAGTTGGTGATACTCAGGAGAGGTAGCTAAAAACAGCTGATAGTTGATATCCAGCTGCCAATGCAAAAGTAAAAGTACCCTGTTGCTAGAGGATGTTGCTAGGGAACAATGACAGGGCAAGGGTATTGATGGGCAAGAGGATGTTCATGGGGCTACTGCTTGGCTTTCACCACTGCTTGAATAAAAGGGTCACCTTCACTATGGAACTAATTTCACTAAGGTCTTCAAAGAACTATTTTCAGTCAGCAAAGTATAGCTTTGCCCACACTGTACATTCTTGGGTAGTCCCACAAAATCTCCATGTTTATAGTCAAAATGTCTCCTTGCTACAGTTACTTCTTCCTCTTTTTATTGTTAAGCCCCCAATAGGAGCCCCTCCATAGCTGAGCTACTGAGTTCTCATTGGTGACAACAGATAAGATGATGACATCCTGACCCAATTTACTTCATTCTTATATCAAAACAGCTTAACTTCTAAAAAGTTTTCTTGGTCTTTGTCATAAATAAGTGGAATTGAAATCACATCAAACCAATACATAACACACAGCAGTCCTGGAGACGTGGAGAATGCAAACCTAAATTATGCAAAGGAAAGATCAGACATTTGTAACAGAGTTATGTTTCCTGCTCTGATTTATTAGCAAACTATTTCACAGTAAACTTGACATAGAGAATGTAGAATTCCTATGGCAAGTGAAATTCCATTGACCTAAGGGCAGACAGAATTGGAAGATAAACAATTTGAGCAAATTCTTTGCTGGGATTGAATCATTTCCATAGATATCCTAGTGCATGTCATAGATATGGCAGACCTTAATTAGGTAGACTAATATCCCTTCCTAAAACTGTATCTTTTCTATAGAAGTAAACATTCTGTCTCTCCCAGCCTCTCCAAATTCCCACACCTCTCAAAAATGAAATTAGAAAACAGTAGATTCCCCTTCGTCAGTGCAGCCAATTAAATGGCTGAGGGTGTCTGTTTCTGTGTCGTTTTGAGAAACAATTGTATCATTAAATCGCTGAAATTGTAGTGTCAGCAGGAAATAGAGCAAATAGCTGCCAAAGGGGGAAAAAATATGAACAATACAGCTACTTTGATGTCTTCCTGCCCTCCTTTCCAGTGTCTATTGCTGAACAAGCTACAAACAAAATGTGAGAGAGCAAAGGCTTAATGCCTATGAGCCTGGGTGGCTTCAGCCTCCCTTGTTGGGAGGCTTGCTCACTGATTTCTTCTGCTCCCACCTGACACCTTAGGCATGCCGCACTAACTAATCAATGTTTCAGAATACAACTCCCACTGCCCTGCCTCTCTTCCTCTCCAATTACTGTTCACTCACGGAATTTACTCTGTCATCTTCTTAAAAAAATCATTCTTTTATTCATTGAACACATTCCTATGGAGCTCCCACCTTGTGCTAGGTACAATCCCAGGTCAAGATGTATCTGTGAACAAAACAGGCAAAATCCCTGCCATTAATGAGATTGCTTGGAGGTAGTAAAAACAGACAATAAGTTATATACATCATAAGTCTGTCAATTACACAGCTGGGTAAGAGAAATCAAGAGTCAGTGGATTGCAGTTTTTAATCAGATAGTCAGAAGGTTGGGAGAAGTGTTTCATCCTCTCCTCAGAGGCTTGTGGCATAGTGGTTAATAAACAAACTCTTACCAGGCTGTGAGGGTTCTTAATTCACCCAGCTCTGTCATTTGTATGACTTGTAGCTGTATAACCTTGAGAAATTTTATTTCTCTAGGTATCAGTTTCTCCATCTCTAAAGTAAGGACCATGCTAATACTGAGTCATATTGTATGTAAAAGATTTATAACATAGTATGTAGTGCATGTTATATAGGGCACATACCAAGTACCTAGTAAGTCTGAAAAGAGCTTACACCTCAAGTTAGAGGCATCTGAGGGTGAAAACTCAAAGATGTTTCTTTTCTTCTTGCTAAACTGACCCTCAGTTGTATGAACAGGAAAACTAACATATTTCCTATCATTTAGAGCCATTATCAGGATTATAAGAAAGTTCACATTAAATAATCATAGAAGATCCTTATTAAATATCATGCTGTCTCCTCAAATAGACTCAGTTGAAATGCTTTGACACCTTCTCATATTATCTCAGCTAGTGACAATCTTAAGTCTCCTGATATCACTCAGTTTGTCCTTGCTCTCTTCCACTTCACAGTCACCTAACTAATAACCCAACCAAATCATAGCAAATTCAGACTCAACATCAGATGCAGAGGCAACAGCCTAGTGGAAGTGTTCCCATCAGCTCCCGTGATTCCATACAATCTGTGTAATAGTAGATCCCTTATTCCATATCATCGTGATTCTGCTTCTCTGACCAGACACTAACTGACATGACACATACATTAGTATATGAAGTAGATAAGTGCTATTACAACAAAACCCTAGACCATGTGGCATTGGTTTTGGGCCCAGCAGTGAAAGAAGCTTGAAGGGTCTTAAGACTATTAGCAGCAGCCTTGCCGGTATGAAGGAGGCTGTCAGTGAGGATTTAAAGAAGAGGCCAGTCCCTAACCATTTGAATCATCCTCAGCTGTTGAAGTCTCCCCGCTGAGAACCCTGATCCTGCCAAGCAGAGGCAGACTGTCCCCTCTGTGCTTTGTCTGTATTCCTGATCCACAGGCTGTTTTATGCCACTCAGCCAGAAGTGGTTTGTTAGCAGGAAGAGATGATTCACGAATAAACCGGTGCTAGATGTGGAAGAATCAGAGTTGCACTGCATTCCTGCTCTTGAGCTCTACACTCTTCTTCTAGAATCCTGTATGTTTATAGACACCACTCCCCCTCATTCCTAATGTTAGTCCAAATTGAGTTTCTCTAACTTACAGTCAAAAAGAGTCCTAACCAATCATAAAATCAACAGAAGTAAACATTTCAAATGTCCTTTATGCATATTGTTTTTAAAAAATCACCTTGCTATATCCTTACTATCTTCATGCAGTTTTGAATTAAGAAACACCCTCTACTTGAAAAATCATGATCCATTTTTGTTTGACATGTGTGAACTTCAACCAGTTATTTTGTGCAGGGAATATTCAGTCATCCATTCAATCATCTAAAAAATATTTATTGAATTCTTTTAATGTGAAAATTAATGAGTTAAGCAAAGGGAAGGATACAAAGAATTATATAGTTTCTGAGTAATCACACAGTAACAGCAATGAGACATATAAACAGAAAGTAACACATTTCCTTGATTCCAACATCATTTTTTTTCACATTAAATCATTTTAAAAACAGGGCATATCATATAATTGATAGGTGTATTTTAATTTGGAGTGTTTCTTTTCTGCACTTGAAAAGCTGCTATTAAATTGACAGTGTGCTCCTAAACATCCATGTTTTAGAAGGCAAGAATTCCAATATAGCACAGGTTAGTATGTAATAATAATCAGCCTAAAATAATCTACATACTACAGAGAGCTTTTTTTTCAAATTTTTATTTAAATTCTAGTTAGTTAACATACAGTACAATATTAGTTTCAGTAGTAGAATTCAGTGACTCATCACTTACATACAATACCCAGTGTTCATCACAAGTGCCCTTCTTAATACCCATCACCCATCTAGCCCAACCACCACCTCCCTCCCTCCATCAAGCCTCAGTTTGTTCTCCAAAGAGAGTCCCAAAAAGAGACATTCTTAAGTGACATTTTGTTCCCTCACACCATACGAGGGATGAAATTATGGGAAATATAGTTCCAGCTTAGTAGCGTGTGTCAAAAACCTTTAAAACATTTATTTACATTGGCAATACAATAAGTTTTTGAACTCACAGAAACCCAGTCTAGACAAATGAACAAAATAAAACAAGATTGTTTTAAAGGTTCTGAGGACCTCCATCTATGTGACATTTGACCTGACAAAGTTGGAAGAGAATGGGGTGCCTAAGACCAGTATGAACTATCTTCTGCTTTTGAAGTTCTAGTAAGTTGAACCTGTTTTCATATCACCTCTCTCTGTACTGTAATTAGGTAATAATTCTTTTACTGAATATGATAAGGTTTTAGAGTGGTGGTGGGTGTCCATAGCTGATGACCAAGAAAGAATTCTTGACACATCTTTGGTGCAAAAAGGCGATTTTATTAAAGCACAAGGACAGGATCCTTGGGCAGAAAGAGCTGCCCTGGGGTTGTGAGGAGTGATTGATTATATACTATGGTGTTGGGGGAGGTAAAGGCAAAAGGGAGTTTTCCATAAGGAATTTCATACGCTAAAGAAGAATCAGGAGATACTGGAGGTCTTGCTATTGTCAAGCTAAGGTTGTTTTTCCCTCTAGTAAGGCATTAACATTAAGACAAAAAGGAGTTCCTGGAGAAATGTTACATTCTGCCTGTCTCAAGTATCTGTCCATGGGCTGCAGATTATAAGGAAATTTAATTTTACCTTCCCTTTCCTTCTTGCCTTTGTTCCATCACTATGGAGGGGGGTTGTGTTGGAGCTTCAGGAAACTGAGTCTATAGGTTTCTGGAGATGAGGCTATTGCTAAAATTGCCTTTTTCTTGTAATTTACTAAAACATTTTGTAAACTGATGGAGACTCATGCTCTGCGTGGCTGTGATCTCTATCAGTTAACCATTGGTTTTTCCCTTTACTTTGTACTTGGGCAGCCAGGAGTGCATGAGTATCACACACATCCCACCTGGGGGGTGGGGGTGAGGGGAAGAGGTTTGTGTGGTGTCAATTTGCCTTATGCTCCCTTATCACACAGAAATGAATTTTCTTACACTTAGACCAGAACCTACAGAACACATAATCAAGAATTTTTCTAGGTGAGTAACATTTTAAAGCCTACCTCCATCAAGTTGTTCCAATTCTCCTAGGAAAACTCTCCTGAGAGTATCTAAGTTGACTTGATTCCAGGACAGCAACAGGCCTTATATAAGATAATTTTTATTCTTCTCTATACACTTGTCTAAGTTACTAGCAAGTTTCTCTAGGCAGAGAGAAGTTTGTATAGGTGTGTGTATTTGTGTATATTCATATCTGTGTGTGATGCACATTTAAAAAATGAGATTCTTGTGCCCTCAAATCTTGAAAAAAATATAAAAAGCTTCTATTACTTCCTTTCTTCCCTTTACTTCTTCTTTTTTTTAGTTCTAACAATCTATTTTGTAAAAGCATTTTAAAGTACCAAGTGTGGTGTGTCTGGGTGGCTCAGTTGGTTGAGCGTCCGACCTTGGCTCAGGTCATGATCTCATGGTTTATGGGTTCGAGCCCCGCGTCGGGCTCTGTGCTGACAGCTGAGCCTGTTTCAGATTCTGTATCTGCCTCTCTTTGCCCCTTCCCCGCTCATGCTCTGTCTCTCTCTGTCTCTCAAAAATGAATAAATGTTAAAAAAGATTAAAAAAAAAGTACCAAGGGCAATTCAATAGTCATCATCATGAAACACACAAAAATGAAAAGCTGTATTTATGTCTCAATAACTATTAATTTAGTATTCTGGAATGGCCCCAGGCCACTGATTAAAATGTTTGGCTCTTACTATTCCTTAGGATTTCTAGTTTTTCCCCCTAGTCTGTGTAAGGCCAATTAAATAAAATGTTTCTTTTCTTTAGGATTGTTTTGATTTTAAAATGGTAGCTAATCTACAGAGACAGAAAGCTTATGTCAGGAACTGTTGAAGTCCCTTCTTTTATTGTCTATTACAACGTACTGGCAGGAAATTTTTATAATGAAAACTCCAGAAATTGTGGCTGCAATGTAATATGTTCCCTGTTGCAAGGATTTGAGTCATTCTTCCACAAGATGTCGAAGAGTGGGGCTGAGTGTTTGCCGGAAACCTAAGATTATGACACAGTCATCACAATGGGGCCTTGTAATAATTTTGGTATTGGTTTGAGCCCTAGACAGTGATGTACTGACCTGAGGGATAGAAAAATGAGTGATCACTTCCTTGTATATCCTTTCTTGGAAGGTTTGGAAAAGGGAAATTTAGTTTCAAATAACACATATTGTAAATCTCCTGAGGTTTTGCCAATGGAATGCTTTCCTCTCTTTGAAGCTTTAAGATGTTTTACTACATATTCACCTTATGTAAGAAATCTAGATTTTGTTATGTTTGTCCAGCAAGTGGTCTCTGAACTCATTGTCATGGTATAGACTATTCCAGAGATTAGTGCAAAACTGGGAGTTAATTGCATTAAATCTACCTAGCACATATAAATTTAAGACCCGAAAATAACTCCAGGTATAAAAAATTAAGACATTATAGACAATAATATCCAGAAGTGTGAACATTTTATAATCATTTATCTCACATCCATTGGTTAGCTTACTGAATGATGAATGATCTGGCCGTTTCCTTCAGGTAAATCAACTTTCCTGATTAATATTATTTTATTTAAGGAAAAAGAGTCACATTAGTTCTAAAAAAACCCAAAAAGGTCTCTGACCTTTATCACCTAATCAACTGTGAGAAGTAGATAATAGTAATGCATTACCTTTATATACATATATCTCTAATGTATATATAACATATATATTGTATACATATGTGCATGTTTGTTTGTTTTCAATGCCTCCCAAATTACCTAGACAGAATCAGCAATTGACCAATTCAAAGAAGTTAAACATTTTCGACAACCCTCACAGAACTCTGAACATAGATAGGTTTGTCCGTTGTGCAGATACCAGAGTGCTTATTAATGTTTTGATCTCCCATAGCGATGTTGTATTCCAAAAAAATTTTAGATTGAAGGAATGGGCATTACATTATAGAACTCATTTTATTGATGATATTCCAGTTGTAATCTTAAATGGGAAATTGGTCAGAATAAATTTTTAAAATAAAAAAACAACAATATAGACAGCATATTTCCATTCAAACATATTATAGCATAAACAAACACTGAAATATGTATGTATCAAAGAATGAAAGTGTTTTCTTCTGATACTTTGCAGATGATTTTCTTCATACTTTTCTACATTTCCTAAAGTTTCAAAAATCATTGTATTTTATTGCATAATTAATTTGCTAATAAAACCAAATGTAAGGCAATTTGAAAATAAACAATAGATGGGAAGGAAGGTGTGAATACTGTTAAGGAATGGTTATAAGCAGGGTGCCTGGGTGGCTCAGTCATGATCTCAGGTTTGTGAGATCAAGCCTCGCAGCCATTTCCTCAGTGACAGCATGGAACCTGCTTGGGATTCTCTCTTTCCTCTCTCCCTCTCTCTTTGTCCCTCCCCCTGCTCGCACATGTGCACATGCTCTCTCTTTCAAAATAAGCATGCTCTCTCTCAAAATAAATAAACAAACATAAAAAAAAAAAGAATGGAGATAAGCAAAGCCAGCCTGAGCTGAAATTTTCAATGATGTGAAGTTGCCTCTGTAATAATTAGTGTATAAGTCAGTAGTTAGAAATTTAGGCTCTGGAAAGAGTATTTATCTCTTTAATACCAGAACCTCAATACTGTGGTTGAAAACTGTTTTTTCTAAAAGACAAATGTTGAGGCTTGAAACAATATCAACCTACCTATAATGTGCTATTGGAAATTTTCTTATGAGATTTAACAATAACAACAAAAATTCAACTTTAAAGATTTGGCTTCATTAACATATTTTATGATATCCCATATATTTTAATTATTTTTATTTCAGAGTTCTCTACTATGAAGGTATTTTGAACTTTGTTTAATTAATACATCAATTTTTCATAAGAAAACCATCAAATAAATGCCTTACAAACGTAATACACAAGTCCCTAAGCATAATCAGATTTCTAAATGGCCAAGTCAGCATATAGGGCCTTCTCATTGGACATTGGCATTTCACCTGAATTATTTGCAGGTTTTTATTAAGGAACACAAAAATTGGTGAGTCCAGCTAACACCTTTTCTCATTTGGACTAAGAGTTTTACATAATTTAAAGTAATGAATAATAATTTTAAATAATTCTGTAAACCTAACTTAGTGCTATTTATGAAGACAGGGTTAAAGATTATATATAATATAAAAAATAGCAAAGTAGTGGGCATTTACTCTGAATTAATTTCCCAAAACGCAATAACAAAAAATATGGGCAGAATAGAGATTCAAGTACTGCATAAATATAACATAAGCTTTTTTGGATTGTATAATGTGTATTATCCCTGCATCTCAAAATGTGGCCAGGTGTACTACCAACAGCATTAGCATCACCTGGGAGCTAGTTAAAAATTCAGAATCTCAGATCCCACTCCAGACCTATTGAATCATAATCTGCATTTCAAGAAGACCCTCAAGTGATTTGCTGCATATTCAAGTTTTAAGAACATTCTCTAGAACACGTGTTTCTGCATTTCACACTGTGTAGTAGCTTAGGGGCAAAGAAAGGGTGCTATTTGGAATCTAGAGCCACTCTGGCCTAAGTAACTACTTTAATACATAGTATCTAAATTACATGTCATTTAAATAATCTGAGTCTCCCTTATAAAATGCGTTAATAACAATATCCACTACAAAACATTGTTATGAGCCTTATTTAAGTAAATTATAGTAAAGGCATTTTGCATGTTAAGATTATAGATATGTTAGTAAAATTTGAAATTCAGATTCGTCTTGTTAAGTTAGACATTTTACTGTTGAATTATTTCCAAAGTTTAGAGTGGACCACATGCAAATTTTGGTAGCAGATCTTGGTGGTGAAGCATCTTTATATGCATAGAGTTGAGGTACCAAAGTTATGTTTTCAAAATCAAATAATGATCAGATAAAAAGCCACTGAGTGCTTCTTTGAAGGCAGGGATTCCCAGATAAGTTCTCCTTGATTACATAAGATTCTATCTCGGAAAATGTCCTCCTTTTAGAAGAATAGGAGATCTCAGAGAGATGCTTATAAAGCCATTGGAGAAAATGGATCATCTCACTAAACAGCCTGATAAGTTTAATCAACTATGGACTCAATGAAGTGACAGCTGTCTCAACAGAAACTCCGCAAATCCACTAAATAGTGGTAATATTAATAATAATAACAGTTTGTCTATTGGCCAAGCAGAAAATATACTTTGCCTTTGAATTTTTTCTTGGTATGAAGTCATACCCACTTAATTTTCATTGATTATTTTTTGCATTAAAAATGAATGGTATTTCCTAAACCTGACATGGTAAAAATCATTACTCAAACTACCATCAAGGAGACATTGTGAGAGATTGTAAAAATTGATGATATTTCTTTGAAAGTTTTGGTTTTTGATTCTTCAACTAAGAGGAGGGGCCATCAGGGTATCTAATAATGGGGCATTCTTCCTGTAAGGGATTGTGCATTAATAAAAATACCTTTGGGAATGCTTTATACTCTCTTTAAAGAAGCATCAGTCAATTCATAGGTTTATAGGAGGGCTATCATACTTTACCCTAAAATTCTAGGCAAGTGAGAGAGGAGGCATTACAATTTACCAAGAGCTTACTTTGTTTATAGAAAGACATAAATCAATATATATAACCATTTAAATGTTTCTAGTGCTGCTAACTTAATTCAGATAAATTCTAGTTTATTGTGAATTTCTCTTAAAAATTCATACAAATAAAGTCTCAGGCTATTATTTTTCCTTAGAGGATAGATGTTCTTCTGACCTGTCCCTCTATATATAGTCTTAAAATAATTTTTCTGGTGATAGCTGCACTGGTCACTTATAAACATGTGTTCTCTCTGCTTTTTGGTGCATATATACAATGGCCATAATTAGTGTACTGTATTCTGATATTAAAAACAGAGAAACACTCCAGATCTATAGGAATATATTATCTTTCACCAAACAGAATATAAGACCAAAACTAGATAGCTACTGATTGAACTGTTAACATATATCATTATTAGTAGTACATTGCCAGTTTTAATTATTCAGTAAACTAAGTCACCCCTCTTATTTTCTGTGCCTCCATCTTTATGCAAATGCAGAAAGAATTAGAGTTTCTATTAGATTTTTTTATTTTAAAGTTTATTCATTTATTTTGAGAGAGAGGGACAGAGGGAGCAGGTGAGGGTCAGAGAGAGAGGGAGAGAGAATCCAAAGCAGGCTCCTTGTTATCAGCACAGAGACTGACCTGGGGCTCAAAATTATGAACTGTTGACCTGAACTTAAATCAAGAGTTGGATGCTTAACCAACTCAACCATCCAGGTGTCCCAATAGTTTATATTGGATTTTAAGTGAGTAGCTAAAATGCCCATTTTTACCTCTTTAAATATCTTTTCCAATAGATTGCTCAGGAGTGAAAGCAACACTTTCCTCAATGGCTTACATAAAATTGTGAATGAGATAATTTTTCAATAATGCTTGTGGGTTTTTTTTGTTTTTGTTTTTATTTTTATTTTTTTTTTTTTCCTTTGTCTTCTTCTTTTTTTTTTTTTTTTTTTTTTTTTTGATGGACTCCTCATGCTATCCATGGTTACTTCCCTTACTGAACATTTCTTCACATTGTATTTTTCTTAGGCCACCACCTTAAGTAACACATAACAAAATTTTCCTGCAAGGACCCACATGGGGAATCCCTTCCTGATAGTTTCCTCATCTTCCACAAGACTAAATGCATCTATTTCTTCATCCCTTAACAGTGTAATATTTTCTTTCTTTTTTTTTAATGTTTATTTATTTTTGAGAGAGACAGAGACAGAATGCGAAAGGGGCAGAGACAGAGGGAGACACAGAATCTGAAGCAGGCTCCAGGCTCCGATCTGTCAGCACAGAGCCCGACGTGGGGCTCGAACTCACGAGCTGTGAGGTCATGACCTGAGCTGAAGTCAGACGCTCAACCGACTGAGCCACCCAGGCGCCCCAAAAGTGTAATATTTTCTACTGACTCTCTGCTGGGTGAAATTTCAGATGGTAAACCAAGTGGTCCCAGTGTGTGAATTGTTTGAGGTGTTCATTGACATTTCCCTCTTTTCAAATACATATTTGCTAATTTCTGAGTATTTTAACCCAAAGAGAATTCCCAAAAGTGACGATCACAAGTATGGTAGCAAAATGATAGAGTAATGTTTGATGGTGGAAAATGATTTGCCGTTTCTTTAATTAAATCTCAAATGTAGATACAATTGAATAAGCTTGACCAGAGTATTTGTCTAAAATATCACTGTTTATTTTGGGTTTGACAAATTGGCCTAGAACAATGGAGAACTTCTTACTTTAAATTTGAAATAGTGCGATTTGAGTGTTAGCTAGTAAACTTCTGGCTTAGCCTGCAATGATGTCTTCCAAATACAGCTTATTTTATAACAAACTTCAGCTCTCATTTGTTCTGTGGTTTTCATCACTTTCATTTTTACAAGCAGTTAGGATGTGCCAACATTGCACTATTTTATCATCATGCATGATCTTTTTTATGGGTCTGTCATGCATTAAACTGTCTGCAAGATGTTTGTATTCGTGGTTGCGAAGAGTACTTGCTGGTCTTTGACAAACTGATCAAATATTTAATGGGGTTTTGGTTTGAGCTTGTTGGAAACAGTAATGTAATAATCCTCACACAGTTTGCTCAGAACATAAATTTCCCTCACTTCATCTTTTGATATGAATGTATTTTGAATTCCTGGGACTTAGTCTTTACCACACTACCATTTCTGTCATTATATTTAAGATTTCTGTTACATTAATATGCATCTCTAACTGATAAATCTTCCTTCTTGGTTTTCTTGACACATTTATTTCAAAGTTAAAATGCTTAAGAGAGAAAAGTGAATTCATCTTTAGGAAAAATTGGAACGTTTAACTTGTGATATTGTGTAATGTTTTTGCAATGATCTTGTGAATGACTTAGGAGTCAGCCATTTTATTCACCTAGTTCTTAATGCAGTATATCTACCTACTTGGATGGCAATTTCAAACATAAATGTTTAGTACATAAATATCATCCTACCATTATTCCTATTAAATTATTTAATAAATAAAATAGTTGATAGTTTAATAGTTAACTATTATGTCCCTACCTACCCTACCTCTACTTTAAGCCCCTCCAAAGTTATCT
The DNA here is from genome assembly GCF_018350215.1 of Panthera leo. Taxonomy (NCBI): domain Eukaryota; kingdom Metazoa; phylum Chordata; class Mammalia; order Carnivora; family Felidae; genus Panthera; species Panthera leo. Next base: position 35,601,432 of record NC_056691.1, on the reverse strand, counting down.
TAGTTGTCCTGATTGGGGGTGAAGTCTATACTTGGACAATCTACAACATTCTGTTTGGTCTTTCTCTGTCTCTGTGTTGGATATATCTTACTTTTCTTGTTTCCCAAACCTTGTAAAACTTCTCTCAGTTTCTTTGATGCCTTAGATTTCTTTCAGGTTCTTTGTAATTCTGTTTTGTTTCTTGTCCTTGGTGTTGACTTTGCTTTTGTGATTCAACTCTTCACTTAATCACTTCCCTCCCTACTCTTCATGTTCTGTCTTAAATATTACTGCCTCAGAGAGGTTTGTCTGCAATTCTACAAATTCTGTTACCATTTTCTGATACACACTTTTGTAACAGTTGTCCTCCCAGACCCAAGGGGCAGTCATTTTAATTAATTGATTGCTTAGTGCTTATTAGTTTACCCTCCCATCAGTTAACTAAAGGTGCATGAGTGCTGATTCTGTCTTGTTTTCCACCCAAAGTCTGTATTTGGTGAATGAACAGAAGTATTCTAAGTAGCAGTTTCTAAGAACTCATAAAGAGAAAACAATATAATTTGCATTGTAACAATGTTAGGGAAGTGTGGGATCTCTGTGGGTTTAGAGTTGAATGCCTTGGGTGATAGTAACCAGCATTTCTGTGCTAATAAAAGAGATGTTGCAATATCAAAAGATTCATCAGTTTCGGTATAAGGTGTCTACCAGGCACATGACAATCTAGTCCCCTAAAAAAATTATCTTACCTTTTAAAGCGGAAACCCGGCCAAGTTTTGCTAAATTCTTGATCCTTATATTAATAAGGCTTAGCGTGATTAAGAGAGAGGATTTTAAAGCTTATGGAGTCAGCTGTTTTTTCCTCAGCTGTAGGCATTGCTGACTTAAGCAAGTCTGAGACTTTATTTATCAATATTAAGTACAGAACTATTCAATTGCTAGTTCTTTATAATGCAATGTACATGTGTAACTGGAACCATTATTTATAATTGAACCTGATTTTGTAGACATCCCTTGGTAAATAGCTACATTGAAATGTAAATTATTCTGTAAAAAGTCAAGAGTTTAGAACATAAAACAGAAATCCATACTATGTAAAGATTTTAGAACCTCAATTGACAAGCTACTTACTGATCCACTAAAATGTCAGATAATGCATTTAGGCATTTTTATTAGAATTTCCAAGGGAAATGGCATTTGGTGGCTAGAAATAATTCACTGGAAAATATATCTTTTAGTTTGGTACTGATTGAACTGAGTAGGTTGCTAATACTGTGAATTAAATTATAGGATGATGGAAAAAAATGTCATTGCCAAATATTTCATCTAGAATCCCTATCCTCACATCCTTTGTTATAGTTCTGTGTTTTTGTGCAATTTTAGCTCTCCGCATCATGATCTCTCTTTAAATATCATTTATTGTTACCAATCGTCATTATTATTATAAAAAGGATGTAAAAGCATACTACGTAACAAACAGTAGATGAGTAGGTATACTTCTCACTGCCTTCATTACCCAACCTATATATCCATTTGTTAACAACAACAACAACAAAAAAAAACAAACAAACAAACAAAAAAAAAACTTTAGTAGTGAAATTACTTTATATTAAGTGTGACTTTCTTTTAAAAAATAATTGAAGGGAAAAGAAGATTTCTCTGTCACAATTCTTCAACTTGTTTCCTCTTGCAAAAGATATAATCCAGAAACATTCTAAATTAATTTGATAATTGAGCTTCTAAAGTGAGGTTCTAGAGAACACCCACAGAAGCTGTCATCCATATAGTGACGGTGCCTCACATATATTATAAATCTCAGGTGTACTTATTAGTTAAGTGAATTTCAAATGTGAAATCTAAAGTAGCAACAGACTGTAACCGCTGTATGAGATGATCACTAATTCATCCATCAAGGAGAAGGCTAAGTGCAATTGTTTGCAAGCTTCAAGATACAGAATCAGAAGGTAATTACAGTCTCAGAAACTGATTAATAATGCATTATGGCTTAGGTACGCAATGTCCCCTGCCCATCCTTTTGAATCATCTTACTGTAGCTCGTGCTGGTAGCTTGCCAACAGACACAGTGTGCCTTGCCACCTTTATTTCTATTTTTCTATAATGAATGATTACTTAAGAGTTGATCATAGGATTCTAAAAGAGAAGAAAGAAGAGGGAGAGGAGAAAAAGAAGGAAAAAAAAAGCAGCAGGAGCAGCAACATGTTTTTAGCTTGACTGATAGCTCTCAGAAGTCTTTTTGCCGTGAGACTCAGCTCTACTTCCAGAGGTAGGAGTAGAATCACCATGGCAGGCAGATATCTACCGCTAAATGCCTGACAAGTGCACATTCCCTCCTGCTATAGAATTTTATTTTGGAGAGGCAGCAATGTACCCAGTTAAAAATATCTTTTCTCCCAGACTTTCATGGAGCTAGCTGTGGTTCTATAACCCAGTTCTAGCTTACCAGACATGCAAGGACATATACTGAGTAGGGGTTCTGGGAAAGGTATTGATTTATTGACTAAAAGGGACTGACAAGGCTGACAGACACCCTCCGTTCTTTGATATGACCTCCATCTTACTTCCTAACATCCCAGCTTCATACTTGAGGTAGAGTAGTTATACTGTTAGGGATGTAGTTATATTGTAGCAGTTATATTGTCATAGGGCTGAAAACGTCAAAATTCAAGGCCCTTGATCTAGTTCAGACCTCTGGTGATTTTCTGAACAAACTCTGCACATACTCTGACTCCTTGCTATGTGAGAAAATGAACCTTCTTTATGTTTATGTCACAGTGGTCAACTTAACAAAATGCAGCCACTCGAAAATCTTCATGGACACAGATACGAACAACGGAAGAACACAAAGTGTGCTATCATTTTGCAAATGTCGTGATTTTTAAGCAGACACCTATTCTGTCAAACGATAGACCACACTTACAAGTTTGATATAGCTCTCTTGGAGAAAACCAGTGGCAACCGAAGAGGTACCACACACGTGAAATTACTAATGGGTTAAGCTTTAGGTAAAATACTGCATCAAGGGAGACTTTTTTTTTTTCTTTTTAAAAATTTTTGAGTTTATTTATTTTAGAGAGAGAGCCCAGTGGGGGACTTGAACCCAGGAACTGTAAGATCATGACCTAGCCGAAGTCCTACACTTAACCGACTGAGCCACCCAAGTGCCCTGAGACATTTTAAGAATATGACTCAAATGCCACATCTATATTGACAGTTAGAAAAATGAAGCTTCAATTTAGAACAAATTAGTGGCTGAAAGTTAAAAATCATCATTATACATATGTATCACATGCATGAATCAAAGGTGAATCTTGTATCTTAAATAGTAGAGTCAGAGGATGTACAGTGCTAGCTTGAAGCCCACTTTGGGGCCATGGGAATCAGCCCCAAAAAGTGATTTTTTAAACTTTGTTTTTGCTTGGGTGTTTTCTGTCTGTTACTTTGAACTTTGTATGAATAAGATGCATAATTTAAAAAAATAGATTTTATACAAAAATCCAGATTTTTCAATCTCCTCACAAAATATCAAAAAATGTAGAAACACTAACCCACCTTCCAGTAAAGTTCAGCTGTAGCTAAGCAACTACTGAATGCTATTTTTAGTTTACTGTAATATCTTACATGACCTATTCCTTTGAATTCTTTTCTGGTTCTGGCTCTGGTTCACTAGACTGTTTTACTCACTTTTCTTGGCCTATGAGAGAATGTGAAATTAAAATATTTTAATACTATAATCTGCAAGGTTTCATATCATCATTATAAATAGAGAAACTCATTCAAATCTAATTTTAAATGACAGCACAAAAAATCTAATTGAATAAATTAGATAATATTGGCAAGAGTAATCCCCTCAAATTATGTGTTTTTTTGTTGTTGTTACTTTTTGCCTCTACTTGACAAAGTGCTGTATAGAGCCTAACTTTTTGTATTAGCATTTGAATACATCTCAAAATGTGAAATTCTGTAGCCAGTCCCAACAGGGAAATAAAACCATTGTGTATGGAATTATATTTTACAAACCATGCATTAGCAAACTAATAGGAGTCTGTACAGAAAATAGTATGTGCTTGCTTTAAGACTGCATGCAAGTGTTGTTTTTGTTTGTTTGTTTTGTTTTGTTTTTATTTTTCTAAGTAGTTAAGACTCTTTGAAGAAGCCCTTAGTATTAGCTTCAAGATCTTTAATTAACCACATTGTATATTGTTAGCTTCTCATTCACCTGGGAAATTATTTCACTGTTGTTGAATCTGTACTTATCTTGCCCAGATTGAAAATGTTCTAACTGCAGTGTAAGATTTTTTATACATTTAGAATAATGGATTACTCATAACTTTGATAGGACTTACTTTATTTGTCTGGGTGTGGGAAAAGGTAAATGTCCTGTCGGAAAAGATGCATAAAAACCATCTAATTTAACATTTGGAGGAATGTACTGATGTAAAATAATCTAATCTAATCTATAATATATATTATATAAACATAACATAGTGAAATAATAATCTAATCAAATATAGTTTCAACATAAAACAGTAGTGACTTTTCTGGAAAAATCATCCAAATAAAATCTTTCACAATTAAAAAATGTAAATATGGACCGAAGATGGAGTCCCAGTTCTTTTTATCCTTTTCCCATTCTTAAAAGTTACATACAATTACTCTCATTCTTTTGTTCTTTCTTTCTATTTCTGTTATTCATCCAACATTACTTAATCTTTAGTAACATGAATCATAGCACATAGCCCACGCATACAAGTGCCATTCTATGTTAGGATCTTTCTCAGTCATTTGCCCTTCAAGTACTATTGCTACTATCATTGCAGTTGTATTTTTCTGAATTCCAAGGGCCCTTGATGTTTATAAAGACAACATCTTGTTTGCTAAGGTATTGGGAATACTAGGCTACTATTTTTCTACCTTGTAAAATAATGCACAGTGATCATTATCATACATATTTGCCATGTAGTACCAAGCTAATACTCATCGGTACCTCTGTCTCCTGTTTTTGGAACTGTCCTGAGTTAGTTTCCTTCATAGTATTTAGCCAGATACTATACTAAATAAATATACTATAGTATTTAGTCAGAGACAACTCCAAAAGAAAGATACTAATTAGGTACTTGCCATACTATCTCAAGATGAGATTTCCTTTGAAAATCTAACAGTTATATTAAACCAGTTAAGGGGGCGCCTGAGTGGCTCAATCGGTTAAGCATCCAACTTCGGCTGAGGTCATGATATCATGGTTTGTGGGTTCAGGCCCTGCTTCGGACACTGTGCTGACAGCTCAGAACCTGGAGCCTATTTTGGATTCTGTGTCTCCTTCTCTCTCTGCCCCTCCCCCGCTCATGCTCTGTGTGTGTGTCTCTCTCTCTCAAAAAATAAGTCAGCATTGAAAAAATTAAAACAAAACACCCCAGTGCTTTAAAGTGATTATAAAATATATATCACCATTGTAAATTCAGACTCCAAACACTGTGTTCAGCACACTGTGTCTTGTACTGTCTGTTGTTTTCTTATAAATTTCAAAGTGGCTTATCTGGGCCCAAAAGAGATTAGGATGGCAGTGTCGTAGAATTTAGGGAAATCCAAATGGAAAATATTATGAAATGGATTGCAGTATGAAGTTGTCCTGAGCAGGTATCAGCTCTGTAAATATACTTCTATAAATGGCATAAGGCACCAGCTAACAGCTGAGCCACTCTCTGAGGATCAACCAGCTTGAGTGCAAAATTGGGAGAGGCTGCAGAAGGAAGGCTAATTCTTCTCTGTAGTTCCGTGGGGCCTGTTGCTGTGCCCTGCAGAGTAGTAAAGGGCTAATGAAACAGGGTGTGTTCTTTTTATCCCCACAGATTATTTGGATTACCTTGTGGAAAGTTTAAGAAAAAAACCTAATGTCAAACAAATATTGTGACAGATCGAAACACTCTAAACTATGCAAAGTAATAGAATGCACATGCGTTGTTTGAAAATTCTAGAAATTTGTTTTTGTATTATTTCTGCACTACATATTGCAAATTAAAAAAATAAAAATCCCTACGGTTTTTATAATCTAATTACTTTTTTATCTTATCTACATCTATAGTTCCCTATGTACATTATGATTTCAGAAGAGGTAAGTGTGTTGGAGAGGATAATGGAGTCAGGTTGCTTGTGATTCTGGGGACTAGATTTTGTGGGCATAAAATAAATCCCTCTTGCTTTAGATTTAGGTTTATTTCATTTCAATTTGTATGCATGCCATACGTTAGGCTTCTCAAGCATGGAATCTGTGATTGACCTTGTTTAAAAAACAAACAGTCGGGTTGAATTTAAAAATCTTAAATGATCAAATTAACACAAATATAATCAAGGCATTCATTTTGGATGTCTCATAGAAAAAATGAATCATGATTATATATTTTCTTACCATGAAAATGAACTGCATGTGCATACATTTTAATATCAACTTGGTACTGGTCTTTCCATATGTTTGCGAATCTTCCCTACCCGTGCTACCTCTCTCACCATTCACAGAAACATTTAAATAGCAAAGGAAAAGAATTAGACTGTACAAGTTTGCATTAAAGTGTCTCAGAGCCCAGAAGAAATTTATGACCAAAGCCTCAAATACAGGAGCAAATCTGTAATTTTGGAAGGGTGGGTATAATATTGGGCTATGTGGTATTGTCAAAAGAGAGATGACTTGGAATTCAGGACACAAATTTTAATCTTGCCTCAACCATTTACTTAAAATATTCTCTCAATAATGGATGGTGCCTTGGATATTGGGAAGTGTTGATCACAGTTGCTTTCTTGAAAGTCTCCTCCCTTGGCATCTTTCACAGTATACTGATGATTCTTTCCCTATCTACCTCTGTCTGTCTCTTTCTCATCTGTTTATAAGTTCTCGTTGACACTATGCAAACTACTATAAATAAATATACTATAAATATATACACATATGTATTTATATTTATTTATACAATATGATTTACATGTTTGTTTGTTTATTTAAGCCTCAAATTCTCTTCCAAGCTTCAGAAATGCATTTTTAATTGCCTCCCAGTTATTCATAATAGGGCATGACAAGATAAACTCAAAGTTTCTATATCATCAACTAGGCTCATCAATCTCCCTTCCCAACAGTACCTAATTCTTTTTTGTTTACTTGTCCCTGCTGTATTCCTGATCCTAAGACTCAAAATAAATCTTTTTGTCTACACTTTCAGTCTCACCCTTCACATCTAGTAAGATGACAGATTCTATTGATTCAGTTTCTAAAACATTTTGAAATTTTGCTCTTTTTATTCTGACATTATTCTTGTTGGGGACTCCTTTTCCTGTACTACTATAACAATTCCCTTCCTGGTCTTCACATTTATACATGCATTCCTATACAAATGTATCTTGTATACATCAGATATATTAATATTTCTAAAGGATAATTATGATTATATTCATTGTCCCATAACTTTCTGAAGTTTTCCATTACCTCAAGATTAAAATACAGATTTCTTAGGTTAATGTCAAATTTGCTTTCAACCTATCTCTCACTTAACAGCTTCTGTCTCCACCACTCTGTCTTCATCTCCTTTTATCAAATCTCCACGCCTCAAAGACCACCACCTCCATGAGGCTGGACAGAAAGCCACTGCAGTGAGAAACCATATGTCCGATTGGAACCACCAGGTTTTGTCTATATCTTTCTTATGATACATATCCTAATGGACCTTGCATAATTTATAAGTCTCTCTCTCTCTGCATACATAGGGAAATTCTTATGGAAGTCTTCCAAAGGAGGTGTCAGCTTAGCTGGATTTTGAAAGGTGAATATAATTCAGCACACAGAGACAACTGGGAAAACACATTGGAAACAGAACAATGCTTGCAAATGCATCAGAGTGGTATGTTCAGAGATCCAGGACTAGATTTAAATGGTTTATGTATGCAGACATGGTGGGAGGATTGTGCAGGATTCTAACCTACTAGCTACACAGAGAGGGCTTTGTATCTCTTTCTAGGAAATGTCTGCTCAGGTTGGTTAAGAGCTATTTGAAAATTTAAAAATTTTGAAATCCCATTATCAACAGTTGTATTTTGGAATAACCATCAATAGCTATATTTTGGAATACCCTTACTAATGGCTATATAATGTCAAGGTGGACAAAATAAGGATTTATGTATTATTTTTCTAATTATATATCATGCTTGTTCCCTTTCTTCACATATTGTACATCTCCATTTCTAAGTTTTCATTCTCTTTATTCTTCAAATCCCCAATTATTAGCTATAATAACCTGTATGAATAGTGCCTGGGAGATACAGTCTAAGCTAGCCCTGTGAAGCTGTGTGTAAGCATCAGGATGGTTTCCTGGACTGAATTGCCTAATGATGGAAGATCTGCTCCTACTTAGCCTCTTTTTAGAAGAAAGTCTTCAAAATCTTGTCCCAATCTTGAGTCCGATTGGAAAAGTTTCACCTATAGAGATTATAAACTGCATAACCTGCATAGGATACAGTGAGAATGGAGAGGACACGTATCCAATTATTATTAATAGTCATGATATGGCTGTTCATTTTTAAATCCATGTATCACTCCAGACCATTGGCAGACTAAAAGATGAGTCTGTTTTTATTATATATATCTTTATAATTACCCACAGGTTTTTATTCTGCAGAAAAAAACAATATAGGTGACCCAAAATTTTATATTTCATAATATTACATATTAAATCTCTTACATTTGTTCCTGAACTTTAGTGTAGGGGCTACAAAATTCCTTTTCCAAGGTCAGTGGTACTGCACCTTTGAATCCCATCCTTAGACTGTTTTCTTGGTTATTTCTACTTTAATTTCATTTTTATTGTCTTGTTATGACCTTTTTCTGCTTGTATTTTTTCGTGATTTTATATATAAAACACATGTTTTAGAGGAGGCATATAGATATATACCAATATAAAGGATATTAGCTGGTTACACAAATGTAGAAAATAAGGATGCTACTGGTCATATATTTTTATATCAGGTAAAAGATGAAGGCAAATCTTTTTTTAAAGCATTAGTTTACAAATTGCAAAACTTCTAATACCAAGTTGTTATAAAATACCTGGTTAGAGTTTCTATCTTGAAAATCCATTTCTAATCCAACAAAACTAGTAGGTAGCTATATATACTTCATATTAGTCATAATCAATACCTCCATATTCCTACAATACTAAAATGCTATTTTAATTGTATATGTGCTTACTTTATCAAGAATAAAATCAATCTTTTCAGAAATCAATGTTTATAAAATAGCCTCAAATGGATGAGGCAGAGTGAGTAGTCCAAATATGTAGAAAGAATTGATTTTGCCTTTTTATACCAATGTTAGCACAGGAGTATGTAATGAAAAATCAATTATAACATAAAATCTCATAAAGGCATTCAAGTGTTCTCTCATCAGATGACAGTTCAAAAACAAGTCTGGCTGCACTAGACTCCAGTTATTTCTATTTCCTTTGAGTATTAACAGCTGTCAGAGGTGTGTAATAACAGTGAGTTAGATAAGGTTTTCCTATTGGTCACTGTGTGAGGTATCCAAATTAGCAATTGCCAGAACCAGATGTGTCTGTACATATGGGAGGGAGGAAGAGAGAAAAAAGAAAAGAAGTAAATAAAACTCTGTGACATCTTTCCCAGGAGCCCTTCCTGACAAAAGCTTTCTATTGTATCAGCATTACTGTGAGTGGTTAACAGTGAGGACAGGGAAGCCCATTATAGTTAGCTTAGTTGTTCTTATACTATAAACTGATCCTATTATATTGCCTGAAGGGGAGTCTGATTTTATACAGAACAATACAATGCAAGTAGTATTGGTAGTATTGGATATCTGTGTGTGTGTGTGTGTGTGTGTGTGTGTGTGTGTGTGTGTGTGTGTGAAAGAGAGAGAGAGAGAGAGAGAGAGAGAGAGAGAGAGAGAGAGAGAGATGCGAGTTATATATTAGTTTAACTGAATGAAAACCCAACTTTGAAGATAATGGAATGCTTTTTTCCCCCTGTTTTTTCAGTACATGAACAGTGATGGTTGTCATTGTGCCTATAGCTGTGGTAGTAGCAATGACAGCAGTAGAAGAACCTGATATATGCATCTTTTTGCATCTTCTTTTAGTTTTTAAGGTTGTTGTATGTTTTATCTTTCATGGGATCCTCACAAGAAGTCAGTATCTATCACACAATAGGTGTTCAATGAAACAACTGACATATACATGTATAAATGAAGGATGGAATGCATATATGAATAACCAAAGAGACAGGCAATGTAATTGCATTTATCTTGATTTTGAGGTAAGAAAAATGAACTTAGAGCAAGATGATGATATTATGAAGATTACTTGGCAAAGTGAGTAGCAAGGCCAAAAATAATAGTCAGGTCCTTATTCCTAGAGCATATTGCATTTGAGTTTAGATTTCCACCAATTTATAAAGCTGCCATTTATCACTCAGGTGCACATAATTATGAACTTCTTTAGTTGTTTCATAATCAATATGAAGATTGGCCTTGAGCTTAGAAGAAGACACTGTGAAAGCTAAATATTTTTCCTCCAAGTTTAGAATATTAAGAAGGGAAAAGTCAAGGCAGCATAAGAAAAACCAGCCCTTTGAAGGCTAAGGATTGCATACCAAATTTAAAGTATAGCATTATCTACATAAAGTATAAGCAAAATAAAAAGGAAAAAAAAACACAGCATAAATATACTGAATTTGAATACCCAAAATTGGATCTTGCACCCACTTTTATGGGAAAGGGTCCAATGGAGTTTGCAGTAAAAAATGATTCCCATTTGCCACACATGCTTCTTCTGTGACAAAGAGAGATTTAATAATGTGGATACAGCAGGTGACTAGAAGAAACAGCTTATTCTCAAGGCTGTTTTGGACTCAGATGTCCTCTGCCTAGAACAACAACATATTAATGGAGAAACCATCTTTGCACTCTTTTTTGTTTAAGAATCATTCAGACTTATCAAAATTCCAGTCCCTTGTTTGAAGACAGTGTTACAAGTATGTCTGTTCCGGAATGAATAAATACTCTAAAGGCTTATTGACAAATGGAAGACAATGGAACTTCAGCCAAGAGCTTTAGAATCCATTGGGATTTGTGGAAACATTTTCTCCAAACATTTGGGAAAGATCCAAACTTCCATTATTCCTCTCCTTTTAATACAATCACACATTTTTTTTTTCCTTTTAATTCTCAGTGAACATGTTATTTCTCTTTCTTTTGCCACTGACACATTACTTTCCTCATAATCCTGTTTCCTTAACCTGTAAAATTGGATAATTTTTTTTTTCTGAAACTTTAAGTCTTTGTGTTTGTTAAAATAGGCATGGCTAATAGTCATAATGATAAACTGTATTTTTTTTTGATATGCCTGTATACTTCTGAAATCTATTTTTTATCAGTTACTAGGGACTAGGAGAAAATAAATACATGCCTTGGCATTTCTTTGACTACGCATTAGTTAATATTTTCCTTTTACTGGATTTTCTCTTAAATCCTATATACATCTGTTCTCATTGATTCATTTTTTATAAAGATTTTATTTTTACATTATCTCCACACTCAACCAGGGGCTCAAGCTCACAACCCCAAGTTCAAGAGTCACATGCTCTACTGACTGAGCCAGCCAGGCACCCCACTTCTCATAGATTCTTGAGTTTGACCCTGAGGTAAATTTGAAAGTCTCAGGTAGAATTTATTGATTTACACTGTTCTTGCTCATTTTAAGTCTCTAAACAGGCTTCTTGTCTATATAAAAAGAGAATAATGTGTTAGTGAAACACCATTTAATAATTGGGAAGAAGAATTCCCAGCCTGTGATACCCCAGGGGATCTCCAGTTGTTTCAATAAGCATTAAATTCTTGACATAATATTTCATTAAAAGTTTTATGTTATGCTGCACTTTTGGGAACAAAAGAGAAGTGTCAAAATCAATGATACCCAGTGATAAGGTATTTATTTATGCAACTCCAAAAAATGTGAAATACTACTTTAGCCTGGAAAATTGTACCATTTTTAGTTTAGGTTTCTTCTTTTCCTTTTAAAAGCTATTCCATTCCCTTATTTTTGTGGAGAAAAATTAATGCTGAATATATACATATATACAATATATGTGTATGTATATATATTGTATGTATATATATGTGTGTATATATATATATACATATGTATATATATGTATATATACATATGTATATATATATATGTATATATATATGTATACACACACACTCACACAAACACATATATAATCAAATGTTGGATGTGATAAAGATATCAAAAATAATGTAGTTTTAGGATTTGTTCCCACAGTCAGTAATAATATACTCTCACAAATATGCAATGATTATCCACAAGGGTATTGAATGCAGCATTGTTTATAGTAGCAAAAACTGGAAACAGTATATCTATTGATAAAGGACTGGTTAAATTAATTCTGCTACTTTTGTGTAGTGAAATACAATGCAGAAGTTTAATAAATGATAGAGATGAATTGTTTGCATTTTTGCCATAAAGTCTTATTATTTTTATGATAAAATTAGTTAATCATATAGAAAAAATTAATAAGTAACAGCAGAATTAGAATTAGAATGCTATAGTAGCACCTGTAGAAACTGGACAGCTGAATTCATTTAGCGTGTAGACATTATATCACAAAATAATTCTACAAGGCACTATTGATACTTGAAGCAAGTGAATTCAAATCAAGAAGTAATATTTTGAGATTCTGGATGGGATGTGAAGGGCAAAGAATATGCTCATAGAAGATTTCTAAACAATTTAAGATTTCTGTATTTCAATTATTACTAATTTTTATTGAGAAAAAATGCTTGGGGAACGTTTTCACTCTAGTTATTAGAGGGTTACCTTATTTTCTACAGATTGATACAAATTTTGAAAACTCTTGCTCTGAATGATGACAGGAAAATTACAGGAAGGAGTTACAACAAACCACATATCCCTATTCAGATTTTTAACTTGCATCAGTGGGTTTTGTTTTCTTGGGTTTTTAATCTGCTTCTGTTTTTCAGAAGACAAACCAGCTATTGACAGAGACTACAGAGATGGAATTAAAGCATATAGAATTGTTAACTTAAAATTTTATGTAATTTTATGGTTATAGCCACTATACAGGACTGATAGTGTGGTGGACAGAATACTGTCCCTTCAATTAAATTATAAAATGAACTCATTATGTAATGAGTTAGATTAGAAATATACCAAGTTTCCTAGAGGAGAGGGAATGGAAGCTAGCTGTCAATATTGGATTTCAGTTCCTTGACTGTATAGGTAAGTTTAATGGGAAAATCTCTCAATAGTGATAGATAAATTATGGTAGTGCAAACATAAGAAATGCAAATATTGACTGCTTGAGAGCATTGTTAATTCTGGATATATCTGTTTCAGCTATCAAAACTAGCTGCTATTACCTGTAATGATTCCAGAACTACTGAGCAAACTTCCGATGAGTTATTTACCTCACCTATGGTCTCCAGGGTGAGAATACCCTCTTCTGGCTAATGTGAGGTCTATTTCGCAGTTATAATGTGAATTTTACCATTAGAAAGCCTAGACAGTCTTCCTTTACAAACACCTTGGCCTCACTACAAGCCTTACACACATATTTCTAAGATCTCTTTAATGTCCTTAAAATAGAATTGAAGGATTATAATTTGTAGAGAAGGTTGCCTTTGTTTTCCATTATCATATAGCTGGTTTGTGGGATAGATGAAATTAGTATCTTGGTGTCCTGCCTCCCAGAAAATGTTCTTTGTCATGCCTATTCTGCTGTCCAAAGCACACAGATTTCAGATTTTTGATAATTAAAACTCATCGGTCAAAAAAATAGGCAATAGTCTAAAATGTTCTGCAGCTAATGGATTCTCAACAATTATCTATTGTTGATGATTATAATTAAAGTAATTCTGCCCAAGCTTATTGCAGGATCACTACATATGAATCATTATAATAATAAACTATAAAGTGTTAATAATAATAAAATGTAAATATTACAATGGGAAACCATAAAATGTTAGTGACTAAGATTTATTGAACATTTACTTTTTTAAATTCTTGGGACACCTGGGTGGCTCAGTCAGTTAAACGTTCTACTTCAACTCAGGTCATGATCTCACAGTTCATAGGTTCAAGCCCCATGTTGGGCTCTGCACTGACAGCTCAGAGGCTGGAGCCTGCTTTAGATTCTGTGTCTTCCTCTTTCTCTGCCCCTCTGCCTCTTGTGCTCTCTCTCTCAAAAAATAAATAAACATTAAAAAATAATTAAAAAATTAAATTCTAGTTAGTTAACACATTTAAAACTCCAGGCTATAAAAATTCTCTTTGATCTTAACTCTAACAAATCCTTTTATCATTATTGAAAATTGAATGTTTGGCTTGGCAAGGAACATATCTTTAGTACAATTGGAACCAGTGGAACTCTAATTTGGCAAGTAGTCTTCCTTATTGAGTAATGGATATTTTAGAATATATTTCTATTGGAACCTGTAATGTGTTCTTAAGGTTAACTTTCCAGGAGAAATAAGCGGATTTCCATTTTAGGGCACAAAAGCAGTTACATCTGATTTCAGAATAAAAAAATCTATTAAGAATTATCACTCACAAGAAGTAAAGATTGTTATTTGATTTAGTAGTGATAAAATATTTTTATGATAATTTTTAAATAGTTTAGTTTTTTTTTCTTGTAAATAAAGGAACCACAAAATTAAAGAGACACTTCAGGCTTCCATTTTCTGTGTTTTCCTTATATTTTGTTAATTTAGGAGCCATCTTTTCTGCCTGATGTTATAGATCACTGCATTCATTCATGCGTAAATTCTTTAGTCTTACTTGCCTTGAAACTGTGTCATAGGAAATGGCAGCTATACCAGTAGAGCTTTTTAATATGAAGGATGACTTAGAAATGCTGTATTACCAGGTGTGAAATCTTCTCAAATCATGGGACTAAAGCCCACACAACCAGAAGTATTTATTCATGCAGATATTTATCATACCAACATTCCTTGTCACTTTCCCATAGTTCTGATTAAAGAACTAAAGTTTAAAGTCTTGGTTTGACCCTCAACACACAACCAACAACAGTTACACTCTTATATACAGGTCCAATTTGTTGTTTGAGATTGATTATTCATTCATTTATTTATTTATACCTGAATTTACTTTGAGCTTACACGGGCAACTTATTTATTTTTAGAGAAATACTGCTTGTAGAGATGGGCCATCTCCAAACTTTAATCATTAATATTACTCAAGCTCACCCCAGTAACTCACTTTCTGTGTCTCACACACTGGGTATGTACGGGAGTACATAAAACTGAAGAACAAAATGGTACGTCTTTCCCAAATTTATTTTTATTTATATTACTCAAATATTTATGGGAAATAATGCTATAGATATTCCCACAAAATGATAAGAAGAAATGAAATAATTTTTTCTCCTGCAGACTCTCTTGGACTGTACCCTAGGAATTGTAGGAGGACTTCAAATTCCCCATACTTTACTATTATCACTTTTTCAGTCAGAAAGCTTGGGTATGGACATTCTTATCTAAGTGGATGGACATTATTATCATATTCTATTCTAATGGAGGATGAGAAATATTGTAAGATTAAAAATAGAAATAAAATGGGCACATTTGGTGAATTCAGAAGAACCTGAGAGATCAACAACACTTAGGAAGAAAGAAGCAATCGAAAACAGGCCAGACACCACAGTATTTATATTCTTGATACCCCAGAAGCAAAACAAGTGAAGACTATACTTGGAATTTGATATATTAAAGTGAATTCTAGAGATGCTGACCTGCTTCTGTCTCACGTCCAGATACCTGGACTGAGACCTCTTCCTATATTAACAATATTACCTAATTATGTAATTTAAAGAAACATAAAGTGATTTTTTGAAGAGGAAATAATGAATTTGGGAAGAAATAATATTAATGTGTCGACAAATGAAGCGAGTTGAGTGTGTACACCCAGTCGTCTGCATAAGGCATGAATTCATTGTTTTTCTTCTGTCTGTGGTCCAGGTTCAGTGGAGGTCATCAGTCACACAACTGTGTATTTATGTTGCCACAAAGGTCTTTCCTTGGTAAACCCTGCCTTTAAGGAGCCTTAGAGTAAAATATGGACAGTTAGTCTGCAGTCTGAGCAAGCAGCTGTTTAATTTTTGCCCAGAAGTGGCACAGCCTTGAAGGGCAGTGTCAGGAGCCATGTTAACAAGGCCCAAGGATTTCCTGAGCATAATCTGTTTATTAGCTTTGGTGTAAACTTCACAAATCTAAGCTATATCAGTCAGGCTTATCTTAAATGTACTTATAAAACAAAACATAGTAAATAAGGATTAAATAAAATATCTAGCCATAACTGAGAGCTGATATACGAAATAGAAGTATATGTAATCCCTCTGCCATTACAAAAGATAATTTTTATTATGATATTCAATGCTCTTTATATACAGAGATATGCAAAAATATATACATGTTTTGAGATGAATTGAATAGCTTATTATGTGTAGATGATGAGAGCTATGTAAGAAAATGTATTTTCTTTTTTGTTTTGCCTGATAGGCTGCTCAGCATTAAATTTGGATTCAAATCCTGTAACCTACTCTATCAAGTTTAGGATATGCTGTTCTTTGTTATCTTATTTTTATGTCTTAACATATTTTGTTTGCCTCTGTCTTTGGATCTTATTTTACATTGCTTTTATTGTAAATCATCTTATATCCTTCTTGAAAATACATAGATTGAAATAAATCAACTTAAAATAAGATCAAGGATGTAAGATGATAGAGCATTATAGTCAATCAATAAACTTCATTGATCATCTCTTATGTGAAAGGCCCTGCAAAAAGAATAAGGATACCATGATGAGTAAGAAATTACCTCTGACCCCAGAGAAGTAAATCTAGTTGTGTTTCGTTGTATTTATAAAAGTAAATCTGGTTTTCTATGCTAGCAGGAACAATCAGCAGACATTTACTGGCTTAAAACAACACAGATATATTATCTCACTGTTCTGTAGGTCAGGAGTGTTGTGTTAGCTTGACTAATTCCTTTTCTTTGGGTCTTACAAGGCTGAAGTCAAGGCATTTGCCTTTCTGGGCTTCTATCTGGAGACTTCTGGGGAGAATCTTCTTTCAGGCTCATTCAGGTTGTTGGTAGAATGAAGTTTCTTGAGGCTCTAGGCCTGAGGTCTTTGTTACCTGCTGGCTGTTACCCAGAGACCCCTCTCAGCTCCTAAGGGACACCTGCATGCTTGCTTACATAGCCCCCTCATCTTCAAAACAGCAAAGGTGCATAAAGCTCCTCTTACACTTCTTACCTCTTTGACTTTTCCTGCCACTACATCTCTTCTGCTACAGCCAGAGAAAGTTCTGTTTTGAGGGCTCATGTGGTTAGTTTGGGCCCAGCCAGGTAAGAATAATACAGGATGATCTTTATATCATAAAATCCATAACTTTAATCACTTCTACAAAATCCTCTTTGCCATGTAAAGTAGAATATTTACAGGACTCGGGAATTAAGGTAGGTATATATTGAGGAGACATTCTGCCAACCATACTGTAATGAAAAAGAGAGTGATATAAACAAATAAGTTCTTTAATAAAAGTATCTGAATGCAATCACACGTAAAAAAATTATTGATCAGTACAGGAGAAACTCAGAAGTATATATTGAGAAAATAAAGGCAAATAATCAAAATAGATTAAAAAGGAAATTCAGTTTTATCCACACACAACATTTATTATTCATCATAATAAATGGAAGGTAAAACTTCTGTTACTCCTGGTAATGACACAGTATGACAAGAACATATCACTGTTTTGCCACGAAATGAAGAGAAAGTATCTCTTAGTCAAACTGGTGTAACCAGCTGAGCTGGTTTTCTGGCTTATCACAAATACTTAAGCAACTATTTCTTCTCTAGTTGATTTCCTTCATAATTTCTCTGTTGATAAAGGCAGTCACATCATTTCTCAATGAATATCCAAGTCACTTATAGCTTGGGTGAAAATGGAACTTTTATGACTCATGATCTTTTATAGGAAAAAAATTATTTTCTGTCTGTAACTATACAAGTGAAGGGCAATTGAAATCTTCAAATATCCAGAATTGCTTAATATTCTCTGTTTTCAGGGGAAAACAGCTAACAGCATATATATAATTAAATACATGGTACTTTAGAAGATAAAAATGATAACCCAGAAACTCCATGCAAAGATGCTTCATATACCTGTCAGTAAGGTAGTACCTTCATACAAATGTCTTTTTAAAGATTTTTAACACTGATTCAAGACTTATAACAGGACATTTGTAAATATTTTCAATAATTAAAAGTTTTTTTTTCTTTTTTCAGTACATTAAATAGTCATAAATTTATCAAGTAAAATTTGTCTAGCTCAAATGTCTGTCTTAGTTTCATTGATATTTTATGATACACATATTAAAGATAGTTGGTAGAGTAAAATGAAAGTAGCTTATTATCAGTAGACAGGAATTAAAGTCCATCTCATTTCTGATATATTTTAATTGTATGATTTACCTCTTAAGCAATCTGAACATATTTCTCTATCCCTGTAAAAGAGAGGTTTAGATTAAACAATCTCTAAGCTCTTTTCATACTATAAATATTTAGAATTTGAAAATATAGGTAACAAAATATCCAAGAAAATGTATGCATAAAATGAAAACAAATTGATATCTAAAGCCTTTTTTAAGACTTCAACTATTTCCCAGTTAAAAGTGAAAATGTTTTCCAGAAAACAATGCTTTTATGTTGACTTGATTTACAGTCACTTTCCAAAATTGGAAATACACCACATAAAGTAATTGTTTTTAATGGTTATTATACTTTAGCTTGTAACCACTCGATAATGTGACTTTTTCTCCCTATCTTTCTGCTTCTTTCAAATTAGATGCTTTATCTTAATGGGGTTTTTTTCTTCCTGTGTTTTCAGTAGATGAACATCTCTTTGTGTTTAGAACCACTGAACATCATCAAATTCATTTGAGGTTTAGCCTGCCTGATATCTCCCCCTTTTTAGATAGCATGGGGAAGCAGGAAAAGCAAAAACAAAAACACCCCACCCAAACAAAAAATTGTTTGGGAAGTGTTTACAAAAATATTCAGTATAAAAATGAGATATGGCCAATTTACTACCAAGGCACCAAATTCTGGTAAAATGTTTCACGTATTTTATAATAATGTTGAGAAAGTTTTATAGATTCCTGGATACTTATCATACCTGATAGTTATTATACAATATGCCATAAGTAATGGAAAAATGAGTGAGAATCCATCACTTTTTAAATTGTGGTTTTATAGATCACTGAACAACCACAGTAAGAATGGCAGAAAAAAAATTCACCACATTGTTGATTCCATGCTATTTGTAAGAAGGTAGAATATTTTGAACAGATTAGTACTAAGATCTGTCTAACTCTATGTCTCACCTTGGTATCTCTGAAAGAGACATCATCAGTCACCCTGGGGATTTGTGTGATTTCTACCAACAGGAACTAGAGCCATATTTCAAAACATTCTGAAGTATCATAACTTATTGGTGAATTTTTCTGTAATATATATCCCTTCAGCATATACTAACTTTGGGGAAAGGACATTTTAAAGTTACTGCCCACCTTATCATGAAATATATCCTTTCAATTTAATGTGAGGTTTCGTAAAAACTCTAGGAGTGTCCTTAACTTAATGATGGAGCAAAGGAAAATAAAATTTATGTAATTTGATTTAATATTCTTCAGGCTTAACTTCTTTTAGGTTTTTTGTTTTTCTACTCTCTGAAGTACTTAAACTAAATTTCTTGTCAAATGCTAGATCCTTCTTCAAAATTTTGATAATTGTGTATATCTTGAAACAATTACCATTTTCAGTATTTTTTTAATTGAAATGCAGAGGACAAAAGTCCTATGAATTAGTCTAGGGGAAATAAAATGATTGTTTGCAAGATAAATACTGAGTATTTCCATTTCTTTTTCTTTTTGCTATAGCTCTTGTAGGGGATCCTCAACATTTTGTTGAGTTTTCAGGTTGTGACATTTCATTTTGATGTGGAAGCAGAAAACACAGAATTTGAGGCCAGAGATACCAAGCATGGAATACTACGTCTGCCACTCTCTGCAGGATCTTGGCCATGCTACTTAAATTCTAACATTTATGATGAAATCAATAATACTCCTTCACAGATGTCTTAAGTGGATTGAGCTCTTATAACAAAAAATGCCTTAAACTAGATGACTTAAATAAATATTTCTTTCTTTTTTTTAAGTTTATTTATTTATTTTGAGAGAGGGAGCACGCAAATGGGAGAGGGACAGAAAGAGAGAGAGGGAGAAGGAGAAAGAAAGAATCCCAAGCAGGCTCTGCGCTGTCAGCACAGAGCCCAAAGCAGAGCTTGAAACCAAAAACCGAACTGTGAGATTATGACCTGAGCTGAGATCAAGAGATGCTCAACTGACTGAGTCTCCCAAATGTCCCAGCAAACTATTTCTCGTGGTTCCAGAGACTGGAAGTCTGAGCTCAGGGTGCCAGCATGATTGGCTCTTGATAAGGACTGTCTTCCTGGTTTCCACAAAGCTGCCTTGTTTCTGTCTCTTTACACTGGTAGGGAAAGAGATCTTCATTCTTACAACATTGGTAGGGAAAGAGAGATCTTCATTCTTATAATTCTTCTGATAAGGACACTAATTTCACTCATATATATCAGCAAGGAAACCTGCCTCTGGAGTCCTCCAAGAAGCTTTGTTCACACTTGAAGAGAAATGTCAGTACATGCTCATTCCTGAATAAATCAGTATCTAGGGGCAATTAATACAGATTCCCTGATAACAAATTTCATTTGTTATAAAAATGGAAGGTCAGACTATTTAGTGCTGTCAATATTAGATGAACAACCCATACTTCTTTTACATTTCTCTAGCATTTGCTTGTCATTTCTGTATCAAGAGAGTTTATTCATATGCAAAAGTATCTGTAGAGTATTGTGTTTGTTGAGATAATTTTCCTTTGTTGAGATAATTTTCATGTTATTTAATAATGATACTGGCTAACACTAAATCCTATAATAACACTGACCCTTCATGACTTGGACCCTTATTCGTTATATTTAAGCATTCATGGAATGCTATATTTTGGGTTTTTTACTCTAAATTTAATGTGTGGTGGGTATTATAAATGCAACCTAAATATGTTTTCAAATAACACATCTCCCTATGGTCTTATTGTTTAAAACCAAAGATGAAAGGAACGTTAGAAAGCTCAGTCCAATGTGGGAGTCAGTAATACAATTTCCTATTTTCTTAATCCATTTGTATATTATAATGTATATTAGTGGGATATGTCATTTTTAAACATATGGAAGAAAGTGAAAGAGAAGAAAGTGAAAGAGAAGCTTTCCAAAATTAAGCTGCACTGTGATATGACTACAGCTTTCATGTGTAGTGCTGTAATCCTGAAAGCAAATGTCTGACATTCTCTTTCTTAAGTTGGAACCTGATTTGTGGGTTTATGTCTGCATCAGTGCTTCCTTTAGACTGTCGCAGTTTAAAAAGAGTAAACCAGCCAGCTTAAGATTGTCTTTGTTAACAGTTCTGGAAAAGTCATACAAAGGAGACGAGATAGATGAGGTATGCGGAAAAGAAAAATCCTGACTTTTACTGAATAAATTAACAGTATTTTGGATGCTTTTAAGGCATGCAATTTGCTCCTAGCAGCAACTAGCTATCAATATTTACTGTTTTCCTCCCACACCTGTGGAGAGGCTCCTACATTTGACCCAAAGACACCAAGTTCAACAATTTATCATGGTCATCCTATCAGAAAAGATTTTTACCAGTAGCTCTTGCTTTGCGATTTGAATAAGTGACTAAGGATGAGGAAAAGTTCAAATTGACTAGAATGCTGACTTAAATTTCAACAAAATAAATGAATATGTGAAAATTTCAGTGTAATCAACCCTATTTACCCTATCTCTCCTCAACACCTACACATACGTCCTAAGAGATCCTTCTTTATCTAAATACTCATTTTCTCTGCACCTTCCTTCCCACCCAGTGCCTTCTACTCTTCATCACAACTGGTCTTATGCATCTTTTATTACCCTTACTTTATTTTAAATCTCATATGTATATAAAGAGTGTCCTACACACAATGGATACTTTAGTTCCAAATGACATTGTAGAATTGCCCATTCAGTACCGTTTTTAAAACGCCCTAATAAACTTTTGTGGTGAATAAAGAACATATGGCTTCTACATTTGCAGTCATTTCCTTTTTTTTCCCCCTTTTCTTCTATTTTTCCTCTTAATTGAAGGTCAGGTGTGGTATTAGGATTAAGGGATGAGGGACAGTAACACTGCCAGATTATTACTTCCACTTACTCTTCAGATTAAATAAAAACAAACAAAAAAACCATGTAAAGCTCTCATTAGTGTGAATATAGACATTTGGGAGAAATCATTTATACCATTCTTATGTTAGACAGTCTTATCAGTGTGAGCAAGGATCTTGTCTGTGTTCACACAACATCTAAACTTTCTTGTTGTTGACACTCAGTAACTGGTGTGTATTGTATGGAAACATAAGTTATGAAAATATAAAGTTGATTTATTGCTTTCTTAAAATAGAGAGGATGCCACTTAAAGCCTATGAATAAATGCATAAATACATAAACAAATATATAAATAAATACATCAATGAAATTATATATGGATAAATAAGAAATAACTAGGTTGTTATATCTGCCCAAACTTCATGTGAATGTGCCTCATTTCTGGGGGCTTTGGGCTTTATAGTATGGACTCTCTTAAAGGATAAACTGAAAGTAGTAACATTTTTAAGAGTTTGAGCAAAAACTGATTAGGCAGCACCAAGCCAGACATGGTTGAAAGCTCCACAGTCAGGAGCTCTGGAAAGGACACTTCTAGAGAAAAGGTGGAAGCAAAGCAGAAAACTGTTTTGGTTTGCTTATATAACAACACAACATTAGAGCCACCTTGCCTAAAAGCTTCCTTGATTAATTTAACAACACTTAAATTAGTCCCATTCTGGCAACCTTTTCTTCAAATTTGAATCTAGTCTTTGGTTTTCTAGAGACTGCAGTAAAAAATAATTTAAAAAATAAAAAAAAAATGCCTATATTGATTTAGAGTAAGTAAGTGAGAAATCTTTCGGTTATTCTACATCATATATTCCCACTTGGTACCTTATAAATGCCCTATTATATGGTCAATTTCTTTGAGTACAGATGAAAGCAAGATTGGATCTTTTCTGTTGCATATTTTCTTGTAACCCAGTTTTAGTATCTCTGAAATAAACTCCTCAAGAAGAAAAAAAATGTTTTTAATTTCCCAGTTCTAATCTGGGCTCTTGCCATGACTGTATTTTAGAAATTGTAAAGTAAATGAGGCAGTGATGAAGCTTTCATGCCAGAAATGCTTTTAAATACCAAAGGCATGTCATTACTGCTGAGTTTCGTTTTTCTCCTAATTCTTTAATTAGATAGGATAAGAACCGCATCTCTTAAGCAAATTCTCCTATCCTTTCCTAGCCTCAAAAATATCTTATATTTGTATGCCTCATATATTAGTTGTAATGAACTTTTACAAATTATAGACTTTGTTCATTCAGCCTATGCTTGAACTAAAGTGAATTCTAGATTTCTGTGTTCCTGAAAATAAAAGCCAAATTGTGTCATTTCTTTATTTAGTTCAGTAAGTTAACAGATAAATTGATGTTTTAAATTCTGTACAGAAAATAGAAAGAGTAATCTTATAACATATTTGAAAATGGGCAACTGTAGAATTGTTTTTAAAACTAATGACCCAGAAGCTAATTGAGACATTACATAATAAATAGAACTTTTCCTTCTAAAATAGTTTTAACAAGATAATATAAACGGGTTTTCATTTTTGTTAAAACGGTTATGGAAGTTTTAAGTTAATTTTAAAAATCTGTTTTTAAAATGATAAAGCCAAATCAACTACCTTCCAATGCCTGCCCCCCCCCCCAAAGAAAAAAAGTGGAGGTCAAGTTTTTATTTGGTAATTTTTTTTATTTATTTATTTTTTTTATTTTTGAGAGAGAGAGAGAAGCAGAGCACAAGTGGGGAAGGGGCAGAGAAAAAGAGAGAGAGAGACATACAATCCAAAGCAGACTCCAGGCTCTGAGCTGTCAGCACAGATCCCAATGTGGGGCTTGAACTTGTGAATCATGAGAACATGTCTTGAGGACATGTCCTGAGCTGAAGTCAGATGCTTAACCGACTGAGCCACCCAGGTGCCCCTATTTGAGCTTCTTAAAACAAATCATGTAGCATAGGTACTAGAAGAATAAAAAGGCTAAGGAATAGCCTTCAATATATTGTGCAGTGATCTGAAAGTGAGGAGGAGGTAAAGATTTCCTACCAAAGGAATGCTCCTAAATTAGGATAGTTGTTTCGTTAAGTAATAGAAGAAAAGACATCAAAGGTGGGAGAAGAGGGACACAGCAACATGTCAGGAGCTAGATCCCAAATGGAAAGGGTAACCAACAAAATCCCGTCTAGCAGAAGAATGAACAGATGGCACTGTGAGGCTTCCTGTTCTGCCTGTGTTATATTTCTACTGGCTCCTGCTTGATGCATGGATACCATCCCAAGGGGAGTGTGAGGCTTGAGTTTAGGACATGTACAATAGCAGTGGTGGCACCAGTATGTGCATTTTTAATTTTTCAATTTACTTTTTTAAAATTTAATTTATTGTCAAACTGTCTAACATACAGTGTGCAAAGTGTGCTCTTGATTTTGGGGGTAGATTCCCATGGTTCATCGCTTACATTCAACACCCCATGCTCATTCCAACAAGTTCCCTCCTCA
Source organism: Panthera leo (assembly GCF_018350215.1). Taxonomy (NCBI): domain Eukaryota; kingdom Metazoa; phylum Chordata; class Mammalia; order Carnivora; family Felidae; genus Panthera; species Panthera leo. The sequence continues at coordinate 35,576,523 of NC_056691.1, read as the reverse complement.
ATGCCCATCACCCATTTCCCCTGCCCCCCCCCCAATCAACCTTCAGTTTGTTCTCTGTATTTAAGAGTCCCTTATGGTTGGCCTCCCTCCCTCTCTGTTTATAACTGTTGTTTTCCCCTTCCCTTCCCCCATGGTCTTCTATTAAGTTGCTCAAGATCCACATATGACTGGATACAATATCTGACTTTCTCTGACTGACTTATTTTACTCAGCATAATACCTTCCAGTTCCATCTACATTTCTGCAAATGGCATGATTTCACTCCTTTTCATTGCCAAGTAGTCTTCCACTGTATATATATATACCACATCTTTTTTTAATATGAAATTTATTGTCAAATTGGTTTCCATACAACACCCAGTGCTCATCCCAAATGCTGCCCTCCTCAATGACCATCACCCACTTTCCCCTCCTTCCCACCCCCCATCAACCCTCAGTTTATTCTCAGTTTTTAAGAGTCTCTTATGGTTTGCCTCCCTCCCTCTCTCTCTAACTTTTTTCTTTTACCCTTCCCCTCCCCATGGTCTTCTGTTAAGTTTTTCAGGATCCACATAAGAGTGAAAACATATAGTATCTGTCTTTCTTTGTATGACTTATTTCACTTAACATAACTCTCCAGTTCTATCCATGTTGCTACAAAAGGCCATATTTCATTCTTTCTCATTGCCAAGTAATATCCCATTGTATATATAAGCCACAACTTCTTTACCCATTCATCAGTTGATGGACATTTAGGCTCTTTCCATAATTTGGCTATTGTTGAAAGTGCTGCTATAAACATTGGGGTACAAATGCCCCTATGAATCAGCACTCTTCCTAGCAGTGCTATTGCTGGGTCATAGGGTAGTTCTGTTTTTAATTTTTTGAGGAACCTCCACTCTGTTTTCCAGAGTGGCTGCACCAGTGTGCATTCCCAGTAAGAGTGCTAGAGGGTTCCCGTTTCTCCACATCCTCTCCAGCATCTGTAGTTTCCAGAGTTGTTAATTTTAGCTACTCTAACCAGTGTGAGGTGGTATCTCGTGTGGTTTTGATTTGTATTTCCATGATGAGGAGTTACATTGAGCATCTTTTAATGTGTCTGTTGGCCATCTGGATGCCTTCTTTGGACAAGTGTCTATTCATATCTTCTGCCCATTTCTTCACTGGATTACTTGTTTTTTGGGTGTTGAGTTTGGTAAATTCTTTATAGATTTTGGATACTAACCTGTTATCTGATATATCATTTGCAAATATCTTTTCCCATTCCATCATTTGCCTTTTATTTTTGTTGATTGTTTGCTTTGCAGTGCAGAAGCTTTTTATTTTGATGAGATCCTGATAATTCATTTTTGCTTTTAATTCCCTTGCCTTTGGAGATGTGTCAAGCAAGAAATTGCTGAAGCTGAGGTCAAAGAGGTTGTGACCTGGTTTCTCATCTAGGAGAAATGGTTTCCTGTCTCACATTTAGGTCTTTCATCCATTTTGAGTTTATTTTTGTGTATGGTGTAAGAATGTGGTCTAGTTTCATTCTTCTGTATGTTGCTGTCCAGTTCTCCCAGCACATTTGCTACAGAGACTGTCTTTTTTCAATTGAATACTCCTTCCTGCTTTGTCAAAGATTAGTTGGCCATACCTTTGTGGGACCAGTTCTGGGTTCTGTATTCTATTCCACTGGTCTATGTGTCTGTGCCAATACCATACTGTTTTGATGATTACAACTTTGTAGTAGAGGCTAAAGTCTGGGATTGAGATGCTGCCTGCTTTGGTTTTCTTCTTTAATATTACTTTGGCTATTCGGGGTCTTTTGTGGTTCCATACAAATTTTAGGATTGTTTGTTTCAGCTTTGAGAAGAATGGCGGTGTAATTTTGATTGGGATTGCATTGAATGTGTAGATTGCTGTGGGTAGTATTGACATTTTAACAATATTTATTCTTTCAATCCATGAGCATGGGATGTTTTTCCATTTCTTTCTGTCTTTTTCAATTTCCTTCATAAGTTTTATATACTTTGCATCATACAGATCTTTTACCTCTTTGGTTAGATTTATTCCTAGGTATTTTATGGTTCTTGGTGCAATTGTGAATGGGATCAATTTCTTTACTTGTCTTTCTGTTGCTACATTATTAGTGTATAGGAATGCAGCTGATTCTGTACATTGATTTTGTACCCTGCAACTTTGCTGAATTCATGTATCAGTTCTAGGTGTCTTTTGGTGGAATATTTCAGGTTATCCATGTAGAGTATCATGCTGTCTGCAAAAAGTGAAAGTTTGACTTCTTTGCCAATTTTGATACCTTTTATTTCATTTGTTGTCTGATTGCTGATGATAGAACTTCCATCACTATTTTAAACAATAGTGATAAGAGTGGACATTCCTGCCATGTTCCTAAACTCAGGGGGAAAGCTCTCAGTTTTTCCCCTTTGAGGATAATATTAGCTGTGAACTTTTCATATATGGCCTTTATGATGTTTAGGTATGTTCCTTCTATCCCAAATTTCTTGAGGGTTTTTATTAAGAAAGGATGCTGCATTTTGTCAAATGCATTTTCTGCATCTATTGACAGGATCATGTGGTTCTTATCCTTTATTTTGTTAATGTGATGTGTCACATTGATGATTTGTGAATATTGAACCAGCCCTTCAGCCCAGGAATGAATCCCACTTGATCATGGTGAATAATTCTTTTTATATATTCTTGAATTAGAATTGTTAGTATCATGTTGAGAATTTTTGCATCCATGTTCATCAGGGATATTGGCTAGTAATTCTCCTTTTTTGTGGGATCTCTGTCTGGTTTGGGAATCAAGTCAATGCTGGCTTCATAGAATGAGTCTGGAAGTTTTTCTTCCATTTCAATTTTTTGGAACAGCTTGAGGATAGGTATTAACTCTGCTTTAAATGTCTGGTAGAATTCCTGAGGGAAGCCATCTGGCCCAGGACTCTATTTGTTGGGAGATTTTTGATAACTGAATCAATTTCTTCACTAGTTATGGATCTGTTCAAATGTTCTATTTCTTTCGGTTTGAGTTTTTGTAGTGTGTGGGTGTCTAGGAATTTGTCCATTTATTCCATGTTGTGCAGTTTGTTGGCATATAATTTTTCATAGTATTCTCTGATAATTGCTTGTATTTCTGAAGGATTGGTTGTGATAAATCCATTTTCATTCGTGATTTTATCTATTTGGGTCCTCTTTCTTTTCTTTTTGAGAAGTCTGGCTAGGGTTTTATCAATTTTGTTTATTTTTTCAAAAAAAAAACAGCTCTTAGGTTCATCCATCTGTTCTACTGTTTTTTTTGGATTCTATACTGTTTATTTCTGCTTTAATCTTTACTATTTCTCTTCTTCTGCTGGCCTTGGTTTCTTTGTTGTTCTGCTCCCATTTCCTTTAGGTATGCTGCTAGATTTTGTATTTGGGATTTTTCTTGTTTCTTGAGATAGGTCTGGATTGCCATGTATTTTCCTCTTAGGACTGCCTTTGTTGCTTCCCAAATGGTTTGACTGTTCTGTTTTCATTTTCATTTGTTTCCATATATTTTTAATTCCTCTTTAATTTCCTGGTTGACCCATTCATTCTTTGTTTTTAATTTTTTTTAATATTTATTTTTGAGAGAGACAGAGACAGAGCCAGAGCATAAGCGGGGGAGGAGCAGAGAGAGCGGGAGACACAGGATCTGAAGCAGGTTCCAGGCTCTGAGCTGTCAGGACAAAGCCTGATGGGGGGCTCAAACCCACAAACATTGAGATCATGTCTTGAGCTGAAGTCGAATGTTTAAATGACTGAGCCACCCAGGCACCCCTACCATTCATTCTTTAGTAGGCTGTTCTCTAACCTCCATGTGTTTGGAGGTTTTCCAAACTTTTTCCTGTGGTTGACTTCAAGTTTCATAGCATTGTGATCTGAAAGTGTGCATGGTATGATCTCAATTTTTTTACATTTTTGAGGGCTGTTTTGTGACCCAGTAAATGACCTATCTTGGAGAATGTTCCATGTGAACTTGAGAAGAATGTGTATTCTGTTGCTTTAGGATGAAAAGTCCTGAATATATCTGTCAAGTCCATCTGGTCCAGTGTATCATTCAGGGCCATTGTTTTTTTGTTGATTTTCTGTCTAGATTATCTGTCCATTGTTGTAAGTGGAGTATTAAAGTACCTTGCGATTACCACATTCCTACCTATAACATTACTTATGTTTGTGATTGGTTTATATATCTGGGTGCTTTCAAATTCGGTGCAAAAGCATTTATAATTGTTAGCTCTTCTTGATGGATAGACCCTGTAATTATTATAAAATGCCCTTCTTTATCTCTTGTTACAACTTTTAGATTAAAATCTAGTTTGTCTGATATGACTACTCCAGCTTTCTATAGACTTCCAGTAGCATGATAGATGGTTCTCCACCCCCTCACTTTCAATCTGAAGGTGTCCTCAGGTCTAAAATGGGTCTCTTGTAGACAGCAAATAGATGGATCTTATCCATTCTGATGCCCTGTGTTTTTTAATTGGAACATTTAGTCCATTTACATTCAGTGTTATTATTGAAAGATATGGATTTAGAGTCATTGTGTTATCTGTAGGTTTCATCCTTGTAGTGATGTCTCTGGTCCTTTGTGTTCTCTTTGCAACATTCCACCCACAGAATCCCCCTTAGGATCTCTTGTAGGCCTGGTTTAGTGGTGATGAATTCCTTCTCTTTTTGTTTGTCTGGGAAAACCTTTATCTCTCCTTCTATTCTGAATGACAGGTTTGCTGGATAAAGGATTCTTGGCTGCGTGTATTTCCTATTCAGCACATTGAAAGTTTCCTGCCACTCCTTTCTGGCCTGCCCAGTTTCAGTAGATAGGTCTGCTACTACCCTTATATGTCTACTCTTGTATGTTAAAGCCCATTTATCCCTGGCTGCTTTCAGAATTATCTCTTTATCTTTGTATTTTGCCACTTTCAGTATGATATGTCATGCAGAAGATCAATTCAAGTTACGTCTGAAGGGAGCTATCTGTGCCTCCTGGATTTCAGTGTATCTTTCCTAACCTGATTGAGGAAGTTCTCAGATATGATTTGTTCAGCTATAGCTTCTGCCTCTTTTTCTCTCCTCCCTCTTCTTCTGGAACTCCTGTGATACGGGTATTGTTCCATTTCATTGAATCACTTAGTTCTCTCATTCTCCCCTCATGGTCCAGAATTTTTTTATCTCTATTTTTCTCAGCTCCATCTTTTTCCATAATTTTATCTTGTTTCACCTTTTCTCCCCTCTGCCTCTTTAATACTTGCTGTCACTGCCTCTAGTTTATTTTGCACCTCATTTACATCATTTTTTAATTCATCATGACTATTTCTTAGTTCCTTGATCTCTGCAGCAATAGATTCTCTGCTGTATTCTTTGCTTTTTTCAAGTCTAGCAATTAATCTTATGACTATTATTCTAAATTTTTGTTCAGTTATATGTTTATAGCTGTTTTTATCAATTCTTTAACTGTCAATTTTTCCTGGAATTTCTTTTGAGGAGAATTCTTCTGTGTCCTGATTTTGGCTAGTTTTCTGTCCCTTATGTGTTTTAAAAGCTTGTTATATGCCTTGCACCTGCAAGCACTACTCTATTAAAGAGGGGTCATACACTGTCCAGGGCCTGGCCCTTCAGGAGTTGTTCTTTGGAGTGTGTTACTTGCTCTCTGTTGTTGTGACTTTGGTTACTTTATGTCCTTACTCCTAAAGATGTTTTGGGCCCTCCACCAGGTGTGCTTTGATTTGTTCATCGAAGTCTTCCTGGAAAGGGAAACAAACAAACAAAAAACAAACAAGAAAGAAAAACAAACACACACACAAACAAAAACAAAAACAAAAAACCAGAAATACCAGCTACAAGTAAACAACAGGGTGGAAGCAGTGCTGATGGAAGAGGCCTTATCCCATACAAAGATAGAAATGACAGGGGAAGGGAAAAATAAAATAAAATAAAATTGACCAGACAGAGAAATTATACTGCTTAATCCAGACAGAGAGAAAGGAAAATAAAGGAGGTGTAGAATATGTATAAAGAAAATAGATTAAAGATGTCTACTTAAACAAATCAAAATCATAATATGTCTGCTTAAACAAACCAACAACCAGAATAACCAGACTAGAGAAGGGAAAAGATAAGGAGAAAAGGAAGGAAGAGTATATATATATATATATATATATATATATATATATATATATGATAAGAATTGTCTGAAAATTAATTCAGGCAATGCAACAGCACTGGTCTGGAGGAGAAGCTGTCTGGGTAGTCAGCGACAATTCTGTTCCAGTAGATACTCAGTTACCAGGTGAGAAGAGGTGTCGTTTGGTGCAGGTGGGTCCTGTCTCCACTCTGGGCCCATTGTCTGCTTCCTTAAGCCCCACCTTGTTGGTGAGGGGGAGAAAAATTGCAACCCCCTCAGTCTGTCTCCATGGACCAGGTGTCCCAAACCACTCTGTTTAGGCTGTACTGTCTGTGCTGTGGGAGTGAACGAGGTTATTTGTCCCACTCCACCAACTCCTGTGCCTCCTTGTCACTTGGCTGGGACTTAAACCCCAATGTCTTAAAGGTTCCCACTGCCTACACCATGGTTTTGGAGAAGTGCCACTCTGGGCTGCCTAATATATTGCCTCTGGCTGTGGGTGTAGGCAGTCTTTGTCCTTTGAATCATTATATGTCTTCTTCCCAAAACATTCCAGAGAGGGAATTACTTTCTCCCACTGTGGACTATGCCTCTGGACTAGTTACAGAGCCCAGACTGGCACCTCTCCTTGCCAGGTTTGTGAACATGGCAGCCAGCCCCAGTCCAGAGAAAGCCCCGCAGTTAGAGATTAGATGTTTCTCTGTCCCAGTCTGTGTTTTTTCTCTTATCTAGATATGGTCCAACATTTCCCCAGCCTTTCTCTTCCCTTTGTCTCTCTGCAGAAGGGGTTACCTCCCCTCCATTCCTGCACTAACAGTTTTCTCTCTCCCAGTTCACAATCATGAACCTATGGCCCACAGGTTATCCTGGTGGGTTCCTAGAGATGTCTCTGTCACGTTCCTGCCAGGACTCTTGGAGTTCAAAGTCCTTTGGCCTCAACACTGCTGTGTTTGAGAGATGAGAGAACTTTGGATTCCCCTACTTCTCTGCCATGTTGGATCCCCCAGTATGTGCATTTTTTAAATAGTGCTCTTGGGAGGGCATAGGGTCATTTAAACAGAAACTGTCTTTTCTGTGTGGATGCAGAAGGAATGACATGTTAAGAGACAATTTATTTCTGCTATAATTGTATAGGCTTTATTGTGCAGAAGCACCCAACGAGTCATTAAGTTATTTCTGGAAGTCAGTTTTGGCCCACTCATCAAGCTTTGCTATAGGAGCTAACTGCACCTGTCTAGATTTAGGGACACTTTTATCTAAAGGTAGTCCAACAGCCACATGATAAGTATGTGCTAACATGGCCATGATCTTGTCAATTCCTTCCTTATACCCAGAGTAGGAATTTTAAGGGTTTGAACCATGGTGTGCAATTAACAATTAATTAGCTCCTTGACTACAACAATAGGCTGGTGGTCTGGGTAAAACATACTTGACATAATAATGAGTCCTGCTGTCTCTTGTCAATCTCTTTTCACTGCTCTTTCTCAATTGCTGGCTGGCTAGATATTGATATAGATATTTTGTTTTATATATATATATATACATATATATATATATATATATATAGAGAGAGAGAGAGAGAGAGAGAGAGAGAGAGAGAGACTTCACACAGTATTTGTCTTTCTTTGATGTATTTTACTTAGCATAATGCCTTTGAGATCCATCCATGTTGTTACAAATGGTGGTATTTCATTCTTGTTTATGGCAGTATTTCATATTTCTCAGGTAAAAATCTAGAAGCAGAAATACTGGATTATATGGTAGTTTTATTTTTAACTTTTTGAGGAAACTCCATACTATTTTCCAGAAGGACTGCATCAGTTTATTCCTAGATATCTTATCCTTTTTAATGCAAGTGTCAATGGAATTGCTCTCTTTTTTCATTTATTTTTTTTTTATTTTTTTAATCTTCATATTTTTGAGAGAGAGAGACAGAGTGTGAGCGGGGGGCGGGGTGCAGAGAGAGAGAGGGAGACGCAGAATCTGAAGCAGGCTTCAGACTCTGAGCTGTCAGCACAGAGCCCGACCCAGGGCTCGAACTCAGGAACCATATCATGACCTGAGCTGAAGTCATATGCTTAACTGAGCCACCCAGGTGCCCCTGGAATTGCTCTCTTCATTTATCTTTCTGATAATTCATTATCTTTTTTGCATCTATTGATAAGATCATGTGTTTTTATCCTTCATTTTGTTAATATGGTGTAGCAGTTTGACTGATTTGTGGAAGTAGAACCATTCTGGTATCACAGGAATAAATCCCACTTGATAATGGTGTATGATCATTTTAATGTATTGTTGAATTTGGTGTGCTAATATTTTGTTGAGATTTTTTGTATCTATGTTCATCAGGGATATTGGCCTGTAATTTTCTTTTTTTTTTTTCTGGCATCCTTTTTTGGTTTTAATATCAGGGTAATGGGTCCTCACAAAATGATCTTGGGATAGTTTCCTCTTCTTACATTTTTTTGGAAGGGTTTGAGAAGGATTAGTCTGAAATATTCCTTGAATGTTCAGTAGAATTCACCAGTGAAGCCATCTGGTCCTGAACTTTTGTTTTTCAGGAGGTTTTTATTACTGATTCAATCTTCTTACTAGTAATTGGACTGTTCAAATTTTCTGTTTCATCATGATTCATTCTTGATAGGTTGTATGTTTCTGGGAATTAATTCATCTAGGCTGTTCAATTTATTAGTGTGTAATTGTTGGTAGTAGTCACTTATGATCTTTTATATTTCTCTGGTATCAATTGTAACTGATCTCTTTTATTATGGATTTATTTGATTTTTTTTTTCTTGAAAAGTCTGGCTAAAGGTTTGCCAATATTGCTTATCTTTTAAAAGAATTTAAGTATGTTGAAATAATAAACACATGAGTCTATTTTTCAATTTAACAACTTTAAACAAAATCCCTTGACACTTACCTGTGAAAAATCATTCTGTGCAATTATATTATTCTATTAGCCTTCCTCACTCCTCTCAATATTTGATACAGACATACTTTTTTGAATTATTCTTTTGGTTACTTCTGCATATTTATATGACTCATTTGAACTTTGGGTCATGTACCATCAATGTGTGCAGCTACTGAGAACCTTTACTATATTAAATGAGAATACGGTGTTTTTATCAATATGTTTCTACTTCCTTCCCTGTTTCCTGAAAGATCTAACTTTTCTTACATTTTCAGATGTGTTAAACTTATATTGTTTTTCTACCATGTTTGAGTCATTAATACTTTAAAATTTTTTTTTAATGTTTACTTATTTTTTGAGAGAGACAGAGTATGAGTGGGGGAGGGGCAGAGACAGGGAGACACAGAATCTGAAGCAGGCTCCAGGCTCCAAGCTGGCAGCAAAGAGCCTGATGCAAGGCTCAAACTCACAAGCCAGTGAGATCATGACATGAGCTGAAGTCGGCCACTTAAGGGACTGAGCCACCCAGGCACTCCAAGTCATTAGTACTTTTTGTATAGATTGATCCTGACCATGAGAAAAAGAACTCATAGTAGTATGGTTCTGTGAATACTGTTACTTGCAGTAGTGGGTAGGATATGTATTCTTTTCTGCATCTCCAAGCCTAAGAACCTTTGCATTAGGGGTTTTATTTATTTATTTTTTTTATTTTTATTTTTTTAAATTTTTTTTCAACATTTATTTATTTTTGAGACAGAGAGAGACAGAGCATGAACAGGGGAGGGTCAGAGAGAGAGGGAGACACAGAATCTGAGACAGGCTCCAGGCTCTGAGCAGTCAGCACAGAGCCCGACACGGGGCTCGAACTCACGGACCGCGAGATCGTGACCTGAGCCGAAGTCAGACGCTTAACTGACTAAGCCACCCAGGCGCCCCAACGTTAGGGGTTTTAAAAAACAGTAGTCATTGTTTTTGTCTTTCGGTGCTTTAATACTTGTTTAGGGATTTCTTTATCATCATGTACACACACAGGTCCAAACTGAAAGACATAATTTCATGTTTATACAGATTAAAAACATTTAAATATGTATTAGACACACACACATACTCACACACAAATTTCATGTGCCAGGCTCTAAGTATATAGAAACAAATTTAATTAACAAATATAATCTTCTCCATAATCCTCTTAAGGCTGGTACCTATTATTATGCCTATTTTATTTATGAGGATACCGTGACCAGAAAATGTTATATAACATGTTAATGTTACACATCTGGTGGGTTACTATTGGCACTGGGATTCAAGCCCAGGAGTCCTGTTCCAAATGTTGTGATTTGTTCGTTAGAATATGGTGTTTCTATAAGAAGAATTAAATTTAGATTCATAGTAAGATGATATTATGGGTATTTCACCATAAAGAATGAAATTCAGGGGTGCCTGGGTGGCTAAGTTGGTTGGGTGACCGACTTCGTCTCAGGTCATGATCTTGTGGTTTGTGAGTTTGAGCCCCGCATCGGGCTCTGTGCTGACAACTCAGAGCCTGGAGCTTACTTCAGATTCTGTGTCTCTCCGTCTCTCTACCCCTCCCCTGTGCATTCTGTGATTCTGTCTGTCTCTCAATAATACATAAATGTTTAAAAAATTAAAAAAATTAAAAAAAAATTAAAAAGAATGAAATTCAGCTGAAGTTAATATACTGAGCCCCAACAAAATACTTTCTTATGTTAATACAAGGGAAAATAAATTAAAATGCAATCATTTTGCAAATATTTTCTTTGTACACTTTTAATTTATTTATTCTTTCATGTGAAAATAAATAAATTCTTTTTTGCTAAGTCTGACTTTTAAAACATTAGTTTTTGTAGCATCACATAGAATAGCTAAAAACAAGTCTATTTCAGAACTTAGTTATTTACATTTTAATTTGAGAGACTGTTTCAAGAGATACTTAGAGTTAATAACTGACAAAAACCTTTATTGTACTTACTAGCCCAATTAAAAGTAAATTCTTAGTTCCAGTAAGTAATTAAAATTAAACATTAATAGCTTTCATAAAATGTTCAAAATAACAATTAGAATTAAACATTAATACCATTTGGAATACTATCCAAAATGAAGCTCTTGTATAGAAAACTCATGCAGATTGTGTTGTAGACCATGTATGAATCTGGTATGCAGAATTCTAAGATGAACCTCGATGCCATATGTCTTTGTGTAATCCCACCCTCTTTGAACCTAAATTGAACCTGAAATTGCTTTCACCCACATAAATTGGCAAAGTAGAAGCATTTTTCATATGTAATTAAGTCCCTAATCATTTGGCTTTAAATGAATTCCAAGGGAGAACATTATGGATGGACCTGGCTGGATCAGGTGGCATCTCCAAAAGGGACCAGGAGATGAGAGACTGGAAGCAGCAAAAACTAGTCCTCTCTCCTGTTGGACTTGAGGAGAAAGGTTCCATGAGGTGTACAACTGCAAGGAAATGAATTCTGCTGACAACCACAGGAGACTGGAAAAAGATATTGAGCATCAGACAGGACTCCAATTCCAGCCAACACTTGCATATACCCTTTTGAGACCCTAAGAGAGAGAACTCAACTAAGTCATACCTGTATTTCTGATCCACAGGAACTATGAGATAATAAATGAGTATAATTTTATGCTGCTATGCTTATGGTAATTTTTTATAGAGCAATAGAAAACAAATGCAGCAAACTATCTCTAAGGGAAAAAAGTAGAATATTTTTCAGTAATATAGTCTTTCTACTTCGATAATGTTTTGTCACATATACACAGACACACAAATATGTGCACACATGCATGCAAGTCTAAGACATGTAATTCCTCAGAATTTGTACAAAAAATCCATTTCAATCAATAATGATAAAATAAAAGTTCTAATAATCATAGAATGTCATACTTAAAGAGTGGAGACTATGTCTACACTATTTAACTGTTTAGAAATAAGAACAGCAAAAATACAAAGCATTTGACCAGCATTGACCATAAGTCAATACAAAGCATTGACCATAAGTGCAAAGGACGTCTTGGGGTAATAGCCCTGTCCGTATCCCCAGAAACAGACCAATTTCCTCCCAGTACAAGTGCTGTGGAATCTAGTCAGACTGCACCAAACCAATACAGAATGGCAGATATCTCATCTTTATTATGTGTAAAAATGAGATTGTGTAATCTTGTGATGAATAGGATTGAAAGGGTTTTACTTCACAACATACACAAACCTGGAGATATTAGGTCAATTGGCTGGACATTTTTATATCATATGGCAGTTCTCAATGATTAACTGTACATTTTGACACCAAACAGACAGTTTAAATCTCAGCTGTGTCAATTGAAACCTGATCTCTATCTTCAGACAAATAGATTGCAGTGCTTGAATGAGTCAGGAAGATTATACTTTAGTGAAACTAATCCACATCCAGTGAAAAGATGCTCAGACTGTCAATTACTGTCTAAGTGCAAAAAATGATAACAAAAGAGGTTATTTTTAGCTTTTATTATTTAACAAATATTTATTGAGTGCTTATAGTATGCTAGGCACTTTGTGTTGTTTCTGAGAATAACTAGCAAAAACATCATTCTTGACTTAATGGGGTAACATTCTAGCATTAGATATGGACATTGAACAACAACAGATCAAACAAACTTAAAATTGAATCCACAGTAAGTCCCATGGAGAAAAGGACCAGGGAGCTATGAACATATAGCATAACATCTAACCTAATCTGTTTTTTTTTATTTTTTCCTGTGTAATGTGAGATCAAGTTTTACTTTATTTTTTGAAATTATTTTTAAATGAAAAAAATATTGAGGTATAATTGACATATAACATATTAGTTTCATGTGTACAACAAAAATATTTGATATTTGTATACACTGAAAAATGATCTTCATATTAGTCTAGTTACCATCTGAAACTGTATCAAGTTACAAATATATTTTTCTTGTGATGAGAACTATTAAGATTTATTTTCTTAGTAACTTTCAAATGTGCAATACAATATTATTAACCAGACTCACTGTGCTTTCCATTACATCCCCATGATTTATTTATATTAAAACTGAAAGTTTGTACTTCTTCAACCTCTTTACCTTTTCCCCTCTGACAGCCACCAATATGTATCTCTGAGTTTTGTGTTTTGTTTTGTTTTGTTTTCTAGATTCCACATATAAGTAAGATCATACAGTATTTTTCTGACTTCACCTAGTGTAATACACTCAAAGTTTAGCCATGTGTTGCAAATGTCAAGCTTTATTTTTTAATGTTATATATATATATATATATATATATATATATATATATATATATATAATGTGTATCTTCTCAAGTTTGTGTTTTCATTTTATTCAGATATATACACACAAGTAGAACTGTTGGATCATATAAATAAGTTTTAATTTTTAAAGGAATCTCCATACTGTTTTCCATTGTACCTGCACCAATTTACATTGCCACCAACAGTGCATAAGGGTTCCTGTTCTCCACATCCTTGCAAATACTTGTTATTTCTTGTCTTTTTCATAGAAGGCATTCTAACAGATGTGATGTGATATCTCATTGCTGTCTTTGATTTGCATTGTCCAGATGATTAGTGATGTTGAGCATCTTTTCATGTGTCTGTTGGCCATCTGCATGGCTCCTTTGGAAAAATATCTTTTCAATTCTCTGCCTATTTTCTAATCGATAGTTTTTTGTTTTGTTTTTTACTATTGCATTGTATGAGTATTTTTATGCATTTTTGGATATTAATCTCTTATCAGCTAAATTATTTGCAAATGTTTTTCCCACTCAGTAGGTTGCTTTTCGTTTTGTTGATGGTTTAGTTTGCTATGCAGAAGCTTTTTAGTTTAATATTGTGCTACTTGTTTATTTTTTGCTTTTGTTGCCTTTGCTTTTAAAGTCAGATCTAAAAAAAATCATCACTGTGACTGATGTCAAGGAATTTGCCACTTTATACAGGAGTTTTATAGTTTCAGGTTTCACATTAGGTCTTTAATTCATTTTGAGTTTATTTTCATGAATAGTGTAAGACAGCCGTCCAGTTTCATTTTGTACATATGGCTGTTCAATTTTCCTAACAACATTTATTGAACAGACTGTTCTTTCCCCATTCCCTATTGTATATTCTTGGTTCCTTTGACATAAATTAATTGACCATAACTTTGTGAATTTATTTTTGGGCTCTCTACTCTATTCCATTGACCTGTGTGTCTCTTTTCAATGCCAATACTGTTTTAATTGCTATAGCTTTGTAGTATAGTTTGAAATCAGGGAGTGTATTGCCTCCAGCTTTGTTCTTCTTCCTCTAGTTTGCTTTGACTATTTGGAATCTTTTGTGGTTCCATACAAATTTTAGGATTGTTTGTTCTATATCTGTGAAAACTGCCATTGTAATTTTTGTAGGGATTATTTAGAATCTGTAGATTTATTTGGGTAATATGCACATTTTAAAACTATTATTTTTTTTCCAATTCATGAATGTGGAATGCCTTTCCATTTATTTGTTTCTTCTTCCAATTTTTTTTAAGTTTTTATTTATTTATTTTTGAGAAAGGGAAGGGAGGGGCAAAGAGAGACAGAGAATCCCAAACAGGTTCCACTGACAGTGTGGAGACCAGTACAGCATGAACTGCGAGACCTGAGCCAAAACCAGTAGTCAGATATTCAACCGATTGAGCAACCCAGGTGGTCTTTCAGATTCGTTCTTTAATGTCATATAGCTTTTGGCATATGGTTCTTTTGCTTCTTTGGTTAAATTTGTTTCTAAGTATTTATTTTTGATGCAATTGAGAATTTGATGATTTTCTGAATTTTTCTTTCTGATAAGTCATTGTTAGTGAATAGGAAGGGGACAAATATTTGTATTTTGATTTAGTACCCTGCAACATCCCTGAATTTGTATATTAGTATCAACCATCTGTAAGGGATTTCTATGTATGACATCATGTCATACTTTATTCCTTTCTAACTTGGATGGCTTTACTTTCTTTTTTCTTGCCTAATTGCTATGGCTAGGACTTCCAGTACAATATTAAATAAGAGTGGTGAGAGTGGGCATTTTGTTTTGTTCCTAGTTTTAGAGGTAAAACTTTCAGCTTTTACCATTGAGTCTGATGTTAGCTGTGGGCTTGTCATATATGGCCTTTATTGTGTTGATGTATGATCTCTTTATACCTACTTTGCTGAGATTTTTTTATAACAAATAGATGTTGCATTTTGTAAAATGCTTTTTATCTGTATTTATTGAGATGATTTTTATCTTTCATTTTGTTAATGCAGTGTGTCACACTGACGATTTTTACCATTCTTGCATCCCTGGAATAATCTCACTTGATTATAGTTTTTGATTCTGTTAACTTATCTTTGAATTCAGTTTGCTAATATTTGTTGAGGATTTTGCACTATGTTCATCAGGAATATTGACCTCTAATTTTCATTTCTTGTGGTGTCCTTGTCTGGTACTATTATATCAGAGTAATGATGGTTTCTTAAAATTATTTTGAAAGAGTTACCACATCTTCTATTTTTTGAAAGAGTTTGGAAAGGATAGGCATTAAAACTTCCTTGAATGTTGGATAGATTTCATGAGTGAAGCCATCTGGTCCTGGACTTTAGTTTGTTGGGAGAATTTTGATTGCTGATTCAATCTCCTTACTAGTAATTGATCTATTCACATTTTCTATTTTTTTCATGATTCAGTCTTGAAAAATGTATGTTCCTAGGAATTTTTTCATTTTTTCTACATTGTCTAATCTGTTGACCTATAATTACTCATTGTAATTTCTTTTGTGTTTCTGTGGTATTGGCTGTAATGTCTCCTCTTTTCATAGCTATTTTTATTTTGAGCCCTCTCTTTTTTTTCTTGATGAGTATAAAGGTTTATCATTTTTTTATCTTTCCAAAAAATAGCTTTTAGCTTTATTAATGTTTTCTGTTGTCTTTTTAATCTATTTTATTTATTTCAGCTCTGATCTTTATTATTTCCTTCCTTCTACTAATGTTGGTCTTCATTTGTTCTTGTTTTTCTAGTTCCTTTAAATGTAGTGTTAGATTGTTTATTTGGGACTTTTCTTGCTTCTTGGGGTAGGAAAAAATTACTATGAACTTCTGTCTTAAAATTGCTTTTGCTGCATCCCATAGATACTGGTATATTAGCATTTTTATTTGTCTCAAGGTATTTTTTTTATGTGTCCTTTGATTTCTTCAGTGACCCCAATCAGTTCAGTAACATGTTTAGTCTCCATATTTGTGAATTTTCCAGTGTTTTCTTGTAGCTGGTTTCTAGTTTAATACCATTGTGGTCAGAAAAGACAGTTGATATGATTCCAATCTTCTTAAATGCACTGATGCTTATTTGTGTCCTAACATATGATCTGTCCTACAGAATATTCCATATGCACTAGAGAAGAATGTATATTTTGCTGCTTTTGGGTTGAATGTTCTGTATTTATCTGTTATGTCACTCTGGTCTTATGTATTATTTGAGGCCCATAATCCTCTATTAAAATTCTGTCTGGTTGATATGCCCATTGCTGTTAAGTGAAGTATGAAAAACTCCTACTTACCATATTGCTATTTATTTCTCTTTTTAGGTCTGCTGACATTTACCTTATAAATTAGGTGCTTCTATGTTGGGTGCATATTTACAAATGTTATACTGTTATATCCTCTTGTTGACCTGACCACTTTATCATTATGTAATACCCTGAGTTGTCTTTTATTCAAGTGTTTGTTTTGAAGTCTATTTTGCCTAATCTAAATATAGCTACCACTGTTTTCATTTGGTTTCCATTTACTTGGAACATATTTTTTCCATTCCTTCACTTTCAGTTTGTATGTCCTTCAAGCTGAAGTGAATCTCTCATAGGTAGCATATGGATGAGTCTTTTTTTTTTTTTTTTTTTTTTTTTTTAGTCATTTAACCAATCTGTTTTTTGATCGGAGAATTTAGTCCGTTTACATTTAAAATACTTATTAATAGATACGTACTTATTGCCCTTTTGTTAACTGTTTTCTGGTTATTTTGAATTTTTCTCTGTTCCTTTCTTCTTCTCTTGCTCCCTTTCCTTGTAGTTTGATAACTTTCTTTAGTGTTATTCTTAGGTTTATTTCTCATTATCTTTTGTGTATCCCACTGTAGGTTTTTGCCTTGTGGTTGCCTTGAGGCTTACAATAGCTCTATATGTAACACTCTATTTTAAGCAAATAGAAACTTAAGTTTGAACACATTCTAAAATTCTACATTTTTATATTTATATTTTGCTGTCACATTCTATATCTTTTCGTTTGTGTGTCCTTTAATTGTTGTAGTTATAGTTAATTTTGCTACTTTTGTCTTTTAATCTTCTTACTAGCTTTATAAGTGATGTACTCAATACCTTTAATTTTATGTTTACCTTTACCAGTAAGATTTATTTTCTCATGTTTTCTTGCTACTAATTAGCACCTTCTCTTTTCAGCTTAAAGAAGTCCCTTTGGAGGCACCTGAGTGGCTCAGTTGGTTAAGTGTCTGACTCCTGATTGTGGCACAGGTCATGGTCTCATGGTTCATGGCAATGAGCCCCACATTGAGCTCTTTGCTGACAACAAAGAGCCTGCTTGGGATTCTCTCCCTCCCATCTCAAAACAAAAAATAAACTTAAAAATATTTTTTAAAAGACTTCCCTTTAACATTCCTTTAAAATTTTTTTAAATGTTTATTTATTTTTGAGAGAAAAAGAGAGACAGAGTGTGAGGAGAGGGGCAGAGAGAGAGGGATACAGAATCTGAAGCCGGCTCCAGGCTATGACCTGTCACCACAGACCCTGATGTGGGGTTCGAACCCATGAACCATGAGATCATGACCTGAGCTGAAGTTGGACACTCAACCAACTGAGGTACCCAGGTGCCCCGACGCCTTTAATATTTCTTATAAAGCTAGTTTAGTGGTGATGGATACCATTAGCTTTTCTTGTCTGGAAAACTCCTTATCTCTTCTGCAATTCTCAGTGCAAACTTTGTCAGGTAGAATATTCTTGGGTGATTTTTTTTTCCTCTCAGCACTTTCAATATATCATGCCCTTCCCGTCTTGCCTGCAAAATTTTTGCTGAAAAATCTACTGATGGTCTTATGTAGTTCACTTATGTGTAACAAGTTGATTTTCTCTTGCTGCTTTTAATATTCTCTCATAATTTTTTAATACTTTAATTATAATGTACCTTGGTGTAGAATTCTTTTTGTTCATTCTGTTTAGAATTCTCAGGGCTTCCTGGACCTAGATGTATGTTTCCTTCCCCAAGTTAGAGTAGTTTTTAGTTATGACTTCTTTAAATAAGCTTTTGGCTTCTTTTACTTTCTCTTCTCCTTCTGGAGCCCCTATAATGCAAATGTTACTCACTTGATGATTTACCATAGGTTTGGTAAGTTACTTTCATTTTTCAAAATTATTTTTTTTCGGGGTGCTTGGGTGTCTCGATCAGTTAAGTGTCTGACTTCAGCTCAGGTTATGATCTCATAGCTTGTGAGTTCAAACCCTGTGTTGGGCTATGTGCTGACAGCTCTGAGCCTGGACTCTTCTACAAATTCTGTCTTCCTGTCTGTCTGCTCCTCCCCTGCTGGTGCTCTGTCTCTCAAAAAATAAATAAACATTAAAAATGTTTTTTTAATTCTTTTTTTTTTTCTTTTTTGCAATTCTACTTGGTTGATTTCTATTGTCCTGCCTTCTAGGTCCCTGATCCTTTCTTTTGTTTCATCCAGTCTGCTGTTGTACCTTTTTAGTGTAGTTTTGAGTTTAGTTATTGTGTTTTTTAGCCCTGTGACTTCTTTTTGGAACTGTTCTTATCTATTTTATCTCTTTGTTGAAGTGCTCATTTTGTATAGCCATTCATCCAAGTTCTTTGGACATCTTCATAATCAGTACTTTGAACTCTTTATCAGGTAAATTACCAACCCCATCTCTTTAAGTTTACTTTCCCCTTGAGGTTTTATCTTAATTCGAATTTGGAACATATTCATCCGTTTCCTCATATACTTGACTCTGTAATCATTTCTATGTTTTTTTTTTATTTAAAAAAATTTTTTAACGTTTATTTATTTTTGAGACAGAGAGAGACAGAGCATGAACGGGGGAGGGTCAGAAAGAGAGGGAGACACAGAATCTGAAACAGGCTCCAGGCTCTGAGCTGTCAGCACAGAGCCTGACGCGGGGCTTGAACTCATGGACCGCGAGATCATGACCTGAGCCAAAGTCGGACGCTCAACCGACTGAACCACCCAGGCGCCCCTAAATCATTTCTATGTTTTAAGCAGAACAACTACCTCTCCAATCTTGAAGAAGCGTCCTTGTGTAGGAGATGAACTTTATCATTCAACCTTGCCTTAGTTCTTTGTTGTCTCTTGAACCTTTGTGATTTTTTTTAAATGTTTATTTTTAAGAAAGAGAGAGACAGAGTGCAAGAGAGGGTGGGGCAAAGACAGAGTGGGAGACACAGAATCTGAAACAGGCTCCAGGCTCTGAGCTGTCAGCACAGAGCCTGAAATGGGGCTCAAACTCACGAACCATGAGATCATGACCTGATCTGAAGTCAGACACTTAACCAACAGCCACTTAGGTGCCCCAAACCTTTGTGATTTTTTAAACAGCCTGATTTATTTTAATAGGTCCCCTTGTTGAGAGTGTGTCAAGACCTGTCAGTGTTCCAAAGGGAAGGATCTCTGTCAGCACTTTGGTACAGGGTGGTAGGAAGCCAGACCTTCATACAGCTTTACGAATATTTGCTTACTTGTAAAGTTTGCAAATATATGCAGTCATGTAAGACCACAATCATAGTCTTAGCTGCCCTTCAGATTAGTAGATCTGGAAGTGCCTCTTGAGTGACAATTGGAAAAATAAGGCCCCACATTTGTATATAAGCTCCTTTCTTGGAGGTACTATAGGTTTAGTGATAGTAGGAGGGAACCCAAAGATGGTGTCTCCTTGTCTACATTCCCTGAGAACACTTTTGTAGTGTTTAGAGGTATAACAAACCTGAAGCCTGCACATCAGCTTCAGTTCTAATACAAGCAAATGGGCCTCTGACAGAGAAAGACTGGGGATGTGTTTTAGTCTACCGTCTGTGCAATGCCCTGGAGGTGGTAGTCTGCCAAGAACTGTCTCTCTGATTGTCACAGTCCTGTGAAACCCGGGAACACAAGCTCCTCTGGCCACCATAGCCAATTAAGGAGTGTCTTCTATGTGGAAATGTATGTAACTGCCAGATTTAGCAAGAAGACAGTGGGAGAGCACAGACATTGCATGCCTGCCACTACTGTCAAGGTAGAGGGAAAGTGCAAAAATGATGCCTACCAGCACCTCTGTCCTCAGGGAGATATCCAACACACCCCTGCCACTTTGGAAGACTCTGTAAGGTTAACAAATGAGTTTCCTTCTCATATAGTCCAGATGCTTTTCAAACTGCTGATTTTGTGCTGGGCCCTGGGATATGTGTGCAAGCCCTTTTAGAGCATATCTCAGTTCCGTTTAGCTGTTTGAGTCTCCTGGGTATAAGCTCCATTGGTTTTCAAAACCAGGTGTTTTGGAGGTTCATCTCTCCAGTGCAAGTCTTAGGGGTTGAAGTGCCTGGATGTCGGATTTGAACCCTTTACTCTTTGGGGAGAAGCTCCTGGATTTGTGAGTTACCATGCCAGGGTTGGGGTTTGTGACGAGAGCATGTCTCAGCCTCTCCTACCCACCGTGATGTGACCCTCTTATCATTTCTTGCTAGGAAGCTGTTCAGCTAGGTTTTAGTTGTTTTTCACAGAGAATTGTTCCATATGTAGTAGTATATTGGGTGTGTCCATGGGAGGAGATGAGTTCAGGATTTTTGTACCATCTTGCCCTATCCACCTCCCCCATCTAACCTCATTTTAAGGAGGTCAGAGGTGGTGGTGGGGGCAGAGGGGGACTTTCTTGAATAAGTGACTTTTAAAAGTGAAATATAAATTGATAGATTGAATGTGTGTGTGTGTGTGTGTACATATAGATGTTTTGTGATACAAGAAAAAGTCTTAAATTTCATTCTGTGATTTTGATCTTGGGAAATTAGACAACAGAGGTTTCTTTAACATGAAAATCATGCTAAAGAGGAGATATTAATGAATGAAATGTATTTAATTATGGGAAAACTGAGTTAGTTCCAGACAGATGGAATTAAGAGAATAGATTTTGGATGAGAAAATTGAATAAACGGTTTTGTGAGGCTCACCTCTATCAGAGAGTCTTTAGTTTGGGAAATGGAGCAGGATTCCTACTGATTATGCTGTTAACTTCCCTTACATATAAATTACTTACAACTTTACTTCAAGGTGGTGGTTCACAACCCTGATTACCATTGGAATTATCGTACTACTGTAAAGGATCTTTGGTACTCAGGCTGTCTCCACAAAGATTCTGATCAGATTTTTGGAGTCAGTATTTTTTAAAGGCACTCAACCAATTTTAATGTATAGCCAGCTTTTAGAACCACAACCTCCAGACCTTTCTTAGCTAACATTAGGGTAATCTATCTGTTACAGAATGTTAAAATCATTTGAATTTAGAATTTCTTACGGCAGCTATTTAGAATATGATAGAATAATAATACATAAGTGCCCTTGGGAATCATCTAATTCAATTCCTACATTTTATAGATGAGACTGAAGGCTCATCTAGGGTGGCAAAGTAGTTTTGTTTCTTTTTATTAAACCTATTTAAATCATAGTCCACATGAAACTTTATATAGAGTAATTAAATTCATTCTTAAAAAATAAGTCAGTATCCACTATTAGTCAAACTGTGCTAAGTCACTTTAGTGAATAACTGATCATATAAGTAAACTGTTATCACTTTCATTTTAGAGATTAAAGGATATTAAGTAATTTCCATAAATTATAGGGCCAATAAGTATTAGAGTCAGTATTCAAAAACATTTCTGCCAGATTTGAAATCTGTGATCTTTTAATTATTGCTTCCATGGGCTTATTTAATGTCTCCTCATCTGCCTAACATTACCTATCAGTTAAATTACTTGATTCTTTCAACATTTCCTAAAAAAGCTTATTTTGCAAATTTTTGATTATTTTAATTGCTTAGAACCCTAATATTGTTGTAATTATCTTAGCATAAAAGACTTACTCAGAAGTGTCAAAGTATTAAATAATTCTAAAATAGTTTATATTATATTAAAAATGCAATGGAATACTAATCCTTGTTCTGGAAAACTTCAGAATGTTCACTTAAAAAATCTTTTGAGTCATTTTTTAAATTGTTATCCTGACCTTTAGTAAGTGTTAAACAGGTTTGTTCAAAATTTAATGAGGATGAGTTTTCATATGATAGTCATTTTAATTCTAAGTATTATGAAGGATTTAACAATTTTAGTATAAAATAGCAGAACTTGTTACATATGTATGGTCGATGACTAGCTCAGGCTAAATTTTGCACATCTATGGATTCTAAAATTGAATTTGGATTTCATCCAAATTTTTGTTTAAGTATCATAAGTTAAAGAAAATACATAGTCTAAAATGAACCATGGTTTGAATCTTCATTCCCTTCAGCCACTGTTTCTTTGTGAGTGGGTTCTCACAAGCAACTCTCACTATGGAATATTAGGGAAGATTTAGAAATTACAATAAAACAAAGCATGTATGCAGTGTTGGCTTCCTCTTACCTGTTTCATCTAGTAAGTGTGTGAAATATAACAAAAAACCTTAATTTTTAAATACCATTATTTCAAGACATAGTAAATGAATTCAACTGAAAAAAAAGAATATTGGTATGAATATTTGCTTAGTATTAACAGCATCTAAACTAGCCACCATTTCCCCCTAAGTATGTACTTCAATGTCTGAGTAACTTCAACCGCTATTATTCCTGACTTGTTTTGAATCATTTTCAGAAGTTTTGGCAGTTCTTATAAATTCATATATACATATGACCCTTTCAGATTTTGTACCCCATTAATCAGTCCTGAGTGGTGGCAGACTGAAGGGCCATCCTAGGAAATATGGATATCATAATATTAAAAAGATAGAGAAACAGTAAAATGCTTAACATATAGGAAAGTGAGTAAGTAATATAAGAGAATATTTTCTCTTCAAGGTGAATCCACCAGAATCCCCTGGCTTATAACTTATTTTATGAAAAAAATTCCCACAGATTATCTTGATTCCCTCTAAATATAGAATACTGTTCTTGGAGATATAAAAGTTTAAGGAGTTTACTGTTTTCTTGTGAAAATGAGAGTACCATAAATGAAACAAAAACCATCAGACAAGTGTACTAAATTTTATTTGTAGTATTTGTTTTGCTGTTGTTGTTGTTGTTGTTGTTGTTGTTGTTGTTACTGTTGTTGTTTTTGGGTCATTGGTTTTCGGATATGATCCCTGAACCACCAGCATCAGTATCATCTGAGAATTTGTTAGAAATGTGTTTTAGGGGCACCTGAGTAGCTCAGTCGGTTAAGCTTCCAACTTCAGCTCAGGTCATGATCTTGTAGCTGGTGAGTTTGAGCCGTGCTTCAAGCCCTGTGCTGAAGGCTCAGAGCCTGAAGCCTGCCTCAGATTCTGTGTCTCCCTGTCTCTCTTCCCCTCCTCCATTCACTCTGTCTCTCAAAAGTGAACAAATTAAAAAAAATTAAAAATGCATTTTAGACCATACCCAGACTTACTAAATGAGGACTTTTGGGGGTTGGGCCAAATCATCAGGATCTCCAGGTGATTCTAAAACACACTAAAGTTTGAGAACTGTAGACCTTAACTTTTAAAGTTCTATCATTTTAATTATTCTGAACTTATTCTTACTGTTATAATTATTCTGCAATTGGTGGAGACTTGCTCTATTTATTTTAGTTTTGTTGAGATATAGTTGATATATAGCACTATATAAGTTTAAGGTGTATCACATGTTTTTATTTCCATATATAATAAAATGACTATCATGATTATCATCTCATAGAAATACCAAAAAAGAAAAAAAAAATAAAAAGAGTCCTTCTGGAACACCTGGGTGGCTCAGTCGTTTCGGCATCTGACTTCGGCTCAGTAATCATCACACAGTTTGTGGGTTCGAGCCCCATATCAGGTTCTGTGCTGACAGACAGCCTGCTTCAGATTCTGTGTCTCCTGTTTCTGCTCCCCCCTCCCCCCATGGTCTGTCTCTCTCTCTCGAAAAGAAATAAACATTAAAAAATTTTAAAAATAATGAGTACTTCTCATGATAAAACTCATAGGATTTATTCTCTTAACAACTTTGATATATACCATATATCAGTTTTAACAATGGTCATCATGTTGTGCATTATATACCTAGTATTTATTTATCATATAACTGGAAACGTGTACCTTTTGTCCACTTTCTTGTAATTTCCCTTTTCCTAACTCCCCCTGGGTAACTACAAATCTGATTTCTATCTGTATGAGGTTTTTTGTTTTTTTTTTTCAGATTATTTTTCCTAAGTCTGACTTATTTAATTATCTTTGTCTTTCTCTGACTTATTTAACTTAACATAATGCCCTCAAGTCCATTTATGTTGTCACATATGGCAAGATTCCTTCTTTGTTTATGGGCAAATAATATTTCATTCTATCTATCTATCTATCTATGTATCTATCTATCATCTATCTATAATCTATCTATCTATCTATCTATCTATCTATCATGTATGTATCTATCTATCCCACAACTTCTTTACCCATTCATTTGCTTATGAACATTAAGGTTGTTTCCATGTATTGGCTATTTTAAATAATGCTTCTATGAACATGGAGGCACAGATGTCTCTTCAACATAGTGTTCGCATTTCCTTAAGATATATTCTCAAGAAGTGGAACTTCTGGATTACATGGTAGTTTTATTTTTAATTTTTTGAGGATCCTTTATACTGTTGTCCACAGTGGCTGCACCAATTTTGCATTCCTCCCATGGTGCACAAGGGTTTCTTTTTTCTCCACATCCTTGCCAGCATTTATCTGTTCTATTTTTGATGCTACTTATTCTAACAGGTGTGAGGTGATATCTCATTGTGGTTTTGATTTGCATTTTCCTGATGATTAGTGATATTGAGAAGTTTTTCATGTACCTGTTGGCATTGCTGTATGTTTTTAGGCATCTTCAAATATGTATATATTTTCTCCCATTTCATCCCTTTTCATCTTCTTCGCTATGTTTTGGAAAATTGGGAACTAATCCAACTTCAGATAATCAATCAATCACTAGTGGATTTAGCTAAATTTACTCTTCATTTACAAAAATCTATGTAATTCTGAAAGAAATACATACCGTGGGGAAAATGGTAAAAATAAGAAAAGAAATTCTAGGCTTTCTAAGATGGACCTCCTGATTCATTTGACTCCCTCAGTTATGTCTGTAGAGTGTTCATCATAACCAACGTATACATACCCATAAAATTTGTATCAAATATAGAATGCAGTTCCTATTCTCATAATTCATAAGACACTAGATCTGGGATTTAAAAAAACTGAATGTTCACGATGAAAGATATGGTCAGATGTGGTCAACAGGAGGATTGTGGATAGGATGGAGAGTTCCCACTGGGCTTCAGAAGATGATAAGAATTTGTACAGGTGAAGACAAGAGGCCATTCCTAGAAAAAGGCATAGGAATAAAATTATGAAAGCAACAAATCAATGTTACTCATGACTCTTGACTATGGCTTTTGGGGACTACTTATATTTTCCAAAACTTTAGCATAGTTTAGTATATGTCTTCTGAGCAAAGGCTTTTTCCCTTAGTTTCACACTGTATATCCACCAGCTAGTACAGTGTCTGGCACAGAGTAAATACCTAATAAATAGTTTAGAACATGTAATGAAGATTAAGCAGTCACTTGGGAGTAGGACAGTGATATTCAGCAAAAGAGTTTAGGTAATATTCTATAGGCTTTATCTACATATTAAAGTGATATTGTGGGAATGCAGAAATAGCAGAAAGGAATATTAGAACAAAGAAGAGAGAGAGACCAAGAAATCATTCGAGAGACTTGTAATTAATAAAGTCTTATGGACTAGGAAAGGTCTAGGGGCAAAAGATGTCATTTATTTCTGTTTTATTTCTTAAATTACCAAAATATTATATCAATTATAGTTAAAAAGTACATCTGCTTTCATGAAACAGTGCCATCTTTTTCTTCAGTTTCTACATTTAAGAAAATCACTTAAGCTTTATTACATACGGATGACCATATGCCCTTGATATAAATTTGTTGTATACCCTTACTACTAGCCAGAATGGGGGAACACATTGGAGAATGGTGAGAATAATTATTGAATATCCAAGGACGAGTGAGGACTGAAGCAAAAAGTTATAGTAAAACCTTTTTCCATACATGAAGAGAAGATACAAGTTTACATATATTTTTAAATGGAATGATTGGCAAATGAAGCCAGAAGCTATGTGCTTGAAGAGGAAATGTAGTGGAGCAACCCTGAGCTCCTGACTCTGCTAACCTCAAACTGTCCCTCAACCTCTGAGACACTTCATTTGTATACAGCGCTCCCAGGAAGCCTGTGTTTTCATATTGAGGATGCACATCAACTCTTCTATCTACGCTACACCGACAAAACAGAAATCTAATATAAGGGATAAAAGGGTGTTAAATTATTTTCTCCTATATGTTTTCTGGTAACTTCGTATTTGCATCTAGGGTCTACAAGCTGATCAAAATGCACCTTTAAAGTACCTGTAAGACATGGTACCTGAGTACTGGGTGCCTGATCTCCTTGTAGATTTCATTTAACTCCACTTTGTAGGTGATTCTTTGAATGCGAGGCTAGGATATATAGAATATACAAATATCACCAAAGAGTGTGTTTTAGTTGAATCAGTAGGGATGGAATCGATAGTACAGTGTGAGTAAGGAATTGCACCTGGAGTGATGTAAGGCTGCTCCACAGTCATTTTAGCTTCCTTAGAATCAAGCCCCTTCCCATTTCTCACTTCCATAGCCACCATAACACAGAGCTTTGCATAGTGGAGGCACTCAACAAATGGTTTGGAGTTTAATTAAATATCATATATCACTTTCTTGTCCATTACAAATTTAGAGCTCTTTTTATTCCCATTACAATGATATGTGTAAATATACTAACACTTTTATTTTTAAACTTGTAATTTACAAAAAAGCTTTGTGTATATAAAATTATGTTTTTCCTCTCAATTTTAAAAATGTGACAATATGGAAGTATATCTCACCTTTAACAATACATGGATTCCTAAAACTTTGGAGAATCAAAATTTTATACATCAAATTAATTTAAGTAATGTCCCTTTGGGAAAATTAGTAAAAATTCTTTCCTGGGTATGATTGGGTGGGAAATATATCATAGGACATACATTATCCTATAAGCCCTGTATACCTTTTGTTTTAGGATGCTATTTTAAATAATTTTCTTATATATAATGCCCATTCCTGCATTTGATTATGGCCAAAAGAGAACAAAACCTCAAATAAAGCCACTAAAATAATCTATGTTTTTATTTGTTGTACAAAATGGCCGTCTGCCATGTGTATGTTGTGAGACTAGCTTAAATAAAAATTCTTGTCCATGTTTGTTCCCAAAGTTTGTTTTAATGCATTATGTATAAGAAATATAGGCTTTTTGAAGCGTAATTTTATGGAGATCTCTCTTATAAAATTGATCACAAAAGATTGCTAGCACAAATTACTTGAATTTCAGTCATTTAAGTAATTGAAAATAACCTGCAAATTGACTCAGTCAGACTTTATACTTGAATGTATTCGCTGTGTGGGCACTCATTAGACACAGGATGCATCCCCCTGACAAAATTTGGCTCAGGTGTCAGGACTGATGACACACACAACCCAGAGGGTATAAAAAGATTTATTACCTGCATGATGAGGTTTTGGGATAGAGCAAGGCATGTGTCTGAGGTTGGCCCAAAAATGGCTTGGGAGAGCAGGAAAAGGAGATGAGCCTGGGTTTTCACTGTGGTTAGGGAGCAAGGTCAGCATCAGTGTTACTGCATTTGTCGGCCAAGGCTTGTGTGATCAAAGGAGGGGACTCCTTGGCCTATTCTTTGCTGCTTCTCGAGATTGGAGAAGAAGTGGACCAGAAAGTTGTGAGGCTGAAAGCTTCTAGCTGTAAAACATCAAAAAATGAAGTTAGACTCTTTGTTTCACACTCTCTTTGGTCCTTTTAAAAATGAATAAAGCAGAAACATTTCTATGTAAGTTTTTGACCTTGAAATTCTCAGAAATTGGTTCTGATTCTTTGTTCTAGAACGATAAAGAAAATCTCAAAAATTGAGTGGAGGGGCACCTGGGTGGTGCAGTTGGTTGAGTGTCTGACTGATTTCAATTCATGTCATGATCCCAAGGTTATGGGATTGAGCCCTATATCGGGATTTGAATTCTCTGTCTCTCCTTCTGCCCCTTTCCCCTGCACTTGTTCTCTCCCTCTGTCTCTAAAATTCATAAAAACATAGCAAGTGGAGATCTATATGTAACTATATCAAAAACAAATTATTACCATGAAGACTATATTAAGCAAACTCAAATGGCAGCATTTGTATAAGAGCCAGAGGATTTTAGGTCTCCGTTATTATTATATAAGCTAGCAGGTATTAAACATTCCTTATCAGATACTCAGCTAATCAGTTTATATAATTATCTCATTTAAACTTACAACAACCTCATATGTTAGGTTCTGTGATTATTTCCAATCTATAATTAAGAAAACTTGTGACTAGAGAAATAAAAGGATTTCCTTAAAGTCCTTGGCCATGGTATAGAGAGCCCAGGCTGACTTCAGAGGAGGGCTATTAATCATTGTTGTCTTCTGCCTTTTGAAATTGTGAACTTTTTTGGAAGATTACATTAGAAAAAAAATATGTAAGAAACTGATTTATGATAAAGGCACCAGACAGTATGTAAACTTCTGCCATATTTTTTTAAAAGTATACATATCAATGATGACAGTTATAATCAAGTTAATTTGCTATGAAGAACTATCTAGTAGAATAAACTATGGAAAATGTATTGCATTAAATCTCTGGGACTTATGTCAAAATCCAATTTTGAAATAATAGAAATATTTGTATTTTATATTGGCCAATGTGTTTATGATATAAGGTGTTATTGTTGCTTTTTAAGATTTAAATAAATTGCTCCAAGAGGTCATGTTTATAAAATTTGAGAGTGACACTGTGTGAAATATTAAATGATGTTTCATTTATAAAAGGAATAGGAACTCAGTGAAACCAAGGCCTTTGGATGGCACCAGGTTGGTGGATGGCCCTTTGGTACTTCCTTTCCATTTCTGTCCTTCTCCTGTGCTCACCTTTTGGATGCACTATGCTGAAAGAATCAAGGGCTATATAATTTGATTACTCTTTATTAACTATATCCCATTGGTATATTTTTACATTACATTTAGATTCTTTTCTTTAATGGTTATATATTTTTGAGAGAGAGATAGAGTGCAAGTAGAGAAGGGACAGAGAGAGAAGGAGACAAAGAATCTGAAGAGGCTTTAGGCTCTGAGCTGTTAGCACAGAGCCCAACGCGGGGCTTGAACTCAAAAACTGTGAGATCATGACCTGAGCCAAAGTTGGACCTTAACTGACTAAACCATCCAGGCACCCTTACATTTAGATTTTGATTGGACTGAACTTAGTACAGCTTGTGCACTCAAAGAAGAGTAGAGATACTCCTGGTGATCTGGCCAACGCTAGAATTTATGCAGTTCCCATCCCTAACTTGGAAAGGATTAAGCATACTATTTAAAACCATGGGAATAGTTTTTACGCTTATGCGATATGCAATATATGTGTGTTTCAATCAATTCAGTAGGTATATGATATACAAGAATGAATTTTATAGGCTTAAAATCCATATCTACTACAACTTTCTGTTAGATTATAGAAGTACCTAGAGACTAATACAATGAATGTGTCTAAAGATATGTTTCTGAAATGATTTTTTTACAATAATTTTAATGACTTTGTCTTGATTTATCAAGATACTCTGCATACTGAGATCTGATCATTTCTCAAATGACTGGAATTAGTTATAATTTGTACCTACGTTCCCTTTTAATGAGAAAATTAGCTACTTTTTTCTTGCCTTGTCCTTGGGGGTAAGTGGAAGAGGCATCAAAGAAAGGAAAGAAAGTTCAGGATTGTGCATTTGTGCATCTGTGTCGTGTAGTAGTTAATGAGCTGAACCCATGGCATTTCCCAAGGAAAATTAAATATGCAAATGAAAGCAATGGCTGAATTAAGGCCTTTCCATGTGTTTAATGTGAGATCCTCTGTAGAAATTATTTTTTAATTACTTTTTTATAATATTTATTTTTCACCATTTTATTCATCCTGATGCCATTGCTGCAAATCATTATTCAAGTTTAGGCATCCCCAGTCAGTCTGTGCTACGCATTGCTAGTGGGTCACTAAGGTCCAATTGAAAGGGGGAAGATAACTGGAATTTGTTAAATGTTGCTAAATGTACTCAACTCTTTAGCTTGAGAGACCAAATGAGCCACATATTCAAAGTACCCCAATTTAGAGTGCCCCAAAACCCATGTGCCATTTTAATTTTGATGTTCTCCTCTTTTATTGTAATATCCTTCATGGATTTTTCTCTATTTGGGCTATCTCAGATATTCCTAAGTCATGTTGTACTTCTGTCTCTACCATTGCCTAACTCCAGTTGTGTCCTTCCTATTTCTGAAAGGGATACTTTTAATGCATATTCTATAATAATCATCTCCTACAATTCTGGGACAGTCGACCTTGACCTTCATGATGACAGATGTTACTACCTCTATGTGATATTGAAGAAGAATGCCTCCTTTTTGGCAGTGTGTCCCAATGATAGAAGAGAATCTTGCCTTAATTCTCACAAAATGGTAACAAGCCTAGCACTGTTTATTATCAACACCAGATTATAATGCCATTTATGGAGTACTTAATGTGTGCAGACAATATGACTTAAGCTTCAAATAAATCTATAAGAACATTAATTCTCTTTCTTAACCAAGGACAAAAATAAGTTTCAAAAAAGTTAAAAAAATGATCTAAAAGATTTGGTGCTTGAAAATAGTAGATTTGAAATGCAGGGCCACTTGTACTCCATATGGTATCTTTGTACAAATAAGAAAAATAAAAAGAGCTCCCTTTTCCCAAGTTACTCTCATCTTTCAAAAAATTACCAGAATATGAATATATATTTTAAAAGAAAAACATACTTCACTGCCACCTTCAGGAAAGTTGTGATGTAGTCTCTACATCTATGATGGCTATGACATGAGTGGTGTCTCCTTAGATGTGCTGTCCTTGTGAAGTCAAGAATCTGCACAAACACAGCAGCCTTTAATAGGGTTTGAAAACTGTTTGGAGTTCAGAGCCCTTCTGCCTAACTTGACATAAACTCAGAAGTATCTAACAAGAGACTGTCACATTGTATATGTAAGTTATGTAGGTAAAACCGTTAATGCTTTCTGCTCCCATCCCTGGTCACTACAGTTACACCTGTATTCCAGTCCACCACAGAAATTCTGAGGGCATATTCACATGGTTGCTGTCTAGCTCCTGAACATCCTGAGGACCAAAGGAATTTTAGAAAGAGAGATGACAAAGTAAATGCAGTTATGGCAAACATAAATCAGGCTCCTACGTTATCTAAGAATTAAATGGAAGACCTTTTCTTTCTTCAAAACTCAACAAAAATGGGGAAAAGAAAAAGAAAATCAAGCTCCATTGTTTCTTAAGCTACTAGACACTCATAACTATGAACCACAGCACATGATGACAGAAAGTTCCTGAAAAGGGTGTGAATGTAGGCCTAATAGTCAACCAGTATCTGTTTTAGATTGTCTGTGTTTCTGCCAAAGCCATACTTGTTAACTAATTTGAGAATCAATTTAGGTCATACTAGTGCAAATCAGAGTCTCTTTTTTAAAATTTATTTTAATTTATTTTTAAATGTTTATTTTATTTTTGAGAGAGAGGGGGTGGAGGGAGTGGGACAGAGTGCTAGTGGGGGTGGGGCAGAAAGAGAGGGAGACAGAAGATCTGAAAGAAGCTCTCCACGGACAGCAGAGATCCCAATGCAGGGCTGGAACCCATGAATCCTGAGATCATGACCTGAGCCAAAGTTGGATGCTTAACCAAGACACCCAGGCGCCTCAAGATTCTCTTTTTTTTAAATGGAAGAATGCAGGGGTACCAATAGTTACAGTCACATGTTAACTATGACCATTGCCCTCTGTGGGGATTCCTAGTATGTCAGTCCATTTTCATTCCCTTCCACATCTTATGCAGAAGTTGTTAATATACAGTCCAAAATGCAATTCTATGATCAAATCTTAATGTGACTGGCATACCATCCGTTTTTATTCCATGCTGTTCCCTGTAATGGGAGCATATCACATTTGCATAGGACCTTAGGGGTCAGCTGGTAGCCAGAGCTTTCATTTTAGAGTTGAGAGAACAGAAACTCACACATTGAATAGATTTCTCAAGGCTGAAGTTCTTTTAGGGGGACATGACTAAAATAAGAACACTTGTCTCATGACTTAAAGTATGCAGATTTTTTTAATACATTGCACAACAATTGTTATACTGAGTCATCAAGGCAGTTTTTAAAAAAAATTCAAAAAAGAAATGTGTTATATTTCTAAATAAACTGATAAAAGCAATAATACTTTATTATTTTAATAAAAAGTATATATAAATAACTAACTTAATTATAGTTACCATTTATAATATGCTAACTAGTAGCCATTATTTGTGCTACCAAGGATTTTTTAAAATTTTAATTCCCATATAGTTAACATACAGTGTCATGCTAATTTCAGGTGTACAATACAGTGATTCAACAATTCCATACAACACCTGGTGCTCATCTTGACAAGTGCCCTCTTTAATCCCCATCACCTGTTTTATTTATGCCCACACCCACCTCTCCTCTGGTAACCGCCAGTAACAAACTCTGAAATTAAGGGTCTGTTTCTTGATTTGTCTCTCTCTCTTTCTTTCCTTTTTTTTTCTTTTGCTCATTTGTTTTGTTTCCTAAATTCCACATGAGTGAAATCATGTTATTTGTCTTTCTCTGACTCACTTTTTCACTTAACATTATACTCTCTAACTCCATCCATGTAGTTGCAAAGGACAAAGTGTGATTCTTTTTTATGGCTAAATAATATTTCATTCATTTTCTTTAGTCATTCATCTATCAGTGTACACGTGGGTTGCTTCTATAGTTTGGCTATTGAAATAATGGTGCAAAAACACTGGGATGCATGAATCCCTTTGAATTAGTGTTTTTGTATTTTTTTGTGTAAATGCCCAGTAGTGCCATTACTGGATCATAGAGTAGTTCTATTTTTAACTTTTTGAGGAATTTCCATACTGTTTTCCACAGTGGCTGCACCAGTTTGGATTCCCACCCATAATGCAAGACGGTTTCTGTTTCTCCATATCCTCCCGAACACCTATTGTTTCTTGTGTTATTGATTTTAGCCATTCTGACAGGTGTGAGGTAATATCTCAGTGTAGTTTTGATTTCTGTTTCCCTGATGATGAGAGACATGGAGCATCTTTTCATGTGTCAGTTGGCCATCTGGATATCTGTTTTGGAGACATACCTGTTCATGTCTTCTGCTTACGTTTTAATTGGATCATTTGTTTTTGGGGCATTGAGTTTTATAAGTTCTTGGTTGGTGTTTTGGATACCAACCCTTATCGGAAATGTCATTTGCAAATATCTTCTCCTATTCAGTAGGTTGTCTTTTGGTTTTGTTGATTATTTCCTTCACTCTACAGAAATTTTTATCTTGATGTATCCCAGTGGTTTATTTTTTCTTTTGTTTCCCTTGCCTTGGAAGACATATCTAGAAAAATGTTGCTATGGCTGATATCAGAGAGATTGCTGCCTGTGATGTCTTTTAAGATTTTAATGGTTTCTTGTCTCATAGAAACATTTTGTCCATTTTGAATTTGTTTTTGTGTATTGTGTAGGTGAGTAGTTTAGTATCATTGTTTTGCATGTAGCTGACAAGATTTCCCAGCATCATTTCTTTTTTTTTTTCAAGTGGAAATAAACTTTTATTTTTTTTAATTTTTTTAATTTAATATATGAAATTTATTGTCAAATTGGTTTCCATACAACACCCAGTGCTCATCCCAAAAGGTGCCCTCCTCAATACCCATCACCCACCCTCCCCTCCCTCCCACCCCCCATCAACCCTCAGTTTGTTCTCAGTTTTTAACAGTCTCTTATGCTTTGGCTCTCTCCCACTCTAACCTCTTTTTTTTTTTTTTTTCCTTCCCCTCCCCCATGGGTTTCTGTTAAGTTTCTCAGGATCCACATAAGAGTGAAACCATATGGTATCTGTCTTTCTCTGTATGGCTTATTTCACTTAGCATCACACTCTCCAGTTCCATCCACGTTGCTACAAAAGGCCATATTTCATTCTTTCTCATTGCCACGTAGTATTCCATTGTGTATATAAACCATAATTTCTTTATCCATTCATCAGTTGATGGACATTTAGGCTCTTTCCATAATTTGGCTATTGTTGAGAGTGCTGCTATAAACATTGGGGTACAAGTGCCCCTATGCATCAGTACTCCCGTATCCCTTGGGTAAATTCCTAGCAGTGCTATTGCTGGGTCATAAGGTAGGTCTATTTCTAATTTTCTGAGGAACCTCCACACTGCTTTCCAGAGCAGCTGCACCAATTTGCATTCCCACCAACAGTGCAAGAGGGTTCCCGTTTCTCCACATCCTCTCCAGCATCTATAGTCTCCTGATTTGTTCATTTTGGCCACTCTGACTGGCGTGAGGTGATATCTGAGTGTGGTTTTGATTTGTATTTCCCTGATAAGGAGCGACGTTGAACATCTTTTCATGTGCCTGTTGGCCATCCGGATGTCTTCTTTAGAGAAGTGTCTATTCATGTTTTCTGCCCATTTCTTCACTGGGTTATTTGTTTTTCGGGTGTGGAGTTTGGTGAGCTCTTTATAGATTTAGGATACTAGCCCTTTGTCCGATATGTCATTTGCAAATATCTTTTCCCATTCCGTTGGTTGCCTTTTAGTTTTGTTGGTTGTTTCCCTTGCTGTGCAGAAGCTTTTTATCTTCATAAGGTCCCAGTAATTCATTTTTGCTTTTAATTCCCTTGCCTTTGGGGATGTGTCGAGTAAGAGATTGCTACGGCTGAGGTCAGAGAGGTCTTTTCCTGCTTTCTTCTCTAGGGTTTTGATGGTTTCCTGTCTCACATTCAGGTCCTTTATCCATTTTATTTTTGTGAATGGTTTGAGAAAGTGGTCTAGTTTCAACTTTCTGCATGTTGCTGTCCAGTTCTCCCAGCACCATTTGTTAAAGAGACTGTCTTTTTTCCATTGGATGTTCTTTCCTGCTTTGTCAAAGATTAGTTGGCCATACGTTTGTGGGTCTAGTTCTGGGGTTTCTATTCTATTCCATTGGTCTATGTGTCTGTTTTTGTGCCAATACCATGCTGTCTTGATGATTATAGCTTTGTACTAGAGGCTAAAGTCTGGGATTGTGATGCCTCCTGCTTTGGTCTTCTTCTTCAAAATTACTTTGGCTATTCGGGGCCTTTTGTGGTTCCATATGAATTTTAGGATTGCTTGTTCTAGTTTCGAGAAGAATGCTGGTGCAATTTTGATTGGGATTGCATTGAATGTGTAGATAGCTTTGGGTAGTATTGACATTTTGACAATATTTATTCTTCCAATCCATGAGCAGGGAATGTCTTTCCATTTCTTTATATCTTCTTCAATTTCCTTCATAAGCTTTCTATAGTTTTCAGCATACAGATCTTTTACATCTTTGGTTAGATTTATTCCTAGGTATTTTATGCTTCTTGGTGCAATTGTGAATGGGATCAGTTTCTTTATTTGTCTTTCTGTTACTTCATTGTTAGTGTATAAGAATGCAACTGATTTCTGTACATTGATTTTGTATCCTGCAACTTTGCTAAATTCATGTATCAGTTCTAGCAGACTTTTGGTGGAGTCTATCGGATTTTCCATGTATAATATCATGTCATCTGCAAAAAGCGAAAGCTTTACTTCATCTTTGCCAATTTTGATGCCTTTGATTTCCTTTTGTTGTCTGATTGCTTATGCTAGAACTTCCAGCACTATGTTAAACAACAGCTGTGAGAGTGGACATCCCTGTCGTGTTCCTGATCTCAGGAAAAAAGCTCTCAGTTTTTCCCCATTGAGGATGATGTTAGCTGTGGGCTTTTCATAAATGGCTTTTATGATCTTTAAGTATGTTCCTTCTATCCCGACTTTCTCAAGGGTTTTTATTAAGAAAGGGTGCTGGATTTTGTCAAAGGCCTTTTCTGCATCGATCGACAGGATCATATGGTTCTTCTCTTTTTTTTTATTAATGTGATGTATCACGTTGATTGATTTGCGAATGTTGAACAAGCCCTGCATCCCAGGAATGAATCCCACTTGATCATAGTGAATAATTCTTTTTATATGCCGTTGAATTCGATTTGCTAGTATCTTATTGAGAATTTTTGCATCCATATTCATCAGGGATATTGGCCTGTAGTTCTCTTTTTTTACTGGGTCTCTGTCTGGTTTAGGAATCAAAGTAATACTGGCTTCATAGAATGAGTCTGGAAGTTTTCCTTCCCTTTCTATTTCTTGGAATAGCTTGAGAAGGATAGGTATTATCTCTGCTTTAAACGTCTGGTAGAACTCCCCTGGGAAGCCATCTGGTCCTGGACTCTTATTTGTTGGGAGATTTTTGATAACCGATTCAATTTCTTCGCTGGTTATGGGTCTGTTCAAACTTTCTATTTCCTCCTGATTGAGTTTTGGAAGAGTGTGGGTGTTTAGGAATTTGTCCATTTCTTCCAGGTTGTCCAATTTGTTAGCATATAATTTTTCATAGTATTCCCTGATAATTGTTTGTATCTCTGAGGGATTGGTGTAATAATTCCATTTTCATTCATGATTTTATCTATTTGGGTCATCTCCCTTTTCTTTTTGAGAAGCCTGGCTAGAGGTTTGTCAATTTTGTTTATTTTTTCAAAAAACCAACTCTTGGTTTCGTTGATCTGCTCTACAGTTTTTTTAGATTCTATATTGTTTATTTCTGCTCTGATCTTTATTATTTCTCTTCTTCTGCTGGGTTTGGGGTGTCTTTGGTGTTCTGCTTCTATTTCCTTTAGGTGTGCTGTTAGATTTTGTATTTGGGATTTTTCTTGTTTCTTGAGATAGGCCTGGATTGAAATGTATTTTCCTCTCAGGACTGCCTTCGCTGCGTCCCAGAGCGTTTGGATTGTTGTATTTTCATTTTCGTTTGTTTCCATATATTTTTTAATTTCTTCTCTAATTGCCTGGTTGACCCACTCATTCGTTAGTAGGGTGTTCTTTAACCTCCATGCTTTTGGAGGTTTTCCAGACTTTTTCCTGTGGTTGATTTCAAGCTTCATAGCATTGTGGTCTGAAAGTATGCATGGTATAATTTCAATTCTTGTAAACTTATGAAGGGCTGTTTTGTGACCCAGTATATGATCTATCTTGGAGAATGTTCCATGTGCAGTCGAGAAGAAAGTATATTCTGTTGCTTTGGGATTCCAAGTTCTAAATATATCTGTTAAGTCCATCTGATCCAATGTATCACTCAGGGCCCTTGTTTCTTTATTGACCATGTGTCTAGATGATCTATCCATTTCTGTAAGTGGGGTGTTAAAGTCCCCTGCAATGACCACATTCTTATCAATAAGGTTGCTTATGTTTATGAGTAATTGTTTTATATATTTGGGGGCTCCGGTATTCGGCGCATAGACATTTATAATTGTTAGCTCTTCCTGATGGATAGACCCTGTAATTATTATATAATGCCCTTCTTCATCTCTTGTTACAGCCTTTAATTTAAAGTCTAGTTTGTCTGATATAAGTATGGCTACTCCAGCTTTCTTTTGGCTTCCAGGAGCATGATAAATAGTTCTCCATCCCCTCACTCTGAATCTAAAGGTGTCCTCAGATCTAAAATGAGTCTCTTGTAGACAGAAAATAGATGGGTCTTGTTTTTTCATCCATTCTGATACCCTATGTCTTTTGGTTGGCGCATTTAATCCATTTACATTCAGTGTTATTATAGGAAGATACGGGTTTAGAGTCATTGTGATGTCTGTATGTTTTATGCTTGTAGTGATGTCTCTGGTACTTTGTCTCACGGGATCCCCCTTAGGATCTCTTGTAGGGCTCGTTTAGTGGTGACAAATTCCTTCAGTTTTTGTTTGTTTGGGAAGACCTTTATCTCTCCTTCTATTGTAAATGACAGACTTGCTGGATAAAGGATTCTCGGCTGCATATTTTTTCTGTTTAGCACACTGAAGATATCGTGCCAATCCTTTCTGGCCTGCCAAGTTTTATAGAGAGATCAGTCACGAGTCTTCTAGGTCTCCCTTTATATGTGAGGGCACGTTTATCCCTTGCTGCTTTCAGAATTTTCTCTTTATCCTTGTATTTTGCCAGTTTCACTATGATATGTCGTGCAGAAGATAGATTCAAGTTACGTCTGAAGGGAGTTCTCTGTGCCTCTTGGATTTCAATGCCTTTTTCCTTCCCCAGTTCAGGGAAGTTCTCAGCTATAATTTGTTCAAGTACCCCTTCAGCACCTTTCCCTCTCTCTTCCTCCTCTGGGATACCAATTATGCGTATATTATTTTTTTTTAGTGTATCACTTAGTTCTCTAATTTTCCCCTCATACTCCTGGATTTTTTTATCTCTCTTTCTCTCAGCTTCCTCTTTTTCCATAACTTTATCTTCAAGTTCACCTATTCTCTCCTCTGCCTCTTCAATCTGAGCTGTCGTCATTTCCATTTTGTTTTGCATTTCGTTTAAAGCGCTTTTCAGCTCCTCCTGGCTGTTCCTTAGTCCCTTGATCTCTGTAGCAAGAGATTCTCTGCTGTCCTCTATACTGTTTTCAAGCCCAGAGATTAATTTTACGACTATTATTCTAAGTTCACTTTCTGTTATATTATTTAAATCCTTTTTGATCAGTTCATTAGCTGTTGTTATTTCCTGGAGATTATTCTGAGGGGAATTCTTCCGTTTGGTCATTTTAGATAGTCCCTGGAGTGGTGAGGACCTGCAGGGCACTTCCCCCGTGCTGTGGTGTATAACTGGAGTTGGTGGGCGGGGCCGCAGTCCAACCTGATGTCTGCCCCCAGCCCACTGCTGGGGCCACAGTCAGACTGGTGTGTGCCTTCTCTTCCCCTCTCCTAGGGGCGGGATTCACTGTGCGGTGGCGTGGCCCGTCTGGGCTACTTGCACACTGCCAGGCTTGTGTTGCTGGGGATCTGGTGTATTAGCTGGGGTGGGTAGGCAAGGTGCACGGGAGCAGGAGGGGCAGGCTTAGCTCGCTTCTCCTTAGGTGATCCACTTTAGGAGGGGCCCTGTGGCAGCGGGAGGGAGTAAGATCCGCTGCCGGAGGTTTGGCCCCGCAGAAGCACAGAGTTGGGTATTTGCGCGGAGCGAGAAAGTTCCCTGGCAGGAACTGGTTCCCTTTGGGATTTTGGCTGGGGGATGGGCGGGGGAGATGGCGCTGGCAAGCGCCTTTGTTCCCCACCAAACTGAGCTCTGTCGTCCGGGGGCTCAGCAACTCTCCCTCCCTTTGTCCTCCAGCCTTCCCCGCTTTCTGAGCAGAGCTGTTAATTTATGACCTCCAAGACGCTAAGTCATGCTTGCTGTAGGAACACAGTCCGTCCGGCCCCTCCGCTTTTGCCAGCCAGACTCGGGGGCTCTGCTTGGCCGGTGGGCCGCCCCTCCGCCCCGGCTCCCTCCCGCCAGTCCGTGGAGCGCGCACCGCCTCGCCGCCCTTCCTACCCTCTTCCGTGGGCCTCTTGTCTGCACTTGGCTCTGTAGATTCCGTTCTGCTAATCCTCTGGCGGTTTTCTGGGTTATTTAGGCAGGTGTAGGTGGAATCTAAGTGATCAGCAGGATGCGCAGTGAGCCCAGCGTCCTCCTACGCTGCCATCTTCCCTCTCTCCTCCCAGCATCATTTCTTGAAAAGACTGTCTTTTTGCCATTGGATAATGTTTCCATTTTTGTTGAAGATTAACTGACCATATAATTGTGGGTTTATTTCTGGGTTTTCTTTTCTGTTTCATTGATCTCTGTGTCTATGTTTTGTCCATACTAAGTGGTTTTGATTACTCTAGCTTTGTAATATAACTTGAAGTCTAGAATTGTAATGCATTGAGTTTTGCTTTCTTTTTCAAAATTGATTTGACTATTTGGGGTCTTCTGTGGTTCCATATAAATTTTAGGATTGCTTGTTCTAGTTCTGTGAAAAATTCTGTGGAGTTTTTGAGAATGATTGCATTAAATTTATTTTACACTTATTAAATTTATTTTACACTTTTGGTAGTATAGACATTTTAACAATATTTGTTCCTTCAATCCATATGCATAGAATATCTTTTCATTTCTTTGTGTTGTCTTCATTTTCTTTCATCAATATTTTATAGTCTTCAGAGTACAGGTCTTTCCTCCCTTTGGTTAGGTTTATTTCTAGGTATCTTATTATTTTTTTGGTACAATTGTAAAGGAGATTGTTTTCTTAATTTCTCTTTTCTTCTTACTAGTTTGTAGAAATGGAACAGATTTCAGCACATTAATTTTGTATTCTCCTGAATTCATTTATCAGTCCTAGTAGTTTTTTAGTGGAGTCTTTAGGATTGTCTATATATAATATTATGACATCTGCAAATAGTTTTAATTCTTCCTTACCAATTTGGATACCTTTTATTTATTTCTCTTGTCTGATTGCTGGGTCTAGGACTTCCAGCACTATGTTGAATAAAAGTGGTGAGAATAGAGATCCTTGTCTTGTTCCTTACATTAGGGGGAAAGTTCTGTTTTTCCCCATTGAGTATGGTATTAGCTGTGGGTTTTTGACATATGGCCTTTATTATGTTGAGGTATGTTCCCTCTAAATCTGCTTTGTTAAGGGATTTTATCATAAATGGACATTGTCCTTTGTCAAATGCTTTTTCTGCATTTCTTGAAACAATCATATGCATTTTGTTCTTTTGCTTGTTGATATGATTTATCATATTGATTTGCAAATATCAGACCCCCTTGAATATCAGGAATAAATCCGACTTGATCATGTTGAATGATTTTTTTAATGTTTTGTTGGATTCAGTTTGCTAATATTCTGTTGAAGGTTTTTGCAGTTATGTTCAACAGAGATATTGGCCTGTAGTTTTCTTTTTCTGTAATGTCTTTATCTGGTTCTGGTATCAGGGTAATGTTGGTCTCATGAACAAACTTTGAAGTTTTTCTTCTTCTATTTTTTTGGAATAGTTCAAGTAGAATAGTTATTAACTCTTCTCTAAATATTTGGTAGCATCCACCTATGAAATCAGCTGGTCCTGGACTTTTGTTTGTTCGAGTTTTTTGATCACTGATTCTCTCTCTCTCTCTCTCTCTCTGTCTCTCTTTTTAAATATTTATATTTTAGAGAGAGAGAGAGAGAGAGAGAGAGAGAGCACAATCAGGGGAAGGACAGAGAGAGAGGGGGACAGAGGATCCGAAATGGGCTCCATGCTGATAGCAGCAAGCCCTATGTGGAGCTGGAAATCATGAACCATGAGATCATGACGTGAGCCAAAGTAAACACTCAGCCCAATTGAGCCACCCAGGTGTCCCAGTGATTCACCCTCTTTCTGGTAATCAGTCTGTTTAAATTTTGTTTCTTCTTACTTCAGTTTCTAGATTAGGTTTCTAGGAATTTATCCATTTCTTTTAGGTTGTCTAATTTTTTGGCATATAGTTTTGCATAATATTATTTTATAACTGTATTTCCATTGTGTTGCTTATTATTTCTCCTTAATTTGTGATTATGTTTGAGTTCCTTCTCTCTCTCTCTCTCTCTTTTTTTTAATGTATCTAACTAGAAGTTGGTCAATTTTGTTGATCTTTTCAAAGAACCAGCTCCTGTTTTCATTGATCTATTCTATTGACTTTTTAGTTTCTATATCATTTATTTCTTCTCTAATCTTTATGATTTCCTTCCTTCTGCTGGTTTTGGATTTCATTTATTGTTCCTTATCTAGTTCCATTAAAGTGTAAGGTTAGGTTGTTTATTTGTGTACTACCAAGGAATTTAATTTTGATCACACAAACTCAGTCCCACACTAGGAATCAGCAGCATTTCTTTGGCAGTTTAGTGCATCATTCTCTTCTTAATGGTTCTTTGGTTAGAGAAAACACATACACTTTGATCAACTCACCAAAACAACTTCATAATGGACCAGGAATTGTGGATTGCATATGACCTTGGTAAAATTCTGATTTACACCTAGAAGCCACACTAAGATATTTTTGGCAAAACAAAGGTGTTTCTAGTGCATCGAACTTTGGTTTAAACTTCAGTTAGGTAAAATGTTAATTTGTATTCATGTGTGCTTTTTTTTTCTCTCTTATCTTTCTTATCTCTAATATGCCACATCTAATACAGTTTGTCACTATAAAAGTCCTAATTCCTAGGATTGTGCTAAAATAATTTTCTTATTGGATTGTAAAAAAATATTAACAGCATTCCCTCCATATTTGAAATCTAATATGTACTCCATGGTGTGGCTTGTGAAATCAGTGGATCTATAAACTGATCAAGCAGAGGGACACTGGTTCTAGAGCTATAGTTGGTCTCTAAAGGCACCTCAAAGCTCTTGTACATGGATAATTTTTTAGTGATGAATTCCCTTGCTATATTACGGATACATCATCTGAAAAAGGTAAATTCTTCTCTGAATATCAGAATTGTAAATTAAAGGAAAACATCTGCACACAAATTGTGCCAATCATCAGAGCATTGCTGAGAAAAGACAGTTTTCCTATGGGCTTGCTCATCAAATCTTCCTGAGTATGTTTGACAGTGACATCAGGCATTTTTCATTTCTACTGAATTGAAACAGAATACTGATGGATAACATTTCAATTGCTTGCCACACAGAAGAAAGGCATTTATTACAAGTTAAGATAGGTAGACTTGAAAGAATTCTCACATGACATTTCATACTCTCAGTTTCTTAGCCATATATTAAAATTTTAAATGGCCAAATATTTCCATTTAGAGAAAAAAATGTCAAGTTGGATATCAGCTTACTTAACTTACTTACTTTTTAAACAGGGTCTCAAATGAAAATAGAATGTAAGCCACTATTTATGTGAGTTTCGATACTGGTGGTATTTATAAAATGAAAAGCAAAAGTTATCATTTGAAATTATGTCTAACAGATATCACAAGAACAAAATATAGTGTTGTCTCAAAAAGCAGTTGTTTCGTTCA
Source organism: Panthera leo (assembly GCF_018350215.1). NCBI lineage: Eukaryota > Metazoa > Chordata > Mammalia > Carnivora > Felidae > Panthera > Panthera leo. The sequence goes on along the minus strand of NC_056691.1, from coordinate 35,533,128 downwards.
AGCTGTTAATAAAATAAAAATTACATGATGAATATAAGATACAAAAGCGATCCATTTAGCAAGGCATTCTTCTCTTTTCAGAAAACAAAACAGTTCACTCTTTGGTGTATAGTTAAGACAAATGAAAACGTATGCCTAAACAAAATTTTGTTCATGGAAGAACTATTCGCAATAGTCAAAAAGTCAAAACAACTCAAATATCCATCAGCACATAATAGATAAATAATATGTGGTATACCCATAAAATAGAATATTATTTGGCAATAAAACAAAATAAAGTATCTGTACATGCTACAATGTTGGTGAACTTTGAAAACATCATGCCAAGTGAAAGAGGTCAGTCACAAAAGACCACATATCCTGTGATTTCTTTCATATGAAATGTCCAGACAAAGCAAATAAATATAAACAGAAAATAAATTAGTGGTTGCCTATAGCTCAGAAGAGGTTTTGGGGAAATGACAGGTCATGACTAAGAGTATGGCCTTTCTTTTGGGGCATGAAAATATCCCAAAACTGATTATAGTGACAGTTGTATAACTGTGAATATAGCAAAACATTGAATTGTGAGTGAAGTGTATGATATATTAATTAAACTGTTATAAAAAATGCCCAGACAACAGACTGAAGGCAAAATCACAAAAAAAGAAAAAAATAAAAATACAACAAACCAAAGAAATATTATGTAACATTGGAAACATTTGTGTTTATCAGTATTGGGTGGTATTTGCTTATTAATTTATGAGACAGTACTCAGATTGATAACTATGAATTTTGCTTCATTGTTATTTTTGTGAAGTGCAACATTCTTAGAAGTATTAGATTCTCAGATGTCATCAAGAGATCCTTATTTGCTCTTTATATTTCAGTTATTCTGAAATCAACAGTTGATTAAATGTGCCATTTGCATACCTTTACTTGTGTTACATATTATTTGTAAACACCAAAATATGTCATTGCAATCTTTAAAAACATTATTTTTCTTCTAATAACGTATATGAAAATTTAAAAATTATATTTAAAGTGAATTAAATATATAAAATATTTAGAGAGTTTAAATGTAAGTGCGAGAAAATATGGCTGAAATATTGCTTCTCTTAAGTTTTGTCCATTAAAACATTAGGCTCAAGAATTTGAATAGGTTTAGGAAAAATTTTTAAATTATAAATTTCAGGCAATTTCTCACAGGATCATGAAAGTCTTATTCTAGTAGTATATTTAAAAGAAGAATATATCTAAGATAGATTAATGCATTATATGTTACATTTTTATGGTCAAAAATAATTCCATTTAGAGTAAATTGTCATTATTTAGGCTGAAATGTTTTCCACGGAGCTGAAGATCAAATAATATATCTGGTATGAAAGTCAGGGTCTTATTGTGGTTTTTGTATGGCAGTTCTGCATTTTACATCTTATTCAAATTAGGTTTTTTCAACAGCTGGCACAGCCCTCACTGACAGATAAAAATTGCTTTGTAAAATTATAGGAAACAAAAAGTATATACAACAAGGCTCATTTAGTTTGCTTTCAAACTCCTTAAAATCCAATTTGAATTTGTGTTTCCTTGACTTGAGACTCGTATCCTTAACCCGAAATCCATTGCTTTATTGCATTCTGTTTTTAAAAAGTATGATGTTAAAGGAGTGCTGGATCAACATAACACATTTTTATTTCCAAACAAAATGTTGTAGACATTTTTTAAAAAGCTTTTTTTAAGTATAGTATGTCCTGTGGATAATTTCATTAAGGAAGATAAATTTAAAACATTTTAAAATGTATATGTATTTATAAAGCTCTTCATAGGTTTATGTATGTTGTCAGATGCTCATCATTATTTAAAACCTATGCACATTTCCACACATAGAAATAAATATTAGTCATTAGAAATATAATTTCTCATCTCAAAAAGTTTATATTTAGTCTTTCACATTTTCCTAATTCTGTCCTATAGTTCTGCCACACTGCATATTTGGGTTTAGATGGCAAATTTACTGTGCACTCATATCAAATTAATCACAATTAAAGCAGTTTTTTTTATTTTTAAAAGTTTTTTAAGAATATAATTTTACAGAACAAATTTAATTTAATATATTCAGAAGGTTTCTATATAGATTATAAGATACTTTTTTGAAACACAAAAAAATGAGATCAGTTTAGTCTCCATGAGTTAAAAAAAAACTGGAACTTCCTTTAAAAAGTTTTAGTTAATAAGTCACTATGTATTGCACTTTCTACAAGACAACATTGTGGGAACTGTGGATGGATAAAAGATGTTGGAAAGATATCGCTTGCCTTTAAGTAGCTTACAGTCTTATTAAGCAGAGAAAGAAACAAAAAACAAAACAAAACAAAAAAACTAAGGAACAGCTGAATACCCTCTTACTTCTTAGAATCAAAATATCTTCTTTCCTCAGATGGTTGATTAGTGACAACAGTAATATTACCCGTCAGGGTGAATAAGTGGCCTTGCCCTTGTCTCTTCAGAACTCTATTACCCCATCCAAAGAGATTATTAGTTCAGTGTTAGGGCATTTAGAGATTGTATCAGATTTTTCATCAGAGTTACTATTTTGAACAATGTATTTTCCCCCCAGCGTGTTTAATCTGGTAGTTTTGAAGTCTGGGGTGGACAGTGAACAGCTTGTGAAGTGACAGCCTTTTGGATGGAGGAATTAATTTTGAGAATGTGATTTTAGTCTTTGGGATCCGACAGGCCTTTCCATTTTCTCCAAAACCAGTGGTTCTCAGCATGGTAATATTGCCTCCAAGAGGATATTTGGCAGTGTCTGGAAATGTTGTTGGTGACACTGGGAGTGCTACTGGTATCCAATGGGCAGAGGCCAGGGATGCTGCTAAACGTCCTACAATGCACAGGACACGGTGTTGCCGCAACACAGACTGTCAGTAACACTGATGTTGAAAAATCCTGCCTACAATGAGGAAACATTTTAACCTCTCCCTCTTTTTTCACCCTGCCCCCATCTTTGGTAAAAGCTGGCTTAAGTTGGATTTCTATCCCTGACAGTTGAGTAGGTGACATTCTACTATCAATGGAAGTTAAGAGAATTGTCCAGGAGAGTGGTTGTTTAAGGTCTCTGGAATGTGAGGGTACAGATCGCCTCTGACTTACTATGGTTTGAGGCACAGTTTTTTGACTTATGATGATGTGAGAGTGATACACATTGAGTAGAAACTGTTCTTCAGGTTTTGAACTTTGATCATTTCCCAGGCTAGTAATATGTGGTGTGATGCCTTCTTGTGATGCTGGGTAGTGGCAGTGAGCCACAGTTCCCAGTTGGCCACACCAGGGCAAACAACCGATACACTTACAGCCATTCTGTACCCATACAATCATTCTGTTTTTCACTTTCTGTGCAGTATTCCATAAATTACATGAGCTATTCTACATTGTATTATAAAAAAGGCTTTGTGTTAAATGATCTTGCACAACTAACTGTAGGCTAAGGTAAGTGTTCTGAATACATTTAAGATAGGCTAAGCTAAACTTTTTGATTTACTATTATTTTCAGCCTGTGATGGGTTTTTTGGGATGTAACTCCACTGTAAGGAAGATCTGCACTAGGAAGAGGGTTTCAAAATAGGAAGGAGTCACATCGAGAGAAACAGGTGAACTGTTCTAGGTAAACAGAACAGAACAAAGGCACTGGACTGAAGAATAAAAATAAGAAAGTGTGATCTATTTGCAATAAGTAGAAAGGAAGAGTAGACGTGGATAAAAAAGATACTTGCTAATAGATTGTGATCAGCCTTGCATGTCAAAGTAAGAAAGATTTGAGTTTTTGAGCTAGAAGGAATAGTATTTCCTGACACCATATTTTTTAATCCCTATAAAAGCAATATTGGTTCATATTTGCAAATTTTGGAAACTTTTAAAAGTGTAAAGGAGTAAATGCTACCACTTCAGGAATAATTACTATTATTGTTTTAGCATATTTTCTGACAGATTTTTCTCTACAAATAAGTATTCATACACATATGCATTATGCATGTGTGATTTTTATGTCACTTTTGTACTATTCAACTAGGATAATGAGGTTCTCAGATTGATGACACTTTTTAAAATTTTTTACGGTCACATAAAATGTGTTATTTTTATTTACCATATTTTATTTAACCATTTCCTTATTGTTGGCCTTCCTGTTGTCAGTTTAGAAAAATAAAATGACTATAATCAATATACTTGTGCATAGGGGCGCCTGGGTGGCGCAGTCGGTTAAGCGTCCGACTTCAGCCAGGTCACGATCTCGCGGTCCGTGAGTTCGAGCCCTGCGTCAGGCTCTGGGCTGATGGCTCGGAGCCTGGAGCCTGTTTCCGATTCTGTGTCTCCCTCTCTCTCTGACCCTCCCCCGTTCATGCTCTGTCTCTCTCTGTCCCAAAAAAACAAAACAAAAAAACAAACAAAAAAAAAAGTTGAAAAAAAATATACTTGTGCATAAAATTTTATAAGTGATTATTATGAATAGAATTACATGAAATATATAAACAATTAAGAATCTTGATGTTTTAAGAAACATTGTACCAATTTATATTACTTTCAGCAATCTACAGAAATTACTCCTAGTTATTCTTAAAATTTAAGACAATTAAAAAAAAAGTTTATTTATTTTGAGAGAGAGAGTGGGGAAGGGGAAGAGAGGGAGAGAGACAATCCCAAGCAGGCTCCACACCGTCAGCCCAGAGCCCAATGTGGGGTTTGATCAAACAAACCGTGAGATCATGACCTGAACTAAAACCAAGAGTCAGACACGCAACCTGCTGAGCCATTCAGGTGCCTCCAAATTTAAAATAATTCATCACTAAGGAATGCCTTGGGCAATAATTTTGTTTTTCCTATATTTTGCAAATAGGCTAGGTTCCAATCATTTGCTATCTGTGTCTGAAAATTTTAACCATTAAAAAAATAACTTGTGAATCAATGCATTTATTCATAAACCACAATTCTAATAAGAAATTAATCTACAAATTCTTCATTGCTTAAGTCATAGTTGCTTCTTATATAATTATTGATCTTAACACTTAGTGTTAAGATTATCAGTGTTTTTGACATGCTAGGGACCTATCATTTGTACATGTATTTTTATATATATTCCACCTACTACTAAGAATGTTGTCCTAAGTCTATCTGCTGTATCCCTGACTACTCATAAAGACAGAAATTATTCCTTAGTTCCATCATGAATTCTTATGATAGTATTTTGACAGCTTCTAGAATGTTCTTAATGGTCCTAATACTCTGAATTTTTAACCCACATAAGTTAGAGAAGTAACTTATCTAGGTTAGACTTTTTTTTTCTTTCTAAAATTAACCTTCAACACAGAAATGTTCTCACTCTGCTTTAAACTGAAGTTTCCTCTGAAGTTCAGTTCAAACTTTACTCTTTGCTAAGTGTTCTCTCCTTCTGTCTTTCTACTCTCCTCTCTTTCTACTCTCCTCTCTTTCTACTCTCCTCTCTTTCTACTGTCTACTTTCACATTCTGCTCCTGCTCTTCATTCTACACATATATACACACTTTTGATGTTATCAGTTCTCTTTTACACTAAAATTCTGTCAGTTAATAACATTAATGGAATTTCTTCTGAGATATATTCTGCATAAATTAACAGTGACATATTTGGGTCAAAATTATCCTCATTCAGCATTCAAGGACACATAGATCTTTTAAAACTACCATATTCCTCAGCATCATCCATTCTCTTCACTCTCATATTTTAGAGATGGCCTTTACAACTGGCACATCACATGAAGGATCACATTTAACATTTTACATTAAATAATACATATAATATGCATAATAAGATATTTGCAAAATTTTGGTTTATTTAATTCTCCTTAACTTTCCTTAGATCAGTGGGCTTATCATCTTGCTTAGCAACTGTGCTTTTTAAAGCACATATAACTAGTTATTTTCAAACTTTAACTATGTTTGTACATGCATGCAGAAGAATGTTGATCTCATAGGGCCATGGAAGAGGTATTATGTGAAATTTCAGTTATATTTTTATTGTTCTAGTTAATATAATTTTAGTATTGTATCCCACGTTTAAAGCAATCACTTCCACCAAAAATAAATTTGAATTAGAGGAAAAAATATTTTGTATTCTATTCAATGATGAATACTTGGTATTTAGGGAACAGATTTTAATTGGAATAATGTAATTATGATTTCACTTGTAATTCAAATTCTAATTACAGAATTGATTTTCTCAATGTTAATGAGCCCATCTTGAGCAAGCTATCAGCTTCTGCTGTATAACAAACCACCTTAAAGTTTTTTGGCTGAAAAAAAGGGTTGGAAAACTACTGCCTGAACCACATCCAAGTGCTGCCTGTGTTTTGTTTCTGTTTTTGTTTTTGATGCCTGTTTTTGTAAATAAAGTTTTATTGGAACACAGCCATGCCCATTTATTTGCTTATTAGCTATGACTGCTTTGGTGCTACAACAACAGAATTGAGCAATTGTGATAGAGATTGTATGGCCCACACAGCCTAAAACATTTACTGTCTGGCCCTATACTGAAAAAAAATATTTGCTTACCCATGGCTGAAAACAACAGTCACCCACTAGCTTGCAGTTGTATCTGTCAGCAGTTTGGGCTGAGCTCAGCTGAGTAGTTCTTTTGATGGCTTTTTCTGGACTCATTCATGTGGCTATAGTCTGCTGACCTCATTTACATGTCTGATGGTTGGTGCTGGCTGTCGTGTGCAGTGGAAAGGATGACTGAGTCACAGGTTTGCCTAGCCTGAGATGATTCATATTGCTGCTCTTGCAGGGATCCCAGAAGCAGCAAGAGAGGGTAAGCCCCACTGAGCAAGGAATTTTCAAGCCTGTGTTTTATCACATTTTCTATTCTATCATCTACCAAAGCAAGTCACAGTGGGAGGCCCTGCATCAGGGTGCAAAGGATGTATACAAATGTGTGGATATAGAAAGTCATGAACAAACTGGGGATTATCGCTGCCAAAATCTACCACAGTTCATTTCCTAATGTTACAGATGAGGAAAAATGAGTCCCAGAGAATTAAAATGTTTTCCCCATGTTCATATAGCTAGTCAGTGTCTAAGTCTGTAGTTGACACAGAATCTTTTGATTTCCAAAAGCAATGTGTTCATTTCTTTTATTCTGTTAAATTTTTTTTTAATGTTTTTATTTGTTTTTGAGACAGAGGGAGACAGAGCATGAGCAGGGGAGGCAGAGAGAGAGGGAGACACAGAATCTGAAGCAGGCTCCAGGCTCTGAGCTGTCAGCACAGAGCCCGATGTGGGACTCAAACTCATGGAGTGTGAGATCATGACCTGAGCTGAAGGCAGAAGCTCAACCGACTGAGCCACCCAGGCGCCCTTCTTTTTTATTCTTTTTAAAATGCCCTTTAGCTCATTGTCTGTAAACAGTTATGTAACACACAGGGATAGTATAGTACAACAGCTAACAGCATTATCTTGGATTTTAAACCTCAGTTTTAATCTTGGCTTCACTGCTCTGTAGGTGACTTTGAACAAGTGACTCAAATCTTATGAATATGTTTCTCCTATGCATGTAAAGATGGCAGAGCTTACATTATAAGCATGTTTGATAAGCATAAAAGATGAATTCTGTAAGGTACTACCAAAGTACCAAATCAGTGTAAGTGCTCAAAAAACGCTAGCTTCTTTAGTGTTACTATTTCATTTCATATTTCATTGTGCCATTTTTTGTATCAAATATGTTGTTTGCTTTTTAAAGTTTATCATTGTTTCTTTCAAACTACAAATTGGTTTCTCTCGCATTTCACCTTTCTGGACACTGATTTTCAAGTAACCTAAGTTTTCATCCTTAGAGCCTAGTTTGTCAATTAAATGCTTTAGTATGTAGATAACAGGCAGCTTTATCATATAAAGTAACATTTTTGGCCTTTCAACACTTCTGTTTGATCAAGGCATATTTTCTGTTGGGGAGACATTATTTGTTGAACTAAAGCCACAATTTTGCATGAGAATCTTCCAAGGCAGCTACTGAGTTTACTAGGTTCTAGGAGGTACATCTTATTTCTTCATGCCCAGCAGACCAGGGTACCTCAAGACTCCACATCTACTTTGATACCTAGTGTAGAAACAGATCTGTTTTGTTACTTCTATACATTTATTATTGTTTTATTGTCATTATCACTTTTTATAAAGGATTCTTGAGTTCAAGGAGTAAACTTCATTTCTTTCTTACAGTGTTAAACCATATCATTGGCATAATCATTTAGATACTCTGATTTGATTTTTTAAACTCAGGAATCACTATTTCAGTTGGATAATAAATAAATATAATTATAATATCTTTATCATAGCTCAGATTGAATCAACATAAATGACAACTGTCAAAAACATTTTGAATTTGTTCCCAATTATTTTATTAAGCATTTACATTATTTTATTTTTGAAACATTATTTTGTAATGTTCTTTCTCCATCTTTGAGTGTATATCCGATTCCACTGCTGTCACTTCAATGCTCTACTGAGGAAACTCAGTTTCAAGTGTTTGTGAACTTGGCAATATGTGTCATTGCGATAATTTACATATATTATTTCAAATGACGTTATGCTTTTTTTTTTGTTTGTTTGAAAAAGCATGTGTCATATGAGCTAGAAGATTAATTTGTAAGCATTATCTCTTGTTTCTAGTGTCCTCTAGGGATTTTTTTGTTGTTTTATTTTTCTTTTTTTTCCTCTACAATTGTTTTGATCAATTTGAACTGGTCTATAAAGTTAGTTTCACTTTAATAACAGAGGCTTTGGCTTATTTAGAAACATAACTATATGTATGCCCTAAGTAAAATAACTCCCTTGAATATGTAAGAATTTTAAAATTTTCGTTCCTTTTTTAAACTGCTGGCAAGGGACAAACAAAGCTATTACTATAGACTATTACTAAACACATGCTGTGTTTAAAGGAAATTTCCAACTGCAAGTACAACCTCCATTTTGTTAATTATCTTAATAGAATCTCAAATGCTTTTCTTCTGTTATGAAAATCAGGAGTTTAGAATATTCTTGTATTCTACAGGGTAAGTGTAAGAGTGTCACCTTATAGTGACATTTGCAAACACACTAATACAATATGCCAGTCTTAGACATTATTCAAGAGCTCACTCTGGATAACACAGGAGTAAGTAATCCAAAGATTTAGGCTTGCATGATAAAACCTGGGTTTGTATTTAGGAATGCCAGTATTTGAGACACGATTTAGACTTGGAAGGCACCTTTGAAACTACCTTGTTGAGATTCTATATCTGTTGAAAAATTATATCTTGAGGTAGAGAAAATTCAATAAAACATCAGAAGTAGCTGCTAGTAAAAGAGGCACTCAATTAGGATAGGAATGTGAGATCTGACATTACACCAAATGTTTTCTTGGGGTAGATAAGGTTTCAGAACAATCCAAGGGATTCTGTTTATTTGATACTGGTTCATAGTCTGGACCCAACTACCCACTGCCAGAATCAACAAATAAAAATGTAAGGCACCTAGTTAAATTTTAATTTCAGATGGACAGATCTTTTAGTAAAAATATGTTTCCATAATTGTCATATTACAACAGCTAGCCTTGAGATATATTAGACTTGAGTGTCTGGTAAAGATTACTCATAGGAACCAAGCAGAAGATAAGGGGCCACCTAAGTGGCTCAGTCAGTTAAGCATCCAACTTCAGACTTCAGCTCAGATCATGATTTCATGGTTTGTGAAATATAGCCCTGCCACGGACTCTGCTGTAAGCACGGAGCCCGCTTCGGATCCTCTGTCTCCCCCTCTCTCTCTCTCTGCCCCTCCTCTGCTCATGCTCTCCCTCTCTCTCAAAAATAAACATTAAAAAAAAATCAGGACCCAGGCCATAAAGCTGAGTTTCTGGGTGGTTTTATAATTGAACAGGAGTGTTTGATGGGGGAAAACTAAGGTAGATCCCCACCTTTTATTAATTCAACCAAAATTTTGACAGTTTAAGGACAAGTTATAGGAAAAAGGCAGTAAATTAATTAATTGAAATAAAAATGATCACCAGATGGTGTTGCGAACTTCTGACACAGTTTCCAATCAGATTGGCTCAAGAACTGAATGGGGCACATCCAAAAAGGGAAAACAGCAGAACTTCCTACTTGGAGGGTTTCCCAAGCCAAGGGGGTCAAGAGTGCAATGGATGGCTTTGAGGCTTTGTATAAACAAGGCATCATCCCTGGATTTGAGGGTATTTTCAGTCCGCAATCGAGTGATTATCAGTGAGGAGGACCAAGCATATGAGCTCCACTATGTATTCCTACCCGTAAGAAACAGATACTTTCAACAATCTCAAAGAATTAGCTGAACAATACTGTTTTAAAGTTGTTTATTTTTTTTTCTATTTGTAAGAATCCATTCTCCATCATACAGCAAATGATTTTAATGAATTATAAATTAAACATAAAACATGAAAGCTGTGGCATATTCAGTTGTTTTCCCTACTCTTTGAATTTTTAACCACAAATTGTTATCTCTAAGTGTGTGTGTGTGTGTGTGTGTGTGTGTGTGTGAGAGAGAGAGAGAGAGAGAGAGAGAGAGAGAGAGAGAGGGAGAGAGAGAGAGAGAGAGAAAGAGAGAGAGAGAGAGGGAGAGAGATTGGAGAGAGGGAAGTCAACATCTTACAAAACTGAAACCTCACTCAATTGCCTATTTGTATACTTAATACAAATTTGGTATAAAAAAGATTTAGGTGCAGGTAAATATTTTGAAGTAAGTATCCAGATGATTGTTTGTTGGCTTGCGAATATCATGCATAAAAATTATTGCTTTCTTTATTGCTGATTTTATAAGCATTGCTAAGTGAAAATGTGTGCATAAAAATACCTAGATTCATTACATAAATTGCATCATTTCATGATGATCTAAACATGTTAATGGTGGTCAGTGCTGTTTGAGGTATTTATAGCAAGGTACCATGTTCATCTGCTCTGTTATATTTTGATATCTTACCTTCATACTTTCTTATGGTTCAACCTGGTGAAACCACATTAATGCCACATTTCTTGTCCTCCCGGACCCCTCAGCCACCATGACCATGCATAGGGAAGTAAGAATGAGGGCCACATCAGCAGAAATTCATCAGAACCTGAGTTCTGGATCATGACCCTCAATTAATATGTTTATGCCACTTGGTCCTTCTGTTCGCTCTAAACCCAACTGAAGCTAGGTTAAGCAAGACGAGAGATATATTAAGTTTGCCTTTTCAATCTCTGTAAAAAAAATTTCTCTCTCCTTCTCCATCTCCCTTTCCTCCTCCCTCCCTTCGTCTTTCCTTCCCTCTATTCGTTCACTTTCTTACACACACACACACCTAAACCCAGCACAGGCACACCTTTCACTCTCTACACATGCCTCTTTCATTATTTTCTACAACAGAAAGTGTTGTTTCATTTTTTTTTTTAATTCCATGGGTGCATATGACTGTTAACATCCTAACGTTTTACTTTGTCTTTAATCAGCTAGCCAGTTACTCTTATCCTAAGTTTTTAAATTGGCAGGAGAGAATTCAGGTTGGCCTGGCTTGAGTCACGTGTTTATCTATTGACCACTCAAGGTATTTAGGAGCTTGAGTACCATGACTGGTCCAGGTGAGGTCTCCTCTTGGAACTTTTAATGATTCTAGCAGAGAGAAGCATGGGAAGGAGGAAATATATTATGGCACCATGGAAATCTTTTTGAAGTAGGCAGTCTGTCCAAATTGTACCCCTCCAGTAGTCTGGGATATTGCTGACTTTGCTCTTTCTCACATTTCTGTGCTTGCCTAACTAATTGGATGTAATTCATATTCTTTTATTCCTGGCTATGAATTCATTTCTCGGATGGTGATCCTGACTCTTTGCTTTAGCAATTTTGCCCTGAAGGATGCTCCTGGTTTTCTGTAGCTCCCTGGGAGCCCATTTCCACCAGTGACTCCTTCCCAGTTGCAGGCTTAACAGTTAATTATATAAAGATTTTGCCATAACCAGCAAAGAAACTTTGTGCCTTGGGCCTTTGAGGTATAGACAGGGTGTGAGATACAATCTATTTTTTTTCTTTGTATCTCAGACAGTTAATAGAAAAGCAAAAACCTGTTTAAAGCCAGTTTATGTTAACTCCTTCAGTCATAAATTATCTTTAATTTTTTAAACAACATTTATTTACTTTTGAGAGACAGAGAGAGACAGAGCATGGGCAGGGAAGACCAAGAGGGAGACACAGAATCCGAAGTAGACTCCAAGCTCTGAGCTGTCCATACAGAGCCTAACACGAGGCTTGAACCCACGAACTGTGAGATCATGACCTGAGTCCAAGTTAGATGCTCAACCGACTGAGCCACCAGGTGCCCCAGTCATAATTTATCTCTTAATTTTAATAATCTTTTTTGAGCATTATGTGAGCCACCCTACTAATTGGAGAAAAAATAGCCTTTTTCCTGTCTTTGTGGAACTTTTTGTCTTAAAGAGACAGATACTAACCAAAATCCACTTTAACATTGATGATCCAATGTATGGAATTATTGATGTGAGAGTGTATAATGGTGTACGTGATCTATATTTATCATTATGTGAACATAACAAGGAAGGAATGGTTGAGGAAGTGATTGAACTGAGATGTGAGGATCAACTTTGGGTAGAGTAAGTGAAGTGGAGTATTTGCAGCTTAAGAGGTGAGTTAGGGATGGTAATTACTGTAAAAGGAACTAACAGGCAAAAGTTCAGTGGCAGGGGAAAAATCTGACATTTTCAAGAGGGACCTGATGCATAATGAGCTTGTAGAATTAGATAGGACATGTTAAGGGTTCTGTCCTGTATGATAGGAGCAATGGTGGTCACTAAAGGCTTTTAGTAGGAAGACGACTTGGTCAGTTACTTAACTGATGAGTTGAATTTCTCTTAACATTGACACAAAGTATGAGACAAAGACAGCCCAAATAATAAGAAACACTTGATGGAGTAATGTAAAAAGCATCACTTCATTAAAATAGGAACAATTTGAAGTTAGAAGGGCTTATGGAACACTTTGTACTGTGCCTGGCAGAATGAAAGATTCTTGTCAATTGTTATTATCATTTTCTCCTTCCTTTTCTTTGCATCATATCTCCAAGGCCATACGTATGATACTACCGATATTTTCTCAAGATGTACAATAGCTACCGATATTTTAATAAATAAGAGATTTTATAGAGCATATGGGGGCAAGTGAAAAGATTGTAATGCATGTTTTTAGTCATCCGAGGTCAAAGACTTGGTCCTTTTGATCACTAGAGACTACATTTGTTAATGCTTGCCAAGAGTCTCCTAGGAGACAGATACCAGCCATAGCAAACACATGTGAACCATAGTTTACAAAAATTCTGTCTACAAATTGGTCCTTGTGGCCTCAGAGCAGGAGGAACATAGTGTCAGGGTATTAGTTCAGAGGGGTATCTAGCCTCATTCTTTCCTTTCTACATCTGGCAGTCAAAAAAAATCCTCATTCTTCTGGAAAACTTTGGATCTATTTTTATAGCAAGGACCACAAAGATAATTGAAAGTCTTCAGTCATCCTTATGGTTAGTGAGCACAAACTTTCTTGAAACAGAAGTTAGCTGGGCCTAAATTGCTTTTATCCTTTATCCATTTGCCATCAGTGAAGATGTGAAAACACACACACATACACACGTACACACAGAGATGGCCATCAGCCTAGCAACAGTAAAAAAAAAAATAGATAAAGTCTTGGCTATTTGACAAACTGGAACATTTGTCCCTGAATAAGAAGTTGGCCCAGATATTAAACAAATATACTTCATTATGTAATTTATATTATTTATCACCAAGGGAAATATTCAAAACACTATTAAGCACATTTTGGTAAATCAAAGCCTTAATGTTATTACTTTTGAATTTTAAATAACTGACTTTTTGTTCAGTTACTTACTTTTACTTTTATATGATCTCACAAATGATTTACCAGCTTACAACAAATATCCATTTGTAAACTATATAATATAAATAACAATTTCGAACAGGGTGGGGAGTATATGACTGTGTTGGACTTGTTCTAAGTAGACAGTATGATGATTAGTTAGAGCCTTTTTTTAATTTGCTGAGACAAGATGCTTTCTTTAACATTAAGCTCTAATGGAAACATTTTATTATCTTCAACATGATTATATTTCTATAGCTATATAATTAAGGTTAATTTATCTTATTTAAAGTGTTATTTTCTTTCCTTTGACATTTTTTTTTCAAAAAGTCAAATTGCTGACAAGGGCGATATTCTACTTTATAGAGTTATTGTGGACTTCTTTTCTAAGAACAGTTTCTCAAAGTGAGAGAAAAATTAGCCCATTTAATCCTCTGCAAAAATTATAGTTTGCCTTTTGAAATACTGTGTAGCCCTATATTAAAGGATTATCTCCCCTTCTTCAGTGTATTTAATGTAGTAAGCTTTTCTCTTTCTATAGTGCACTTTGGGAGCCTGATACTACCCAAGCAAATGCCAATCTTTGAGAGGTTTTTCTTTGTCTGACACATTGTTCTTGAAATGGTTAAAGCTTCTAGTCTTTACATTTAAAGCTAGGCAATGCGACTGAGTTATTATGTCGTAGTTTGAATTCAGACTTCAGTGCTATGTTTAATTTTTTAATGTTTATTGATTAGAGAGAGAGAGAGAGAGAGAGAGAGAGAGAGAGTCAGCAGAGGAGGGGCAGAGAGAGAGAGAGGGAGACACAGAACCCAAAGCAGACTCCAAGCTTTGAGCTGTCAGCACAGAGCCTGATGCAGAGTTCAAACTAGTGAATCATGAAATCATGTCCTGAGATGAAGTCGGCTGCTTAACCGACTGAGCCACCCAGATGCCCCTCCAGTGCTATATTTCAATCAGACGAGAGGGATTGGTTTTTAGTTCTGTGTTAAAAGAGTTGGTTGATTACATTTACCCAAGCAGCCAAGACCCTAAGTGCATGGTTATCCTCAATGTGTCTGGGCAATTTGGTTGCTGCATGCCTTGTCTTCTAGAAGAATCAGAACTCCCTCCAGGTGGCCCCATAAGAGGAAGGATCCCAAATTCCTGGTAGTACCATGGTGATTGATGATGGAAATGTTCTTCTTTTCTACCTTAGGAAGAAGCCCATTAAGATATACATGTGCTCTTTTATTCATCCTCTTATGCCAAACCATGCTTGGAGTAGTGATGGATCATCCTTTTCTTTTTGGGTAGCAGAAAAATGAAAATTTTCATTAAGCCTAATTGTGAATCTCTGTATCTCCATAAGATCTATTCGTTTAGAAAAAAGAAAATGTTTCAGCTCTGTAACTAGATTTTTTTAAATCAAACAAATTCAGGAATATATTTATTTAATCAGTCTATTTTTATCAGAAAAAAATTAAAAAGGAAACTTGGTGACTGGACTGGTTATTTATTGCTATAGAGCATTTCACCCCACCAAACAGTGGTATCTGTTTATTTGTATTCCTCGTGTGTGTATCTCATCATCATGGACGTGATTGGGCTAAGCTTGGTGGTTCTTGCTCTTACCGCATAGAAATTGAGTCAGATCATAGCAGAGACCTGTGTTATTCCAAAGGATTTTTCACTCACATCTCTGGGAGTTAATGATATCTGTTGACTGGGGATTTAGCTGGAGTTTTTGCCTGGAATGCCTATATATAACCTGTATATATGGCTGGACTTACTCTCAGCCTCATGATCGGGTTCCAACAATAAGCATAGAGAGATAAAGAAAGACAGAGAGACAAAGAGACAGAGACAGAAAAAGATGGAGTGATACAGCAAAGACACAAAGAACGGCACTGTATTACCTTTTATGACCTAACTTTGGAAATCCTATAACTTTATTTCCATCAAATTCTGTTGGTTGTGTCTGTCACAAAGTTGCACCCAGTTCAAAGGGAAGAAGACATAGACTCTAACCCTTGATGGAAAAAAGTGAGGTCAAGTAGTGAGAGGAGCAAGTGAATTATTTTTATGGCATATCTGCCACAATGACTCCATAAGGATCACAGAATGAATACATGGTAATACAAGTAATGTTAGATAACTTTTATTATATACTTACCATTTGCTCTGTGATATTCTACATGATTAACATTATTATTCAGATCTCACCACATTCATTTATTTAATATGAATACTATTGGTTTCCCCCATTTTAAAGATTAGAAAACAAAGCTAAACAATTTATTCAGTGTCACACAGCTTGAACTGAACGTGCAGATACCAAGCTCTTAAGCTCTATTCTTAATTCTATTCTGATTCTTACTAGGCAATTGAAATGAATAGACTGGGGAAAAGTTTAATATCTTAATTTAGAGGACCTACTGTTCAACCACATGTATTTCTGGAGTGCCTGGGTGGCTTAGTTGGTTAAGTCTGACTCTTGGTTTTGGGCTCAGGTCACGATCTCATGGTTCCTGAGATTGAGCCCTGTCTCAGACTCTGCCCTGACAGCATGGAGCCTACTTAGGATTTTCTCTCTCCTTTTCTCCCTGCCTCTCTTTCTCTTTCTCTCTCTCTCTCCCTCTCAAAAAAAAAATAAATGTAAAAAAAAAAAACAACATATGAGCTTGATTTACGTACTTTAGATCTGTGACCCTTAGAGATTCATGTCTAAAAATTTGAATGAAAATAATACATCTTTAGGGTGATCATCAAGGTGAATTTTTAATGCACACAAAAAAGTGCCCGGCACAGTGCTGGTCACATAATTGTTGTCTGAAATGGAATGTTTGAACATGTTATTTCATAAATTTTATGTTGTATACATTTAGGATTTTTTTCAATATTTTTTCTTTCATTTCAAGTCATTACATATAGATATATGGATAGTGCTAAATTCCATCTTATTCCAGGT